>NC_091821.1:266916218-267224760 GCF_038994185.2 Dermacentor albipictus
GTTTATTTGCAACAATGTTGCGGGAGACGAGGATTAAAAGCTGTTTAAATAGGTTGAGAGGACCTGGCCACCCTAGACACATTGGCATAACGGTAGTTGCAACAGGAATATTACACACACACACACACACACACACACACACACGCACACACGCACACACGCACACACACGCACGCACGCACGCACGCACGCACGCACGCACGCACGCACGCACGCACGCACGCGCACGCACGCACACACACACACACACACACACACACGCACGCACACACGCACACACACACACACAGTGCAGTGTACATGGCTCACGTACAGGCAAAAACATGCTTGCGTATAGCAGGCGTCAGAAAACTTACACAAACACTATTTCCATAAACAGCAAAATGAAAATAAACAAATAAGCAAGAATTTCGTACAAACGCGTATAAGCTTATGCTAATGATGTTATTTTCAGTAATACTCGCCGTAGTTGTTTGAATGAGAGTTCTGAAATGTCGAAGAGCTGTAATCTAGTAATTGTATTTAGTAATGTGCGTAGCAATAACTGTAGCAAGTGCTTGCCGTAATTTGTACGACATTTTTTTATTTGCCATTGTTCCCGTTTGCGCGTATGATATTTTGTAATGTTTGCTTCTAGTCCAGCAGTTGGTTCTGAAAGTAGCGCAAGAGTTCGGAATAAATTAAATGGATTAGGACAGAACGATCTGTTGTGCTACGCTGCGCCCACATCGAAGTGTTGCACTCTGTTCTACCTACTTTTTCTATTTCACCCCCCTCCCCCCCCCTAGAATTTTCACACTACTTCCGTCGCGAACGTTGACATCCCAGAACAAATTTTTCACTTCTTATTAGTACTAAGTAACTTTACGGAACGTCCCAAGAACAAAAGAGGAAAGTTTACATATAGCTCAGCAACTAAGGAAAAGAAAAATCATGAAACAAGTAAAAGAGCTGGTCGACAGCACATTATACGAGACGCACTGTTGATCGCAAACATCTCGTCTCCGCGCTTCGAAACAAACGACGGAGAATGGGGAACTGTGTAACAAAGGGGAGGTCCTTGTCTCCGGGCGGCGCACACAGAAGGAAGAGAGGGTCGGCGGAAACTCCGTGAAGGCACGCAGAAGGAAACAACGCGGCGCGGAAGAGCTTTGAAGTAACCGACAGATTCCGATCGGAGACAGACGCCCCGAGTCATAAGCGAAGCACGCGCGTGAACCCCTTCCTTATTTTCACATCGGGCTTCATTTTCAGGCTGGGTGTGAATAGATGCTGCGCACGGAACCGACCGCTCAGGGAGCAAAGGCACGCGGGCGCTCGCATGCACGACAGTCGCCGAAGATGGCTGAACATACAGCAGAGCGGACACCACTCGTGTTAAAGTCTTATTCCGGTTCTGGCGAGGCTAGCAAGGAAGACCGCTATGCGAAAACAACGTTAGCAACACAAAGCTACTTTGCTGTCTAAACAAGATGGCGGCTGAACAGCATGCCTGCAAGCTTGGCGGGGAAAATTAGCTTCCGCACAAGAAATTGTATTCCACAAGGTTGGTGAACCAGGGTACACATGATACTGCATATACTTAAATTATGGGGTTTTGCGTGCCAAAACCACTTTGTGATCATGAGGAACGCCGTAGTGGGGGACTCCGGAAATTTCGACCACCTGGGGTTCTTTAACGTGCACCTAAATCTAAGTACACGGGTGTTTTCGCATTTCGCCCCCATCGAGCGCTTAAAATATGTCACGTTGTCTTTTCCTCAGATTTCCAAGGTGCTTTTTTATTCAAATGTAACGATAATGTTTCTGTCTTTCGCAAAGTGGCGTCCAATCGAGTGGACATTTCGATATTCGGGCTCGGAAGTTTTTCAATGCGTCGGCTGGAACACATTCGTACACGAAGGAATAGGGTGCGCACGCGGCGTGATTGCACCCTTTCGACCTCGCGGCGGGACTTTTGAGGCAGCTGGACCCAAATGGTACCCTACCTGTTTTAACCGCAACAGAACACCTACATCACTAACGCATGACATAAAGACTACGTTATTTTAGATGCATTTGCATTGCACGGCTGAAGCTCGTCATGTTTCGCCTCGAAAAATGTGCGGGTGCTTGTCGATGAAACCCCATTGCAAGTACACTTGCTTGCCACAGATTGTGTCGCGAACAAACTTCACACAGTCCATTTGCCACTTCTCTCGATTTGAAGGGGTCCTAAATAGAAACGTGTAGGTTAAGTAATATAGGTATATGACACCTCCGAAATAATAAAAAAACGTCAGTTTTACCGTAAGCGGTGTCTTATATTAGGACATAAAATGCTCAACAAACGAAAGATGGGCTTACAAGCTAATGCGCCAACTTTTCGTAACGACATCAGATTTGGACTGGATTGAATTCTAATGAAACCAAAGGCTCAGAGACCCAGTGAGAGGCGGCCAAAATATGGAGCAGTAGTAAGTACTATAAAACACATGACATTGTACTTTCGTACCAGCGCTGCGGTTCGGGCGCGAAATTTACAAAATGATTGCACTTAATTCTCTGTTCATTGCAAACTTTTTCCCGCCAAATAAATGCTAACTGAATCTTGAATAAGTATTTCGCTGCACTAAATTGACTTAGTGTTGCTTGCTTTAAATGGTACCGTGAGAATTGATCCTGCTATATCACGAGGGTGCAGCGGACACTGGATTCTTTTCTGTCGATCGTTGAGAGATCAGCACAAATCCCTGGGTGCTCACCGTAAAGCGTTGAAGAGATAAAGAAAATTGCGAGAAACGGCGTACGGAAGGAATTACGTTAAGCAGCAGCAATATTTAAAGAACGTCTGTCTTGCCATGTGCTACACTTTTAAAGTTCTGACGTTCCCGACAGTCAGGAACAATAAATAAAACTATACTAGCGGCCTCCATAAGCTAGTAAATTCAGATAGCGCAATGCAATTGTTCTGACTGGAGCCCTACACTAAGAAAAATCACAGATGAGAAAAAAGGCTTCGATGGGCGAATTAGGTCCGGAATCAGCGCCCCAGAAGGCGTTTGACCTCGGAAATGGAGAGGCCTGGCGCAGTCTGCAACACACACGAACAGAACCTGTAGGGATGTGGAGACAATGGAGAGAGACGGGAAAAACAAATTCATTACAACATTGAGTGGTTTGAATCAAATCTGTTCTCTTGGCCATTTCTGTTTAATTATTATTATTATTATTAATTATAAACCATACGAAAAGCCAAAGATGCGATCATTTTGTTGGCTAAACACCTGGTGGCACTATTTCTTGGGAAGCCTTGGAGAAAACGCTGTCAGGTTACGCTTGGATTTCCTTCCATTTAGCAAATCTGTAACAGCTGCTTCATATTCACGTGTTACTCATTCCGCTCCAAGTATATCTTAAATTTTTTTGAGAAGCGGCTATCTTATTCACGCAGATAGTCAATTTCCATTGGAGGAGAGATTCCACTCTGCAGTAGCGAACTCAATTGCTGGACATCCAATTCGTTATTCGAGACACGCGAATAATTGGAACTAACACGAACAAAGGATGCCCTAAACACAGTTCACTGTGAAGCTCGCATGCGGCCTCCGATTCTCGTGAAATAAGGAGCCCATATGACCAAGCGGCGCAGACGATATATAGAGACGCAAAGAGGCGCTTTCGGGTGATTTAATTTGCGCGCCAACATGCGCCAACTTCCTTTCCCACGTTCGCCTTCGGGTGAAACGCACAGGTACAGAGCGTCGCAGGGATACGGCTGCAGAAGCCGCGCACTTCGAGAACAGCTGTGCGCGCACGGCCGTCCGCCACAATCGATGGCCGCTTCTTGAAGCGCGCGCGTCGTGGCCCAGTGGCGCGCGGCTCATTTCCGCGTCGCTCGTTTATCAAGCGCACGGAACGCCGCGTGCGCGCGCGATAGACTTCGGCGCGGCCTCGCCGGGCAATCACGTCCGGCACCCGGAGTGGGGAGCGCCCGATCGACCCGTCGCCGACGCCGCAGTCATTTGGAACGCCGCGGTGATGACCGGGCTCGGCCAGACGTGTGCGGGCCCTAAACGCCGGGCTCCTGGCGACGCGGGCCTTCCGAGAGCTGATGCCGCGCGATCGAACAGCGCACGCAGACCGCGCGGCCGCTTACGTGCGCCTCTTGAGAAGAGAACCCGCACGGCGGGACTCATTAGCAGGCACAGTGCAGCGAACGTCGAACTATAACCAGACGCATATGATGAGGCCTTCTGTACTTGCACACTCTGAGCGCAACTACCGACAAGTCCCACCTTGACCGGTCATGACGGATCTCCGCATTAGTTCCCATAACGTCGAAGGCGCAATTGCCACTTGGAAAGAGGCTACACCGCTTAGGTTAGTTCTAAGCGGGTTCGGTAATCGCGACTTCCTAGCATTGAAGTGCATCGTCCCGAGTCCTCCTGTGCATCTTTTAAAGACACCTGGCGCATCCTACCGCCGTGCCTGCACTGTTTGTCTTTCCCTCCTATTTTCACTTTCCCTTGCCTCCAGTGTATAGGGTTGCTAACCGGACACTGATCTGGTTGACCTCCCTGCATTCACTCTCCTTTCTCTCTCTCTCTTTCTCTTTCTCTCTCTCTGGAGAAAACTCAACGCATCATAGCCGACCAATGGGCAGACCTCAGTTATTGAGCAGATCATTTCAGCGCTGAATCGTGGACTCGATTCTTGATCGCTGCACTCAGATGGGGACATGAGAAAAAGGACTAACGAGACGACGCACCTTCCGTCTGCAATGAAGAGCGCTATTAGGATATTAAAACCTGGATACCGGGTTGCAAAAACAGCCAGGCACTTTTGTTAGAAGCCCTCTGAACTATTCGTTCTCGCACACGTTATATATGCACACGTGAGGGTACAAAAAGAGAAAAAAAATACTTGGAACTTGGGCCATATTCGAGAGACGTGAGAGCTAAAGCTGACATCGAGGGAAGTGGGAAGGATGCCAAAACAACGCGTCTTGTGCAGACGGGGCAAAAGCGCGGGCACACTGGCCGCGGAATGTGCCGGCTGAGCTCACTTTCCGCAGGCGACGACGTTCCTGTACTCTACTGACTGCAGTCACGCGCGTGCTTCGCCATTCACGAGCACAGCTCGCGTGAGTCACGCGGGAATCACTTCGCTTCTCGGTTTCACCTCGCACTTCCGTCCCATACCGTGCTCCGTGACGTAACGATGCCGTCCCTGTGACTCTCTCGACACGCTCGTCAACGCCGCTTTTTACTTTCTTTAAAAGGCGGTTCGCAGGGCGACGTTATCAGTGTCGTACAACAACGCTAAGTGGCCGCCACTTAGGCTTTCGAGAATTTGATTACAGCATGGAGGTGCTGCAAATGCATACACTGTACCTGCATGGTTTAATTGGTTGGCAAAACAACAGGTACAAAGCAAAAACGTTTAACGCATAGTGTATGCAGAAACCCGCACGCGAATGGTGCACCAGAATCCACACTGCTATCCGGTACGCGCAGGTTTGGCGAGAGCATTGGTGAAGTTTTTCCAAAAGAGTCACTTGACATGGCTAGAGTCACTCAAACATATAGGCAGCTTTCAAAACTCGTTCGTTCCTTCAGAAAGAAAAGCAAGGTAGAACCAAAGGGAGAGAGAGAAAGATCCAAGTCATTTTTCATGAACTACGCAAGAAGGCCAGGCCGCACAGTAAGTACGTCGAACAAATACAGGAAACCTAAAATTAAACTGAGGTTTTATGTGCCAAAACCACTTTCTGATTATGAGGCGCACCGTAGTGGGGAACTCCGAAAATTTCGACCACCTGGGGTTCTTTAACGTGCACCTGAATCTAAGTACATGGGTGTTCTCGCATTTCGCCCCCATCGAAACGCTGCCGCCGTGGCCGGGTTTCGATCCCGCGACCTCGTGCTTAACAGCCCAACACTATAGCCACTAAGCAACCCCGGCGGGTCTACAGGAAAGCTGCGGAAGCTGCACGATATGACCCTAACGCGAAGCTCGCCGCTGCAAGTCCAGTATTAAAACCGTGTGGAGAGTATCAGTAGCATTGAGGAAGAAAAATCCAATGGATGACACATGCACGAAAATCCGCCATTGTGTATGCAGGGGAGGACGAAAATACACTGAAGACGACGAAGGCGCTGATGTTCGCGTTCAAAAGCGGCAAACAATTGAGGACAAGTCACTGAGAACACACCACATCGCACGTTAAAATAAAAATAGTAGATCGTGCCATTGTCATTTCCGTCTGTCCCGCTTCCGCAGTGTGCCTTTAGAAAGTCGAAAGAAAACCAAAACAAAACAAAAAAATACGAAAAAAGCCCATTGAGACTGCAGCGACCGCCCCCTTACGCGACACGCGTTGAATTGCACGCTGACTGCGCTCTTCGCCCCGCGCTCAGCGGAACGGCACACATGGGGACCCATTGTTTAAGCGATGACGGGAAATTGGTCGTCACCTGAAAGCTACTCAAATTGCGCTGACTGCCCGATCCCAAAGAGGTCGATGGAACGCGAGTGACACAGCAGAAACCGGAAACGCAATTACGCGAATGTGAAAAGAGCATCGGGACTCATCTTCACCTTCTTCAGTACAGTATAACTTTTCTAGCGTCACTAATCACGAAATTTTACTTGCGGATACTGCGGGCCCAACCAGAGGTTGCAAGGTGTCCGAACTTCGGAAGTGGCTCTACATTATGGTCTATGGGGAGAATGGCGGCGCCGCGAAGCGGTCGAATAATCGAGCATGTCCGAATTTTTGTTGTCCGAAAAATCAGTCGGCGACTTATACTATTTCAGGACAACATTCATTTGGGCTAGATGGTGCATACTTGAATTGTCACATAAAAAAGGGCCCTGTGTATTATAAATTCAAGACATACTAAATACACAAGATCATAAATAATTCATGTCATCTATACGTTTCGCTAAACGATTCCAGTGTGGAACAGTTCACAGCTGCGTCAGATAACTCCTTCCAGTAAAATTAAATAAAAATGGCCTGTTGCATGTCCGTTTCATGCTCCCTTTCAGCACCAAGCATACATATTTTTAATGTAATTGTTAAGTCTAATTGAAATGCTGTCTGTCTCATTTGTTCCTTCTTTGCGTGTTCACATTCCACAACATGTGTATCTTTCGTTTACAATAAAGGTGCTCAGTTGAAAGCCCGCGCTAGTACTTCTTTTTTGGATTCTATTCTTGGTGTCTATTCTTGCACGTTTGATGGAGCATCGGCGAGAGTAAAAAATAAGTAAAAAAAAATAAAAAATAAGCGAGAAGAAGACGACGAATCTGCTGCTAGCCTGTCTGAGTAGCTCTGCCTACATTTATCGTTATTTTCTGGTAATATTACTGGTCAGAACGGTTCAAGACGTCAGTCGACTCGAAAAGGTACCTTCCGTATCGGAGACCGACGGGTGCTGCCCCACCCGCCGCCTCACAAGGTGCTAGAAGGAACCAAGCTGGCACCGACGAGCACCCCGCCATGACCTCCCAAGGGCCGACACCGGGTCAGAAACGCCAGCTGGTTTGTACAAGCCAGCCTGACTGCAAGCGACAAGACACTGGTGAATCTGAAGACGAGTCAACTATCATCGACGACGACAACGTGGCAAACCCTTCAGACCTGGACATGGACGAGGGTGGCTTCCGAATTGTGCGCCATCGTAAAGACAGGGCGGAGGGCATTCCAGTGTTAATCACTGCAGCATCCGAAAGAGATGATTTAAGGCAAGTAAACCCTATTGTCCTGTATTCTGAGCTTGAAAGGATTCTCGGTGGAGCACCAGTGAAGAGCCACTTCACAGAACAGGGTGCATTGCTCTTAGATGTAGAGACAGAAGGACAAGCCAACGTCCTTCTAGAGACCAAGAAAATCGGCGGCATAGTCATATCTGCCCGTGTCCCACACAGTTACATGAAAAATACGTGCATTGTTAGAGGAGTCCCTAAATGGTACTCGGATGAAGAGCTACTCACCTACCTGAGACCTCAGGGCGTGTTCCATGTAAGAAGAATCATCCGTCGGGTCCAAACCTCGTCATGTGAGTGGGAGTCAAGGCGCACTAACACGGTGGTTCTCACATTTGCTCCAAATACTGAACGCCCGGAGAAGATCAACCTTGGTTTCACAAGACACGAGCTTGTCGACTACGTGGAGACACCACCACGCTGTTTTAAGTGTCAGCGCTTCGGACATATCGCTAAGTACTGTCGTGGGGAACAGAGGTGCAAGCGCTGTGGGGGACCTCATGACTTTAAGACGTGTGCTAGTAAAGACAACTTTGTGTGTGCAAATTGCGGCGGTGATCATCCTGCTAGCTACGGTCGATGCCCTGCGCGGACAGCTGCTCAGCGAAGAAATAAGTTGTTTGTTCTGGGTCCAAAGAGTGCAAGCGCGCCATCGAACACGAAGAAGACATCCAGAGAGCCACAACTGCCTGGTTTGGAAACAGAATACGCATCCCACTTCCCGCGTCTCACACCGATAAATGAAGTTACTGAGCCAACGCAAACGGTCTCAGCGGCTGAGAAACCTGTTCGAAAAGAGCCCGAAAAACGCACCTATGCGGCCGCAGTAAACCGACCTCAAGTACCACTTGGCAACAGTCAGCAGGAAAACTGCCAGCATGTGATACGCGCTTTGTTCACGGCACTACGTTCCCACGTTGCGAAGATGCCTGCTAGTTCGACGAAGGATATGCTGGAAGCAGTGCTGGCTCTTGAGTCAGTAATACTCTGCTCTACTTCCACATACACTCAATAGCATAATGGCAATGTCTCGCCCACTTGGTCCATTCCGTCGTCCAAAAGTGCCCTTAATAATGCAATGGAACTGCGCCGGTATTCTACAGCGTCTTTCTGAACTCAGCCTTTTCCTTCGAGACATACCTATACCAATTCTAGCACTCTCGGAGGCCGGTCTCCCAAATGGAAGGACGATCCCAGGGTACATCAGACATGGAAATCCGAGTATACCATCATTTGCGAATGGAAGTGCGATGATATACATCAGGCGAGAAATACCTCACGTCACCTTACCAGTGCAAGACCTTTGTTCTACCTTCTTGGAAGTCGCCGCTGTGCAAGTGTGCCTAGGAAAACGAAAACTCAGTGTGGTGTCGGTGTACATAAGTCCGCGCAGGAAGGTCTCCATGGAGGCGTTCATAAAGGACCTTTGCATTCGTTGCCCCTCTCCTATAATAATCTGTGGCGACTTTAACGCACATCATTCGCTTTGGGGAGATAAGACTGCAGATTCCCGAGGCAAGGAACTTGTCACAGCCGCGGATGCTGCTGACTTATGTATCGCGAACGATGGCAAACCGACTTTCTTCAGGCCACCGGATTCATGGAGTGCCATAGACCTCGTTATCCATTCTCCAGACCTTGTCGTATCGTCAACAACGGCCCCAGACAGGATGGGCAGTGACCACTTTCCGATCTTCACGAACATCACCGGATTTCACACTGCTGGACGACAATTCTGTGCTGTGACCCGCTGGGACACATACAGAGAAGCATTGGACGAATCCCCTGGTGAGCTGTTCGCAGATATGCTGCGGAGCAAAAGAGTGGCTACCTCAATGTTGAAACTGCCAGATCATTTCCCTACTCCTGATTTGAAACTAAAGAACCTCTGCGCAGCGCGTAGGAGAGTGGAGCGGAAACTAATGAGAAAAACAGGCAATCCATCTGCGAAAACTGAATTCAACAGGATAAACGCTGTCATCCGTCGTCACACAACAAGGTTAAGACGAGTTCAATGGGCTGCTTTCTGTGAGAGTTTATCGGCGTTTACTCCCATGACAAGGATATGGGGAGTAATGAATAGCCTATCCGGAAAGATTCGCCTGCCCAGGCCATTCGAAGCACTGGCTTTAAAGCAAGGAAAAGATTTGCAAACCCTTGCAGAAGATTTTGCAGACGTCTACACATCTGGCAGATCAGCAGGAGTATCGAACCCTCTATTGTCTGAAGCATCGCATACCATGGATACGCCGTTCACCTTTCGTGAGTTGAATTTGGCGCTTAGCAAATTAAGAAGACGCTGTGCTGTGGGTCCCGATTCGATCAGCAATCAGATGCTGACAAATCTGCCATATGAGCGAAAACAAGCACTTCTGGACATATTTAATCACGTCTGGAGCACAGGAGAGATCCCAGAAGCATGGAAGACAGCATGGGTGGTGCCAGTGCTCAAGTCGGGAAAGGATCCTGCAAACCTCACCTCATACCGGCCAGTATCGCTAACATCATGCGCATCAAAGTTGATGGAAAGACTAATATGTACGAGGTTAACATGGTATCTCGAGCAAGGAAATAGACTGCCATCATGTATGATTGGATTTCGTCCACGGATGAGTGCCCAGGACAGTGTCTTGGATCTACTGAGCCATATCGAGCACCATCGCGCAGACGGCCTTTCCACACTCGCCATCTTTATGGACGTTGCCAAGGCATACGACTGTGTGCTTCATACAGGCGTCATCAACGGACTCCGAGCCATGGGCGTCTCGGGAAATGCTCTTCGATTCGTCCATGAATTTCTCAGGGATCGATGTGTCCAAGTTAAGCTCGGAAGTATAATGAGTGACAAGCGACGAATTTCCCTCGGCGTCCCACAAGGAAGTGTCCTATCCCCCTTGCTTTTTAACGTTGCCATGGCCAGCCTTCCAAATGCCCTGAAAGTAGGTCGGACGGCAGTTAAAATGTCCATCTACGCAGATGACATCTGCATTTGGATCTCGGGGTACCAGCACAAACGTTTGGCCCGAATAGCCCAGGCCGCAATCTCCACTATCGATCGCCACTTATCGACGCTTGGCCTATCTTTATCAGCAGAAAAATCGGCCTTCATGCTTTTCCCGGGAGTGAGACGCAAGTCAACACGTCTGACGCTGAATATCAGAGGGCATTCAATTCTTCGTGCAACTCATGTTCGATTCCTGGGCGTCACCATCGACAACAAGCTGCTATGGCGTGGTGCGGTCGAAAGTGTTGTGGCTGCATCAGTGCAAAGAATCAACGCACTTCGTCGATTGGCAGGTATACGTTGGGGTAACAATCCTATATCCATGCTTAAACTGAACGCCGCACTGATAACAAGCCGCATTCTCTATCAGCTCCCTCTGATATCACCGTCATCGAGTCAATTCGAGCGCTTGGAGGCAGTGCACAGAAAGGGACTTCGCTTGGCGATGGGAGTTCCAACGGCGGCTTCAAACAAGAAAGTCACTAATGAGGCAGAGTCTCTTCCACTCCGCCTCTTGGCATCTCAGGCCTTGCTGACGCAGCTATTAAGGCTGGGCGAGTCACGGGCAGGCACGGCGCTTCTCCGGCGGCTAAGAGCAAGAACTCGCTCACATTTCCATGCGGCGCTGAACACCTTCCGATTTTTAGGATTGGAATGGCCTAAACGAAGTCGCCTTGACCCGCCATGGTCTTTTCCGGACGTTACCTGCAGCCTCAATGTACCCCACCTACCGACGAAACGCACCATTTCAACTGCCGAAGCCAAGTTCATTGTGCTGGACCACTTGAGCACTGTGTTTCAAAGCCATCTACAAGTGTACACAGACGGTTCGGTGTGCGCACAAACAGATAGCTGTGCAGCGGCATTCTGCATACCATCCCTTGATGTGTCATGGTCTGGCCGACTGGATCGCGTAGTTTCCTCTACAACAGTCGAAAGTGCCGCAATCACCGCGGCTTTGCGGAAACTACGGGCCTTTTCTGCACGAGATGTCGTGGTGCTGACGGATTCCAAGTCAGCATTGCAGAGATTACATCGGGGCCTACCTCTAGAGAAATTTACAAGGCAGTCTCTGGCACTGATCGACGACCTAACGAGCAAAGGATTTAACATAAGGTTTCAGTGGATTCCATCACACGTAGGGATTGATGGGAACGAGGAAGCTGACGCTCTGGCACGCCTAGCGCTGACATCTGTCCCAAAAGTGAAAGCTCCAAAAGCTTTTCGAAACCCTAAGGGTGCAATCCGCCTTCACTTTAGAGAGATGTTCAAGAATACACACGAATCCTGTGTGACTCATGGATTTACACGTGAACAAGCGACGCTTTTATACCGCATCAGGACCGACTCCGCGTACACCCCAGCTTGGTTATTCAAGACTGGGCTTCGCGCTTCCCCACTCTGTGTTTTCTGTGGTGACATTGGCGACATCGAACATTTCATTTGGCTGTGCCCTCAGTTTGACACGGAACGAAAAGTAATGGTCGACAACCTACAAAAAAGCGGTCTCACGCACAGGACCTTTGAAGATGTTGTTTTCCCCGGAGGGCCCACGGCATTGAGGAAGAGAGCGCAACGACTTCTGATAGCCTTCCTGCGAGACACGGGGCTCATCGACACCTGGTGACACACCACTGATCTGAAATCGAAGGAGGATCAGGCGGAACAATTGCCGGCTATTTATGCCAGGCTAACCCCGCCTGCTTCAACATCACCACCACCACCACCACCACCACCTAAAAAATAAGCTTTATTTGGAAAAAAAGATGAGAAGAAGGGTGTTGCACGTTAATAAGGAGGCCCGTAATAAGAAGGAAACCAGCTAAGGACGTCCCTTTAGAAGTGCAGAAGGGAGCTAGGTAAGGACTATCTTTCGGCAAAAAGAGGAGAGAAGTGCATCCCTTTTCCGTAAGTCAGACGCTACAGCCTGACAACAGTCGCAGAGACCAAAATGCAAAGAAAGCAGCCTGTATATCATGGCGCACGAGAGGAAATAGAATAGCAGTGAAAAGGCAGCAAAGGGGCAAGGAATAAACACGCCGCATTTTATTCCAAACCGCAAAAAGAAACAAGGACGCCGTTACACGGCCCATCCAGCGTTCCTGGAAGCAGGAGGTGGAGAAGCTCGGTTTCCCGTAGAATCCAAGCCTTTTTCGCGGGCTTGCACCACGCTGGGTTGTCAAATCAAGTCAGCTCGCCCAAGCCAATCTGACTACGTGGCCCCGTTCCATAGCCCCGATCGCCGAACAATCTGCGGAGCCCACCAAAAATGCAGTCGAGCGACGCCAATTTTTTCCGAACCATCCCGTGCTGACAGCAGGTCACTATTGGAGCTGTGCAAACTGGAAGATAACGTGCACGAGACAGCTGGGCAGCAAGGCCGTGCACGTCAGCAAAACAGTTTATCCCGATTAGCGGGTTCTGAACGGTATTAAAGAAGCTGAAAAAGAAATGACTGATGCATATAGGGCTCACGAAGAACAACGACGTCATGTAGAGAAGTGCGAGACATTTGCAAAGGCACCCGGTGCTGCTGCGCCACAGAACCTAGATTTTTGATACATGTATAGACACAAAGCGAGTTAACGCTGCCATTATTACCCGCAGTGAGCTCGACCGCAGCCTAGGGGATGTGCCAAAAAGTGCCTCCGAGCACACACAACGATGGAGCGCGAACACTGACAGCCGGCTGGGCGACAATAGAGATTGCGGGACATAAAATACTAGAGACGAAAAGCCCAAGAGCACGGCTCGATTTGAACGAAAAACTAAAAGCGCGGGGAGGGGCCCGGGAGAAGCAGAAAGGCCGCAAAGTGAATCAATAAAGGCAGCAGTATACAGACATCACCTCGCCCCACCACCCCCAGGGAAGACGGTTTCTATTAAGCGCTCGGCAAACAAAGCCCCGTTACTGCAACCACTTTTTTGAAGGCACCGCGCGCGTACACACACACGCACACACAGACAGACACAGACACACAAGCACACGCACACACACATACACGCACACACACACGCACGTTTCGAAAGACAATACTTCCCCCCGAATGGTGCTTTCCTACGGCAGGATGGAAGAAAAGCGAGCCCGGGAACGGACAGGGGACGAAGCTCGCGTGGCGCGAGAAAAGCGCAGGAAATCGGCCACGCGAAAAGCGCACGCGCTCAAATTCCCGTTAGGCCTCCTCCCAGCTATAGCGCCGCCTCATTAAATTGACCGCGCAAAGACACCGCCGCGGCAGGGAAAGAAAACAGCGCGGCACGGAGAGGAAATTGCCGATTGAAATGTGGCCAACATTGCCGAAAGTAGACGAGTGAAGCAAGGTCTTATTTTTTGCGTGTAGCTTTTTGCTGAAACTTGGAACTATTTGCATGGAAAATAGTCACGCCCATGGAAACGACTGCTGGAAAGTTCATCAAGTAGTTCCCAGCGGCAAACCCAAATCGCACGCTGCAGCACGCGAAAGTGTAGCGGCAGCAGGATTGCGGATTCAGCTTCTCGACGTTGTCCTCATACGATAAAACGATCACTACAGGAGTAGAATACAGAATCTGAAAGACTGGCATCAGTCACAAATATAGTCAAACAAGAGTTTTGGTCGCACCCGTTGCTGATGCACTGCGTAGGCCCTGACTTGGTAGAAGAATTACTGTACAAAAACGTTGACTACCTCTACATAATCAACCTAAAAATGACTTCCGTATCTCATCGTTGTACTTAACACGGGATGAACGAACTTGGGGCTCCTTTCTTGGGCACAGCGTGAAGCCGTAGCGCGGTAGGCTTCTAGGCTAGCGTTAGTAAAGGCTCCATCTTCTCGTTCTACTTTGATCACATGCGAGTTCTCACGGCAAAATTGAATATCCCGGGAAATGAACCCGTACGCACACGCAGAAGGGTTCTCGAACCCAACAGCCGACGTTGCAGCTCTGCATTCCATTCTCTGCGCGAGCCGCCAAGGGTTCCGGCTGTCTCCATCCCTGCTCACCATATTCCGGTGAGGTGAACCGCTCCAGGCTGTTCAATACTTCGGCTCGCGGCAAAGGCCGGAGGAGCAGCGCGAAAGAGGCGTGACACGGGCCATCAGCTGCGGTGTGCGCCACAAGCGCGGAAGGAAGGCCACGCCGAAAGGCGACGTAGCGGCGAACGAACGCTGTCACAGTACAGTGAATGCGGCGCAAACTTTCTTCCGGGTGCTATATTAGAGTGTTTTAGCAGAACGTTTTTGACGGTCCGCTCCGCTCTCGCGTACCCGCTCACAGTTAGCGGAGCGGCGGACGAAGAATCAGTTTTAGCGGAGCGCCCGGCTGCGTCCGAAAGGCATGTGCTTGCCTGACGCGCCACCTTGCCGCAGGAGGTAAAACCGCTATGAACATAATATTCAAGTTGTAAGAATTGCCGCTATAAAATAATATATATGGAATTGCTCAAATGTCTGAAGGCATTTCACGCAGTACATTGCATTTTCATTTGTTATATATATATATAATCCTTACATTAACGAAGCCGTTACGCTGTGTTGTAGCCAAGACAAGGTTTTTTGCTCTTTCGGTACACCTAAAACGTGGTCCGCATAAACAAACGTGCACACACGGCATGGTTCTGAAACGGGTTCATGGCCACAACCTCCCGAAGTAGAAGATCTTCGTTTACAAATCCCGATTCAAACGACCTCGTGGACGGGCCAGCAGCACTGGGGGCAGCCATTTTGCTTCGCTAGACCCGCTTGACGCGCTCGCCGCGCTCCGCTGAGAAAGCTTTCTAGCGGAGAGGGGGCTCCCGTCCGCTCGCCCGCTCACTGCTGAACGGGTCGCGCATGCGCACTTGCGCTTCCGCTAGCCCGCTGAGCGGAGCGGACCGTCAAAAACGCTCTGCTAAAACAGCCTATTGATTCGGGCCGGCGGACGCGAGCGGCCTGGCGCGGGTCCCGCCCCGCTCTCTCCTAAAGCCGCCACAGGTGCGCACTCGACGGCGCTCTCTGCACGTTCCCCCGCGAACTGATGATGTGTCGCGGCGGTGCTGCATTCACAATCGCACGATGCAGTCTCAGAAGGTTAGTAGAAAGGTAGCAACTTCGGCGTTTGCTTGCTACATTTGTTAGTCACTTCATAAAAACCTTTCGATGGCGCTAGACGCCCACGATTGATGCTGATACCCATACAGTAAACGCCAACTACTCGGCCGAGCCTACGTGCGATTTGTTATTCCGCGTGATGGAACTCTTCAAGTGTTACTGATTCCATTGCTTCGTACAGCCGTAGAAAACTTGTTCGATGAATACAATACACAACATTCGGTTACTTGTACGAAATACTTATGTATCGTTTTCCATTCGTTTCGGAGGGACAGCTATATAAAAAGTGATACGCCATACTCGCATCGTCCCGCGATGCTGAGACATTGCTAAGCTGCTAATTGCTACGATGACGTATATGGTGAGCGTATTGCGACAGCCGTTTTCGTATGGGTACGCGCACTTCAGTTATCATGGTAAGAAAAAAAAATAATATCGGAGGACACCTAAGCACTTCCTATGAGTTGTGAATGTGAAAGCATTATGTCATGTGAATGCTGTTGAGCTGTGAACTCGCGCGCAAGCGAGCGCGTTGAGACGCTTGGCTCAGCCCAGAGGGTAAGACAGTCGTCTTCTGAGTGCGGGTCGTAGGTTAGAAACTCACTACCGGCCGCCAACGTTTTTCCTTCCGAATTCTTGTTGTACATTAATTTCTTTACAGCGACTGCCGAAGCGAAGTTAGAACGCAGCCGAGAGCTTGCGCAGACAACGAACGGGCGTGTAGTACAGGCCTCCGCGAGCGAGGATGACGTGGCGTCGCGACGATGCCCTCGCTCAACACCGGGCACGGCAGAATGTGCGCCCTCTCGCCCGCTCTGCTCCGTCGAGGCGCGCACATGACGTGGCGTCGCAGCCAATGGGAAATTGGGTGCCGTTTTGCTGTTCCAGACGACAGACGCCGGCTTTTTCGCTCAATGGGCCATGCATTAAAAACTGCAGCGCATTATACGAGATTGAGTGAAGTCAATCCTTGTAATATGCAACGAGCGCGCCGGCTTCATTATTTTAACTACCTTTACCGTTACTAGTTGTTCGTTACTAGGAACCTATAGCAATATATATCACTAACTCTCATGTTATCTGCGTCATGATTTTCGGTAAGCGGCCTCAGCGCAGAGATTCCCGTGCCGCCTTTGTATACAGCTTGTAATCAGTCTTTTTCTTGAATGCTAAGAACTCTTACGCGCGAACACTCGAGCGAGGCATATGCAAGCCTTCCGCAGAGAACGTTCTTGAAATTAAATAAAACGAAACCGACGACTGAATCGTTACACATATTATCCGCTTATTTTCGCCTGCACCACGCTTTACTGTCTCACAATGATGATTGGACCTGCGCGTTTGCAAACGGAACGGTAGCGGCGCACCAAATTTAGAGACATTTCCCTGTACCTTAGCACTCGTCATGCAGCCAATGCCCGAAGTGTACTGCACTCAAGTTTGATCAGCTGAACATCGAGGTGTCTGGCATCGCTTGTAGGAGCAAGACGAAGGCCAGATTAGAAGATGACCACAGAGTTGCCCATTTCATAATTCGAGTGCAGAAGAGCTTTCCAACCTGTCATATTCCATACAGTACCACGAAAGGAAGCCCGCACGACTCCCTGCGCAACATTGAGCGATGTTTTGCTGGTCATTTTCATTTGCGCTTATTTACAACGTTACACATTTTCAGGATTCGTTAGTACGCGCATCCAGCTAGCACCAAGGATGCAATTTGCTGTGTATATATATATATATATATATATATATATATATATATATATATAGTAAATAATTTGACGTTCGTGCTTCCATGTTTAGTGCCAAGACGGTTGTAAAGACAAGTACGAGAGGGAAAAAAGGAAGAAGAAAAAATAATAAGAAAAAAGTAAAAAAAAAAGAAAAGAAAGAAGAAAAGGACAAACGGAACAGAAAAGGCATTTCTATCACAGGCGTTCACACAGGCCGGTCGATCTGAAGAAGCGCAGTAGTGCTTCCACGCCCTTCTGATGCGATGTTCAGCCGCTGCGTGTTCTCCTGACTGACTGTCACGAAAGCGACAAGGAGTTTTTCATCGGTTTAAAGCCGTATCGAAAGGACAGATGGCAGTGACTTCCCGATAATTTCTTCCTTCCTGAACAACTTTCTCCTCGGTGCCTCCATTATTTCCGAAGTTTCCTGCAGCTGCGCGAAGATTGCATTGCGGTCTCACCAGAAAAAAAGAAAAGAAAGAAAGAAAGAAAGAAAGAAAGAAAGAAAGAAAGAAAGAAAGAAAGAAAGAAAGAAAGAAAGAAAGAAAGAAAGAAAGAAAGAAAAGGAGGCATCCCTTTGAATGAGAGAGTTGAAGCTTTTTTTATGCTTTACAGAGCCAAATGATCCCAACCAGATATCTTGTAATGCCACTATACCAGCAGCAGATATGCACAAACGGACCAGGTATCGACAGCTTTATTTTTGCTGCTTTGACAGCCCCGCTGAAGGCTCGAAGCCTAAATCACGAAGGCCCGGTGTTATATAACTACCGAGGCTTAAGAAATGCGCAACGAAGGGATCAAAATAAAATTCATCACGCAAAAGGAAATTCTAGGCATTCAGACTACTGACGTGACGTAAACTAGCGCAAGCGATAGAACACCCCATGGCGGCCCAAAGGCTCCGTCACGCCTCTAGTGCAAACGAATGGAAGGTGGTCTGTCGGTTCATTTTCGCCAGAAATAGTAAACCCCCACCGCGCCTCCGCTGCGGTGGTGGTGCTTTGCGAAACAGACGGAATGGCGTCTAAACGTTACCTCGGCCGCGCGTTTCCTCTATTTCTATGAACGTCCACAGAGCAGCGTGCACAAAAAGCGCAAAGCCACGGCGACGCGTCATGCGAGCCCCATCCTCCACAGAGTGAAAGCGTGCGGCGCGTCCGAGTTTCGGACGTCGCGCCTCCGAAGTGGCCGAGCACGCAAACCGGATGCGCGCCCAATGTAGGCCGCCGTCCGCGTCACGCCGAGCGGGCCGACATGCGTTTCGACGAAAAATAGAAAAGGCCGCCCGCCACAACAGAGGGGCCATCCCCGTAAGCTGCTGCCCGTTGGTACAACACAGTCCACAGATACCAACGTTGAATACTCGCATTCTTCTTTTTTTCTTTCCCGCGCCGTCGTTTTCGCGCTTAGCCAGTCATTATTAATTTTTTTTTCCACGACTCGCAGCGACTACCCAAAAAGGAGGCAAAGACGCGAACACAAGGGCGGCCCGGATCAATGCCTGATGCGCTTCCGGAGCACGACAGAGCGTGGGTGAGGTGGATGCGTCAAAAAACGCGGTGCCCTCCTCCTTTCTCAATGTATGATCGCCAGCAAAGTGCGGTGCAAACAG
This sequence comes from Dermacentor albipictus, assembly GCF_038994185.2. NCBI lineage: Eukaryota > Metazoa > Arthropoda > Arachnida > Ixodida > Ixodidae > Dermacentor > Dermacentor albipictus. The sequence goes on from NC_091821.1 coordinate 266,935,398, forward strand.
AAATTACGCATGCAGCTGACAGCAGCTTCGCCCCGTAGAGCGTGGTGGCACCGCCGAGCGATCTGAAAAAGGGTGCGACACCGGATGCCGCGCAGCCGCAGATGGGAAGCGGAAGAAAAGCGCGCGCTCAGCAGCGTGGCGCAGGAGGGATGGCAGCATCAGCCGTCTCCGTTTTCGCTACTGGACCCGCGCGCACTTTCCTGCCTTTGACGCGCGGAGGAAAGCCCGCGTGTATACGCGCGCCACAAGCCTCGCGTTCTTTCTCGGCGCGCACAGCCGGTCGTAGTCCATTACCGCACAGATAGCCGTTAATGGAACGTGGCTCGGGGAACTGTCATCGGCACGAGGAAACGGAATGGAGACGTTCTGGCGAGGGAGAAAGTACACGCGACCGCAACGATGCCAGCGGACCAGCGTGGACCATCCGGGTCTTAACGACTAGGGCGGCGCGGGGGTGCACGGCCGTTAAGTTGCCTTTTCCTCCCCGACCTGTCCGTCAGCATAGCCTAGGTAAGCGCGGAGAGCGAAAGAAGACAGCGAAATGCGCGCATGGTGCTGACGCTACGCGGGCGGCCACCGCGGGTGTGCTCCCGCTGGCACGCGCGGAGCCAGCAACGCGCACGCACACACACGGCACGGATTCCCACCAAGCCGTCCCCGCCGCGGAAATCGCGCGGTCGTCCGTTGTGTCCCGATATCCGCGCTGCTTTTGTCGTTCGCTTGTCGCACTGGTTAGCGAGAGCGCTCACACGATCTGACACTGCAGCCACAGTCGACGAAGTTGCTTGCGACTAGACTGCAAGCAACGACCGTTCCTCGAAGAGCATTTAACAAGCACTCGGAAGCCAGAGGCTTCTTGCAATAAAACCCGGCGTCATAGGTTCGGCTTCTGACCACGATGTGACGACAAAAGGAAAACCACAATCTATCCTTTATATATATGCGTTAACACTTAAGTCGCGAGCCCACCAAGGATTCAAGAAAAAAAAAATTCGGCAGAACCTATGAATGTCGACGTTAATGCAAATAGCACTGAAGCAATATACTGACACAGCATACTGCCAATGCCGAAACGTGTACGCAGCCAAATTCCTCTCTCTTCCGCTTCCGAGCACTGCACACGCTGCCCCGTCAAGTCGATTCCGCCGAGCACTGGAGAAATTTTGAATTGTCTTTGTCACTAAAGTACGCCACTTACGAAGTACCACATGCTCAGTTACCCAAGTTGGCCTCAAAGATTCATTGAAGGGATACCTAGTGGCAAATACCCAGTGACCCGCAAGTTGGCGGTAAAATCGTTTATATATAAATAGTCAGTCCCAGAAAGTGCGTGAAGAACACCAACAAAGCTAATAGCATTTAAAAAAAAAAACGCGGAAAGGCAGCAACCGATTAGCTTGAAAAAGTATGTTTTATATGAAGGCTCATGCACTTTTCGTCCTCCGCCAAAAGGGGATGTGAAGCTCGGTTGTATGAGCGCGACATCCAGGTCAGCAGATTATCAGACAAGGGTAGAGCGATTATGCTGCTGCCTTGATGTTGCAGCCTTGTCTCATGGAACGTATAAGGCCGTCCACCCAGAATGCCTAATTCTTCACGTAACTGAGAATGGGAGGCGAGGTTTTTGCGAGCTCTGTGCACACTCTCAGTAAGCGCGAAAGCCAAGTCTACCAGGTAGAACTGTACTCTCCAGCGTTCCTGCTCAAACATGGGTTACACCCGGAAGACATGGCCAGCAGCCTGTTTGGTGGTATTGCTTGCGCGTCGCACAACTTAATTTTTTTTCTCTCACTCTCCATTTCTTTTTTTCTTTTGCACTTTCACTGTCTATAGATTACTTTTCGTTTCCGATAATGTGGATGGCACACGGGTTGATACCGTATCGTTATTCCACTCATGGGATCGGCCTGTTTTTCGTATGGCCAGGATATCCTCTTGTATACCGCCTTCCATTGTCTTTTTTTTTTTTTGCTGTTTGACTCATGTCCTTTCTGTGACTGTTTTATTAAATCTCTCTCTCTCTCGCTCTCTGCAAAAAAGAGAAAGGTTAAGATTCCTCTTAACCTTTCTCTCTCTCGCAGAGAGCTTTAGCTCGGGCCCAACTCCGACGCGGCCTATTCAAATACAGTAAAACGCAAAAACGCTTTTTCCGAGATAACGCCTGAACCGATTTCAATGAAATTTGTTGCATAGAGAGATAAATTTAAATTATACTGACTGTTGGACGCGGATTTTCGATTTAGGGCCTTAAATTTTTTAAAAACATTTTCGAAATTCGAAAGTTCGAAAAAACTAGAAGCACGAAGCTTACAAATTAAAAGCTCTCCATGAAAAACAGATATCGCGATTCTGTAAACGGCGTCCATTAGATCATTCAAAGCGGACAAATTCAGTGTGTCAATTTATGTATTACGTGAACTTTTTACGTTGTTTACAATGTTCTGCAAAATCTGTATTTCCATATTAGTAATTGTTTTGAGATTCATGTGTAACATCAATTTTGTCCGATTTAGATGTACGATTAGATGCAATTCACATAATTGTAATATCATTATTCATTGCTGAGTTACAGAGTTTCGTTTCATAATTTCGTTTTCTGAAAACTTGCGATTTTTGCCAATATTTATTAGAAAATTGACGACCTAAATAAAAAAATCCGAGACGAACTGTTACTAGACTAAGTTTTTCTTTTATATGCAACAAACCTTCGTCAAGTTTGGTGGAGTGGTTGTCGAGAGAAACGAATTCTCCTCTTACATGTATTTAGATAGGAATACCCGAGATAAACCTTCCTTCCTGTCAAGGCGCGAATGCTTTGGCGCGATGTCGTTTCTCGAGAGGGCCTGTCTAACATTCGTTGGAGAGTGTCTTCTATAAAATGGACCAACTCCCGAGGACGCGGCTCCACACGTCATTGTGGAAAGTTGGACGCTGAGTGTTTTTGGTTGTTTTGTGTTTGTGCACTCTTACATGTAGTTCGTTTTCTTTTTTTTCTCTTTATTTTTTCGTGGGCGACGCGGCCACGCATTTACCTCCGCAACACAGCTGTCGATTGCGCTGGGCCCGTACTGGATTGCGCCTCGTTGATCGGCAGCTCCTGTGATATGATGACGTCCAGAAGCGTTGATGCCTAGCCTAGTTGGTAAATTTAAAAAAAAAAATTAAACTAGCGCGAAACCTGTAGCGGGCTAGTTTAACCTTTTTGAATTGGTGACGCCTGCGTGGCGAAGCCCACAACTTCGGCGCTCGTCAGCCGATAGCAGACTTCGACCCTCCAGGGGACACCGGAGGCGCAGCACAAGGCGTGCATGGCGTCGCCGGACGAGGCAAGCGAAACCGCGGCGGCCGCCGAGGGAATCGGCGCGCAGCGGACACTCGGCTCATGGCTTATTCATGAGCCATCGGCGTCAGGCCTTAATGAGCAATAGGGCGCCGCCATTTCCTCGATTAATCCAGCCGTGCCGGACCGCGGGTCGCTCGACGTTGTCCGCGCGCCGGCCACTTTCGCCCGTGACCGGCCGCTCATCCCACATTCAGGCGGCGCTCAGCCGGGCTCGCATGCCGAAGACACCCGGGTGCAATTAGGCAGTCATGCGCGGATCAAGAAGGCTCGCGCGCCAAGAGAGAAATTCCTTCCTTCGATGCAGTACGATGCAAGCGCGGTGCGGGGCGCCCTTTCTCGAATCTTCTTTTCTCCTTGCGAAAAGCTCAAACTGCGCGAGCTCAGGTATGCAGGAGAAGACGTACGGCAGGCCTGTATATCTGCAAATTAAAACTGCTGCAGAGAGCGCTGCGGAAGAAAGGACGAAGTAGCCTGCGGCATCGCGCGCGGAACGTGTAATCAAGGCCAAAGCTCTCGGTCAAAGGGATTTACGGAGATTCACGCGAGAAGCAGCAATCGCCGCACACCCGGCGTCACAACGCCCAGTGCGCGCGTGAAGGCAAACTTGAAAAAAAAGAAGCGGCCTTCTTGTCATAGAAACCGCGGGCAAAACAGGCACGTTAAGCTGATGCAGAATAGCGCCGAGATTTACCGAAAGCGACGAAAAACAGCGGAGAATGTGGCAGTCGGAGGTGTCAGGGCCTTTCAAAGCAATTACCATCAGCCCTTCTCCAGCCCTGTGTATCTATTGCGCCGACTTCGCAATGGCAACTGGTCGTGTCACTGCTAGCGGCGCCGTGCTCGTCGCATTCGGACGGGCAGCGCACATGGTCCAGGCATCGCCACGACAAGTCTTCGGATTGAGGATCGTTGCAATTCACGCAGGGCAAACGCGGCTGCAACTATTCCAAAAACGCTGCATTCTACAGAGCCTGCGTGCGCGCCTGTCCCTCTGGACATTGCGTGGGTCATGTCGCAACGTCACTTCTACTGCAAAACCTGTTTAGTGCTCTTTGCAATATTTGTACCGCATGCTTGACATCTATATATATGTCGAGCTCACACAATACCGGTGTCACAGCGATGCAATATATATAGCTGCATTCGTTTAGCCATCTCTGCGCCGTATACACAGAAGGACCAGACAGAAACCGAGCGGCAAATGTCAGGCTTGGAATCAAAGCCGCCAACCGCGGCAAGGCGGGTCAGGCGTCCATCCAGTGTCGGGACTTTCCTCCACGAGGCTTCCATTGCACAGCCTCCGAGGCGCAGCGCGTCGTACGCGAAGGAGGGGACAGCGCGGGCCACGCCGGTGCTGACAGCGGGAAGTGGCGTCGTCCGTTGGGGCCATGTTCCTCTTTCGGTGTGCGCGCGCGCACAAATGCGGCTCCCGCACAGATTCTCGAAAATTACCATGTACGCCCGACTTGGACACTAGCGGTGCTCTCGCCCCGCAGACTAACGGACCGACGTCGCGACGTGCAATTACGGCGGCGAGCTGCCTCGCACGCAGTTGCGCGGAAGGAGGCCGCGCGGACAAATGCGCAGCGAGGAAAGCACGCGATGATCGCGAACGACGATGAGAAAATAAAGCGGGCTGCGACGCAACACCACAACGCCGCCAGGCTCGCGTCCATCACGCACCGCCCTCGCTGAACGAGGCGAACCGAAACGGGCCCCGCGTGCCATCTATCAGGCTGGCCTGCATGCGTGTCTCTCGCGCGACTGGAACGCATTTTTCAGGGGCAGCACAGCCACGGAGCCAAGAAAACGCTCTTCTGGATCCCTGACATATACAGTCGCATCTCGGCCGCAGAGGAGGGAAATAGATTGTAATGGAGGGGGCTCCGGTCGGCAGTCTAACGCGCTACTGCGCCCGCAATCTACCGTCATCTGCTCGCTTCGTTCACTTTCTTGCTATTTCCCCCCTCTTTACCCATAAAGTTACACGCGGGAAATGGACGTTTATCGCCGGTCGACGCACAACCGTTTATTTGACTGTGCGGCAGATCTAGTCGGATCCACCTTGTATAACGTCTTGATCAATGCGGGTATCTTCGGCCACACAAATGCTGTCGGCCAGGACGACTATTTGGAAACCACAGGCCTCCCAGCGTATACAAAGGCTGGACAGCTGATTAAGACTTCTGACGATCTTTCATCTGAAGTGTTGAATACGGAGAAAGAGAGAACTAAGAAGGAATTGGGAGCAAAGTGGCTTAGCATAGCGCCACATTGGCCTCGTCCGGTGCTGCTTTGTTGCATTCGAGAGAGCGCTCGAAATTGCATGCGCCAACTTTGCAGTCACTGCACCGAAGTAGTACCCTTGATTCCATTAAATATACTGAAAGTAGTTACACTAAATATAAATAAAAGAAAGGTCCCGAGGAATACGGAGGTTCCTCGGGCGAAGTTAATTACCCGCATCGTTATCCGCATATCCCATCAACAGAGAACTAATGACTACCGCTGTCAATTGCTATTATTTAAGGATTTCGCGATGCTGATCACTTTACGTCAGTCAAGGAGTTTCATGCTGAAAACTGATGCGCAACAGCGAACCGTCGCTGATATTTTCCTAGAAAACGAGCTTGTGCGCGTATATAATGAAGCGCACTGTGCCTCCCCGTGCATGATGGTCAGCCCGTTAAATTTCGGGCACATTTGTGTAATTTGTTTTAACTGACTATTAACTGACTACTTGACAGGGCAAGTGCGGATATACAAGAGTGGTTCCTGAACAAAAGGCATGTCCGTCTCATCATATGTAGCTGCTTGTCGGCCGTCCTTCCGCAGGGTACCGGGACTGCATTAGAATACGGTCGACTCAACCGGAAAAGTAAGTACTCGTGGCGGTGCCACCTATAGGACGCGATTAATGCGAGAAAATAAGCGAAAGGAGCTACTCGCAGCACAAACGCTAATGCTATTCCTTTTCACAGAAGGCGATCAGACAACTAAACGCGACTAGCTCAGAAGGGTCTCGCAATTGTGTTCCGCAGTTTGTGGTCAAATAAAAGAGTTAGAACGTCCGACTTAACCGACTCCGCTGCACTATCAAAACCGCCAGGGTTCGCGACAACCTTAGAGTCGCAAGAGGATGGCTTATGAAGACAACCAAGGCGTGTCGCTTGCGAATGCGTACCGCAGAGGGGCCATTACGGTTGCTCACAGAAGGCTTCGAAAAACGGAGGTCCACGCTTACGTAAAGTCGACAACGAAAATTTAAACGGGACACGGGTTTCTCGATAAAGACGATTTCTTAGGCTTGCGTCTGCAGCCAATGAAACAATACAACAGCGGTTTGTTCGCGTATATATTGCAGGTTGCGAGCCTGAATGTCAAGCTTTGTGCAGACTACGAAAACGTTCAGTCTTTTCCCATGTCCCGTCCAATGGTGCCTATCGAGTGCGCAGGTCATTTCTATAAGTAGAGTTGAATTCTGGGCAGTTTAAGTGCCAAACCACGTTCTGATTATGAGACAAGTCGTAGTGGTGGATTATGAATTAAATTTGAATATCTGACGTTCTTTACCTCAAGTACACGAACGTTTCTAATGCCGCGCCCATTTTTTCGCGGCCGGAATTTGATCCTGCGACCCTGCGCAACGCCATGGGCTACTTATGCAGACATTCCTATAGCTAAGAGGTGCGAAGAAATGTTAACCTTCGTGACCCTTTCAACTTGTTCAGGACACGTAGAAACAATCGAGCGAGCTTTAAACAAAGCGAGCAACCCTCCTCGGATCACTGCTCAGCAAAAGGTATTGCGCATGGCAAACAGGCGCGAAAAACGCGCCGGGACGATGAATGAACTGACGGCCTGCCATCGAGTATCCTAGCGACGAATTGGCGCTCCGCGGTTTCCGGTAGGCGGGGTGGGGGGGTTAAAGTACTACAGTCAGCAGCTACAGTCGTGCGCTGGCGGCTGCGAAAGCAGTCGCCGAGGCACACGATCAGATAGGCCGCCAGAAAACATTTATTCCTAGATCTTGCAAAAAGTCAAAGAACTCCAGCGCACGCTGCCCAGGCCTGCAGGTCACGCTTCGGCGCCCGCACAAATGACCAGACCGGCAGGCGGCCAGACACCCTTGCCGCCTGCGCGGGAGGAGCATAAGGGGAAGTGCTTTATCACCCCCTAAAGTTCAACCAATTACGCAGAATAATATATATGGCGCGCAACGCCATCATCAGCGTCACCACATTCGAGAGAAACCAGACCAAGCGCCCGAAACGAAATTACCACAATGAGCGCCTCATCATGTGGCGAAACATACGCCATGTCGTGTACGCAGCACCACGCTGAAACGGCCACAGAAACGACTGCCAGTGAAGCGCACACTCAGTCAGAATGAAAGTGCGGCGTCTGGACGTTTAGCTGATCATTTTTGTATTGGTGTGCGCTATAGATAGACAAAACAGTTACTAATAGCTGCGAGAAAAACTAACAGGGGCCAGAGTTTCCCGTTTCCGCACGCCATGGACAAAGTATACTTCCTTTTTCGCCTTACTATATCATACCTATATTATAAGAAGGCAACAATTAAGCGCAGAGGAGCAGCTTAACTCGGAAAAACGACCGCGAAATCAAATATCCCGGGCCAAAGAAATCGCGCTTCCCAGGAGAGGTAACAAAGCGGGTGCTCTAATGACGTGGCTTTCGTTGCTATATATTAGGCGCAGTCTTCTTCCGAGCTGTAAGCGAGCCGGCAGAAGGTGCCCACCAACAAGCACGTAATACAATCTTCCGTTCCTCTCGAAAATGAGTACGCGGGCTTTCCACCCCAGCTTTTAATTCTGAGACGGCACTTAGCCGATGAAAAGCAGCAGCCTCCTACAGGCTCAATATTTAAGAGACGCCCGTTCGCAGGGAGGAGAAGCAGCCTTCACCAGGATGTCGCAACCACTCGAGGGCTGTCGAGGACCTCGCTAGAACCCTCCGTGCAAGCGGGATCCAAAAGAAGGAGACGGGCAGGAACGTAGGCGCAGCTCGACAGCGAAAAGGATGGCGGGACACTCGGTGCGCATTTCAGCGGCTTCCTGGCGGGGGAGCAGAAATAGGGGGACACGTCGCAGTGCAGCGCTTCCGTCTATTCTAAGTGCCGGCGGGCACGCGGTAAAAGGGCGCGCAATAGAGTTACACGGGGAAAGAAAGCACCAACACACAAATAATAATAATAATAATAATAATAATAATAATAATAATAATAATAATAATAATAATAATAATAATAACAATAATAATAATAGGACGAATCATTGCTAGTATCTAGCGCTGCGAAAGCAGTGACAGCGACAGCAGCAGCAAGCATGCAGCCAGTCACGCCCTCCTCAAAAGTAGCCGCAGGTGAGACTCAAGCCGGGGCCAGTCAAGGCCTATTCGCCTCGGGTCATGTTTTCCTCGCGGCGCAGTGCCAGCCCTATTATTTATTCGGCGCTGTCGCTCGCCCCCGCTGTTGCACTGGCGGTGTAGTGACAACGGCCACCCTGCACGTCGGCGCTCGCCCCGCAAACCCAATAAGCGCGCTTCCCGCCCCGCCTCCGCCAAGAGCGGCCAAAAATGCACGACGCACCAAATTTCGCCACCGCGCTGGGAAACGCTCGAGCGGCGCCGCGGCAGGGCAAAAACTCAATTTCCCGGTCAGCCGCGCGAGCGACGTGCGATCGACGAATGTCGCCGCCGGCAGCTCGGTGCGCGAAGGCGCACAATTTTGGCAAAGCTGGAACCGAGGGTTGGTATGGCCAAAACGAGAGCCCTTTGGACGGGTCCTTCCTGGCGGGGCGGAAGCTTTTTATTGTTACTTCAATAGCAACAACAACCTAGTCCCCGAACGCTGTACCACCTGCGATCGTTCCACAACGAGCCAACCTGGCCATATACGAGTTCACGTTGGCACGGTCCTGGGCGTAGACGTTTCATTACTATCCCTATAAATAAAGATACACAGCGAACTTCCGCACCCTCTGCAGCAATCTAATCCGGTACATCGGCCTGGTATAGCGAAGCGTGCATGCACTTCATAGAAAAGCCGAGTGTAGCGATGTTGGCGGGCACAACGATAGATAGGAATGGCCGCGAAAATTGCGCGCACAGGTCACGACCCTCGCTAACTTAGGCAGTGCGCAATGCATCCTTCGCTATCGCCTCCGGATTTACAACGTCTACCTCAAGGCCGCTTAAGCGTCTTCTTACTCCTCGCTCGACAGGAACGCATCTGCGAACGACGCGCGGAATAGCGGCATCGAGCAAAATCAACGGGGGAATTACTCGACCGCTTGCCAATACTGCGTTCGCCATTACTGCACGTGGAGAAAAGACGTGCAGACTGAATCACTACATAGGCTCGCAACGCAGCGCTAACTGCTGCAGCTTTCCGGGCACGTGACGGCACAGCGTGAATGTGGCCACTGGAGGCTGCAGAGCTGGCGTTAATGCTGCGGCACTCGCCTGCAGAGTTACGAATGCTATGCGCACACGGTTTTGCGCACTGGGCACGACGACTGCGCGCGCGACACATGCGTCCAAATCCTTCGAAGTTATGATCGTGGCACGATACAAAAGCCTGGCGAAATTCACTCCGGCAAACTCAAGGGGAGGGCGGTCAGACGCGAGTGTCCTATGGTTTGCCGACGGGAGCTTCGCCATTTGCTAATGCGCTGCCTATGACAGGAAAATAAGCCAAATCGGTTCGTAATCCGAACAGAATGAGCGAATTCGAGGGGAAAAAAAAGCAAGTCCTTCTGAACAGACCGAATACTCGTGCAGGCGAGATGATCAGCTTTGTTGACGAAAGGTCGGCGAAAATATCGCCTCCACCGCCAATTCGTGACATTATCCTTCAGAAGCAAGAGGACGCAGTTAGTGCAGAATCGCTGTACGCTTTTTTTTTTTTTCGTTGAAGCTGCTGTTTAGAAAATATCTCTCTTCGCAACCGCAGGTAGCGTGGGAAGCCGGCACACGAGACCATAAACGAAGAAAAGGAATCGGCTTAACTCCGAGCACACAATCATTCTCCTGCCAACATCGGCCCTCAGCTTCCAGGCTCGCTCCCCACGGATCCCAATATACGACTTCCTCACGACTACAACCCTATAAGACGACGCCGAAGAAGTTCGCTGCACGAAGAAGTAGAAAAAAGGAAGAAGAAAGAAGGAAACTAGGCGATACCCGAGAAACGAAAGAGAAAAGCAGGACAAACAAGTTATTACAAACGACAAGTTCATCCAGCTGCTTCGTTTGCTGTGCAAACAGTGCACCGCAGCGAAGGTGGCCAGCAACTAATGAAGCGCGTCGCATCTTGGGTCGACTGCGTCCGGCTAAGCTTTACAAACGACTTACGCGACGGACTCCCGCGCTTCTCTTCTCAAGCCTGGCATCGCGGTCCACACGGAGGTTCTCTATTAATCAGCGTGCGAGGTTAGGAGAGGGCAGATTAGGTGCACCCCGGCAAAGCCACCACCACTGGCGAGCAAGCATGACCGGGAACCGCGCCCGCGGAGATTGCCGCCGATCAATGAGCTCGGACAGAACTGGCCATTCATCTTGCAATACACGGCGGCCTCACACGTTATTCGACAGTGGCGGAGTACGACGCTCGGCTTGTCAGAACATGCTATTCTCCCACCTATATGCGAACACGGGACGCTTACTTGGATGACATCGCTGCCGTTGAAGACTGCACGTTAATTGCTAATACGTGCACAGAGAAAAAGCAAAACAAAGAACGCTCATAAACAAGGAGATACACACTTCCCTGTTGAAACAGTGCAGTTACAGAGAATCTGCAAAACAACGTCACGAAGATGCAGCGGCCGTGCGTGAGTTCGCTGTGGGCCGAAATGAATAAAGCGGGACAACGCGCGCGTGGGCATAAGCTGGAGCAATAACGACACGATCAAGACTTTTGGCACAGGCATAAAGTAAGCACCGACGCAAACTTGAACATTTCCAGTACAATCATAATATTGGAGTATGCGTGGAAAGGAAATAGGCAAGTCTGTGTGTGCCTCTGCTACCGTCTATATGTAAGCATCACCATGTGACAAAGGGATACTTTTGTATTTATAGCAAATATGCACTGTTCATGTAGACGACTCTTTCCTAGAAGTTATTCCAAGTTGCAGTGAAGTCTGCTCCTAAGCTCCCCCCTTTTCCGACGCCCGAAGCCACGGTGCGGCAAAAATAATGGTGTGCGCCCGTTCTCGCGCATGGTCGACGATGCAGAGTTTCCCAAGTTTGCCGACACACGAGCCATGCACGAACAGACGACGCTATTGCCATTGAGTTTAGTAAAAAAATATCCTTGCTCATCTCCTTCTCCCTTCCCCCGGCGTACGATAGCCAAACGGACTCTCGGTTGGTTAACATCCCTGCCTTCCTAATATCCCTCTCTCTGTCTAATCGGGAGAACTGTGGCGCTGCAAGTATGACGGTTCAGCTATGCATGTATGAATGATGGGCTGTGCATGGAGTTGCCTCAACGATAGTCCTCCTGGTTTCAAACGGCTTTACGAATTTGCGAATTCATGAGCGTTCGTGTACGACAGCCATACTCGTAGTAGCTGAACAATTGCAGCGCCTCCTCTAGGAAATTTTGTAGGAAATCTCATGGCAATTGCCACTTATAGTAAACACATCCTGAAGTGGTTTCTCCTACGTGGGGCCGCATGCAAGGTCAGCTACAACGACATTTATTCTTTCATCAACTTTGCTATTAACGTTTGAAGCAGCAGAGAGTGTTCTTGATTCGCTGTAATATATATTCTAAAGGTGCAGTCCCACTGACGATTGACAGGACACGCAAACAATTCCGAATGCGAATCGAGACTATATCGAAGTTCAGACTGTCAAAAGTCTCGTTCAAGATTAAAATTTCAGATTGACGCCATTCGCTTGCTCCCATATGCTTTCGCACCGAACGATGTTACTCTAAGACAGGACACCAACGAAGACATCTGTGCTTGCGTGCTCTTTACCTCCAGTAGGCGAAAACCTCCGTCACCCGGACAGACTACTGAAACACGAGTTTAAGTCTGTGCCTATCACGTACACTCGCAAGCAAAAGTCTGGAGACCACAGATCCTATGACTAATTTTGTTTTCTTCGCTGTCTAGGCATGTAGGCTGAAATCAAGTGGTACAGCCTACGTGCGCCTGTTCGATCAATCTAATGCTTCAAGATTATTATTATTATCATTATTATCATTATCATTATTATCATTATCATCATTATCATCATTATCATCATTATCATCATTATCATCATTATCATCATTATCATCATTATCATCATTATCATCATTATTATTATTATTATTATTATTATTATTATTATTATTATTATTACTTTTATTATTATTTATGAAGCCGTGGCCTTTTGCTCCCCGACTGCACATACCGCAGCTTTTCACTTGTGCATAATCCTATAGGGCTCTTGTCACGTATTTTGGCGACGATCTTGCTGCAACAATATTGAAAGGTACGAAACGGTATCAGCTCAGACGGAGCAATTATTGGCGAATGAAATGCCAGCAGAAGCGCCTAAATGGACTCCTAGACCGCGTGTAACGTACAGTCAACAGCAAAAGTTTACGTGATGCGTTTTCAACCTTCAAATGTGAATTTCTGCACTGTTAAGGCATGACATTTCGTATTTTATGAATCACTGTGTAAGTGGCGAAGGCTACTACATGCTGGAACATTTAATTCGAGGCTGTGTGACCACGCTTCGCGAGAATTCATTTTCTTGGCAAATCCTGCGTCCCGTAAACTTTTGCGGCTGACTGTGCATGCGTCCGCGTATACTGCTGCCTTGCTCTGAAGTGCCGCTGATTGAGCAGCTAGCGTTATGATCGACCTGTCACATGTGAGAGACATTCAGGCGTACGCGTTCCCATGACAAGATGATTTGCCTCGTCCTAGAAATGGCTGTTACGGTAAGCCTGGACATCGACCTGTCAAGTGCGAGAAGCGTTCAAGCGGGCGTCCCCATGCCGACATAATTGCCCTCTTCTCTGAAACAGCGGCACCCATTTTATCCCCCGAGCCGACACAAAGGGATGGACGAAGGGAGGAAAATCCGAAAGGCAGGAGCTCGTCGACGTCAGAGCCTGACGAAAGCACTAATACTTCCACAGGCTCTCCAAGAAGACGTCGACGACCACAACACCGCAAGGGGTTGTTTAAGGCCGTCCCGGCTCCCATGTTAATCAGAACCGCTCCAGACTCGGACCAGAGTCACAACCATGTACCAATGAAGTGCCTGCATCATCCCATTTTTGCATCATACCGATGACCGGCTTCGTCGTCGTTTCCTGATTCTTGCGGTGAAGACCCACCTCACCCGATCGAGATCATATCAGCGTGAATGCGCTATAATAGCGACCCTCGCATATGCGCGCGATAAAGCCAGTTATAGGTGGGGGTCTTTCTATAAGCACCGCTTGGCTGAAAAATCCCAAAGTGCCAACAGAAAATATAAGGTTAGACACACCTGTGTGCACCTAAATGAAAGCCACGTTATTTGAAAAGGCGCCACTAAATAAAAAGCACAAGGTTACAATTCAGCATGTACAGGAGACGACTAGTAGCAATATAGCGCCGAAAACTCGAAGAGCAACTGTTATTTCACATAAAGCACAGCGCGAAGTATCAAAATGGGTCAATGTAAGTAGTGTAACACATGCGACATAAATGGTTGGCGGAGTGACGCGCGGTCATCCTGGAGATTTAGAAATGGCGCGAAACTACGCTCCTGACACCACGGTGCAACATTCACAACCGATGAGGTAAGTAGGAGCTTGTATCACACGACTTGGTAAGATGCGGCTCTCGAAAACCTGCACTGGGCCCGCATGTGCACTCTCAGTGCATTACAGAATATGATCTTTTCCCAAAAAGCTGCAGTTCGCCGCTATGCTGATCAGCTGCACGTTAATACGGTCCTAACTTCTGCAGCGCTTCGTGTCCGAGAACACTCCGAGCAGCCTAATTACTTATGAAAGTCTTCACTGCACAGTATAGGCTGGTATATTGTAAGGATTCATTTTGCTAGATTCTATATTCCTTTCTTATCGCCCACCGTCCACGGCTGGCCGATCCCGGGGCGGAACGCCGCTTGGAACGAAGCGCCAAAAGGAATAGCATTGGAATAGTATAGTTTCCTTCCGTCGATCTCGACAGAAAAAGTGAAACCATCAGATTTGTAACCTCTTTGCCACTGCGACAAAAGGAAGTTGTGTAATGCAACCACAAGTCCCTAATTTTGAGCCACAAGAGTAGTCAAAACCATCGGTGACAAGCGACAAAGTATTGTGGGCGCTTCCCAACAGCTAAGAGTTGAATATTCTAGCAAACACTTCCGCCTTGCTCTTCGCTTGCACGACTTCAAAAAATGGAGCACTCGCATCTTCTGTGTCCAATAATTTGCTCGCAGCCAAGCTTCCCACGCAGGCGAGCTGCACCGCTTCAGTTAACGAGCGCAGAAAGCTGCATTCACGATTCCACACCACGTCAACACAAGAACACATGTCCACCATAAGATACCCAAGCAAAGCAACGTATACCCACTCTGACGATACGTACCATACTTGAAAGTACACCCATTTCACTACACACACACACACGCACCGCAGCACCGTGTTAATGCACACTCGTGAGCAAAAGTATTGACCCTTTTCATGGCGATCCCGTATACGCGCTGCCACATTCGATCACGCGTCCATTGTTTGCCTCAGCTGGCTCTGTTGCCTCCGTGTTTACAGTGGGTGTACATGACGCCACTGCTGCTCTGAAAACCCCTGTTTCGGCGGATATCGTAGGCGGTGACTGGGTGGACGGCACGCGAAGCTTTGGCTACAGCGTCACAGGAGATGTGAGCGCTTTCGGAGCTCATTACGCTTTGTCAAAACGGCGCGAGCAGCGTATACGGTGCTTGTAATAAACGCGGGGTTAAAAATGTATTCCAAGCTAGTCTAACTCTGCGCTTATGAATTGGATTAGAATCAGTGTGATTAGATATTCGTTCTTTATTAGGAAATACTTTTAAGCAGCGGCTCGTCACATTTTTGACTCAGTAACGTTCCCCGGGCTGTCACTATCCGATTGTTTATTTTTTTACTGATCGCTCGCGGGTCTGCTCAGTTGGGATAGATTTGTTCTTGCTGGACACAAGGCCTGTAACGTAGATGTTCAGTATTTTGTAATAGCTTGTAGTAAATACATACTATCGTTAGTCCCTCGCAACTGTGTACAGTGTTACGAAACGTTCAGCTTCGAACATTATTGTACTGTCGGTGTAGTCGCCGTCATCCATGCTTCGGCGCATTGATTGAAGTGTGCGCCCGTTCACGTATTCTTGATACGTTGACGATCGAGTGGGCGTAAGTTTGAGTGTGAGTTGGGGTGGATGTCTGCAGGTAACGTTCCAGACGCCGCTCCCTTTGTCATCGTATAACGAGCTGTACTCACTCGTGCAGACATTCCGCAGTTGGAGGCCTTTCCTTGGATGCTAGAACAACAACGCTGGCGGATGAGTGTTTTTTTTTTTTATCTTCAAGGGAAGCCGTGCATCGCGAAGATACGGCAACACCGGCAGTCCCTATGTAGCATCGGTCCGTGAACTTGGACAGATTTTCGTTCCATTCCTTAATATGCCAGTCACAATGTTTGCTGCCAACTACTGCACACGCCTTCACTCCACCGCTCCATTCTTTTGCAGCATGAACGGAGGATAATGCATTAGCGAAAACCCAGTTGCATTTCGACAGCTGATCGCACAGAAGCACGGTGCTGAGGCAACGCGCGCGCGCCACCGAAAGCGCCATCTCGTTTCTCTGGGGCAAACTGCTTCGCGAAAAGGGTCAATACGGACCACGGGAGCGCGTGCCAGAGTATGGTGCCTCGATGCCAGCGCCGGAGGCAGACATAGAGGCACCCTGTGCCAAAGAGCATGGACGCGCCTTCTGGCGGCGCGGCGCCTTACTGTCGAGAATCGCGCCAAGGCAGAGGTGCGCATGCGCCACCCGTGATAGCTGCACAACGTTCTGCCCGCGTGTCGCATTGCTTTCGCGGTTACGCTGCTCGTCGACTAAACGTCAACGGAGTGCCGCTTGTTCTGCTCCGTCACATCCTCGCCGCTGTTTCAATGAATGGGTTCGGTCACATAGTTTCCTACAATAATTAATAGAGGAAACTCTGGCGCTGCGATCATGATGGGAAGTATATGTATCTGTCTGATCTTCGTGCTTGTGGCTTCAAACGTTATTGCGACTTCGTTTGTTACGCTTTATCTGCTTTCACTGTCCTAAATTTCGGAGCAATCAATACATTTACAAGTGCAGAACATTCTGCCAACACAGAATCACTACTAATTGCAGCGGTTCAGCCTATCGAGGTGGCCAAGTCGAAACTCAACAAGCGTCTCAACGCGCCAACTCGCCCGCGATAAATTCATAAGGGAGTTCTATGCCTCTTGTCGATGCATGCGTCGGTGGCCTAATGGTTTCAATATCGGGCTTCTGTGCTAGAGGTCATTTGTACAAATCCTGCAGGAGGGCAATTTTAATAATGCTGGTTTATTTATTTGTTACACAGTACTTCGTTGAAAATTGGGTTTACAAAGTCCCGAAGCCGTGTGAAGCTACAAGGAAGACGTTTTAGGCCAATCCATGAGCTGCCCATAATTCGCATGCTGGCTGAACCGCACCGATTGAAGCTCCCGTGGACACTGGCACCAGAGTTCCCTCTAGTAATTATTTTATGAAACTCTACTGGTTCGGCAGAGCTGGCTCGCGAGAACGTCACGCATCGCATTCCTTCCGTTATCACGCGGCCTATACTGCCTTCTCTCGCGCCTTTTGATGAACCGCGCCGAATGTTTTGCTTCTTTTTGTGGCGTTAGAGTGTCTTTATTGGAAAGGCTTTAAAGTGTGGTTTTCAATCAGTATCCTTTGTCGCACAGGTTGAGTGCTACAGAGTATCAACATTATAGTATTTGAAAGTAACAGTAGCACGTCACCCTTCCCTAAGAATCATCCCGAAGCGAATCTGACGTTTGTCCCCTTCTTCAATTACGCAGCGTAATCGACTCTCTACAGGCAAACGTGAATTAAACTCTATAGCAGCGTGCGGCCTAGTACTGCCCTATTCCTACACTTTGGCACGTGGTAGAGTTCCCGCAGTGGCCTAGGGAGACCTGCATGTGCATTACTTGCTGTTGTCAACGTTGAACAGTTTTTTATCTGTAGACGTTGCGTCTATTCTCAGTTTGTAAGCGGTACGTATAGGGCACCTTTGATACTCAGTCGCGTTACATCGACTGCGAAAACTTTCTTGATTACGCGGCAGCGAATATTGGAAGCGTTTCCGGTTATATAACGCCGCCGTGAGGAGGGCAAGGTATTCTGCACGAGTAATCAAAAGTAACCGCATTCGAACGAATCCAATGCGCGACGGACGCGCGAGCCAGCTCTGCCGCAGCTTGTCCACTCGCAGAAACGGCGCAGGTGCGACGCGAGCAACGAAAGCGGCCCCTTGTCGACGTGCAGCCGACGAGCACAGTAACCGCACCAGAGAGAGCAGTGCGGCACGCGAGCAGATATGATGGGAGAAGCATGCGCTTCGCTGCTTTGGCGCGATTCTCACCGCTAGGCCACACGTCGATGCAGTTTTCCCAGTTGTAATGGTTCCAGTACTAACGTTTGGAAATGCGGTTGTTTGCTTGAAGTCAGGGATACAATCAGGACTCGATGGCAACCAAAGGTCAGTGGGGAGCCTCGCACAGGGCGCTCACGGGAAGACTACAAATGAAGCTGTGCAGGGTGATATGGGCTGGACAAGCTTTGAAGTGAGGGAAGCTCACAGTAAAATTGATTATGAAGAACGACTGAGGAATACGGAAGAAAGTAAATGGGCTGGGAGAGTGTTCAGGTACGTGTGTACAAGGAAAACATTGATTCACAGTGGAGGAAAAGAACTAGGAAGCTTACCAGCAACATGGAAACAAAGAATGTCAAGCGCAAAGTCAGAGAGCCTGAATTAATCTCATGGGTGGTGGCAATGGAAAAGAAACCTGCCATACATAAGAGGAGAAAAGGAAATCAGGAAAGAAACCATTTATGATAACTCAAAAGAAGCTGTACTTTTCGAAGCCAGATCATGATGCCTTAGAACGCTCACTTAAAAGCGAGGTACAACAAGGAAGAAGAAGCATGTGCTTGCTGCGGTAAAGCTATAGGGAAACGATGCAGCATGTTTTATTAAAATGTGAGGATATCTCCCCAGCGGTCGATTTAGGCTCCTCTGGCCTCCTTGAAGCCCCTGGGCTCAGCGAGAGCAAGGGGAAAGTAAACATGTCCGCAACTGAGGTAAGTAAGGTGCGATTGGAAGATTGATGCAAGTAGGGAGGCCACAAACAACGGAGACCTACAAAAACTGACAGTAATGGTTCTAAAAGTTTGATCCTACTAATCCGTTGTCTGTAAAAGAAAATAACATAGGTAAGCCGTTGTGCAAAGTAAAAAAAAGTGCCCGGTGGCGTAACCCACTGCCCCTTTTCAAAGGGGACGCTCATAGCATCCATCCATTCACGCGCTCCCGTGTCCTGTATACTTTTGCTCACGGGTCTACCTCTATACTTTCAACTCGAAAACTAGCCCGTTCCACACCACGCGTTAAATGCAGTTTAACGAGACGCTATCTTCGACATTTTGGAAACGGAGAGAACCCCACCTATTGCATGGGCGCAAAGGCCCGATACTTCAATCATCAAGCTGGCGTCGACACAAGTCCAAGATGACACAAGATGGCGGCGAAACAAGTCCTTCATGCCATGAAATCACCGTACTATACCCAAGATAGTTTCGAAAAAAATAGAGGTTCTTCGGAGGGAAAAAAATTGCCTTCAATCGTCTTTACCACTGCGTCGACGGTGTCTGCAACGATGTAACGACATGTTTTCATCCTTGAAGCGGCGTGCGCATTGGCTCATTTGAAACTTTTTCACAGATCATGCATCATAAATGCGTCAGTGCTTTGGGAATAGCTCTGTTGCCTTAAATATCGGTTACAGGCAGTCGTTATTTTATGCAGCGTTGACAGGCTTTCGCACGACCTCTGCTTATACTTCGAAGCACCCCCGCTGCATCATAACCGACATTAAGCAACACGTTCCGCGTTAGAAGTAAGGCCTTCGGGCTTGTCGCCGAGGCTCAGCTTGAAACGAGCCGTGTTTGGCAAGCGGTGCCACTTGCGTAGTCGCCCGCCGACAGGCAGCCAGGACCGACCAGGAGGCGACGGAGCGCGCCGCCGTCCGTGCGGGCCGATCCTCCGGCAGCGGCCCCCACGGGCGAAGGCAACGCCGTACTCACGCCACCACCACAGTCAGGCACGGGAATGGCCTCCGCAAGGCAACTCACCTGCAAAAGACAAGAGGCGAGCAGAACGTGAGCGCGCACGAGCGCAGTCTTACCGTGGCCTCTCTCAAAAGAGAGAGAGCCGAGGCGCGGCAGGCACAGTCACAAAGAGACGCGCAGCGCACACAGGAAGTGTGGAACAGAAGCAAAAACAGCCAAGTTCACCAGTCCGCAAATCTGTATCGGCAATTGCGCAAGGCCGCGGCGGCAGAGAGCACAGGCGGGCCAGCCAACCGGCCAAGTAGGACACAGAGCTGGAGGACCGACCTGGTTCCGCCGCGTACGAAACGCGGGGCCCGCCCGCCGAAGATGGCACAGTTCGCGCCGTCTCGCGCACTCACACGCGCCAGCACCGACCTGGTATCTGCCAACAACCATTCTTTATCGGCCGCGCCGCCAAGAGTTGACCCAGTGCGCCGGCGCCACGCCAAAATCGGCAGGCAGCTGCCAGCCACCAGAAAGCCCCGAGTCGCCCGCCTGCGTGTTTGTGCGCGCGAGAGCAAGGGCGACGTTGCAACCAACGCGCAAAGCTCGTACAAAGTGCCACGAGCCATCCCTGCATGCGGTTACCGCGATTGCGATCAGGATGCTGCATCGATAGGCAGCTTTCCCACGCCGCTCGTTGCCATGTCGTCTCAGAATTTCTGGCACGCAGAAACCGAAACGCTTGCCGCCATTCGCGGCAATTTCGTCTGATCAGCGGAAGTCGCAGCGACAGCCGAGTGCCTTGCAGACATTCGCTGAACAAGGGCGAAATGGCCGCGGTTCGAGAGGCAGCTCTCGCAGGACTCGGGCAGCGCATGGACGAACGGCAGCGAATGTTGCCCGGCGCGTTGGGAGCAGCCAGTTGCCGCCGGGCGACGAACAGGCCTGCCGGACAACTTTCGCGGGGTCAAGGGCCGCTGTTCGTTCACCCGAGTCAGGCTGGCCCCGATAGCGCTACGCGGCCGCCGCGTGCATTAGTGCTAGCGAGGCACCGGAACTGACTGCGTGCAACCACGAGCGAGCGAGTCGTCACCACGGATGCGGCGTTGTTACACACACCCTACAGCGTAGCACCAAGTGGAGACGCCCCACCGGCGATCCAGCCTGTATGGCCGCGCATGAAAAACACGCGTATACTATAAAGAACGTCGAGGAGACGGCCATACACGTCGCATGCGTTGCGCGCAGGCAGCGTCCGTTCGCAACCGCAGCGCAATTCGTTTTCGACTGCGTCGCAAATCAGTCGATACCGCACCGGTATCGCGCTGAAGCCTCGTAACCCCCCGCAATACCCGCGAGATTTCAGTATTCTCGCCAGCACAACGACAATGGTGCGCCGATGCGTGATCGGCGAGAGAACTCGCCTGAGGCCGCCACATTCTGTATGCATTAAAACAAGTGAGGTTTATTTCACATATACATGGGTCGACATCGTTTACATAAGACACCAACCGTTCCCTTTTCGGAGACGGGTAAACGATCTCGCGTGGCAACGTGAGACAGCGTACGAGGGCACAATTTTTCTACAGAAGCAACGTGCATGGACTGGTGACTGATAGCTGACAAAAAACACAGAAGGAGCTGAAAATGAAGGAGGGGGGGGGGGGGAGCGAATTGCAATATCCCGGTTGGGGTTGTAAACGGTGACTGGAGATATGAAGAAGTTTAGACGACAATGACAATGAAATGAATTAGATATTCACTGTAAAAATATTCAGGTACGTGTGCGCTACTATAATAATCCACAGTGAAGTATATGTCGACAAAGGCATTGATTCGGGCTGGCTGGTCTATTCCCCCGCACCGAAGCCGTGCAGGCAATTCCCATTACTGGTCAGGCGATACGAAGCGATACTTAGCAATCGACACAATAGCAGAGTCCCACGATTAATGAACACCTCTTTGCCCGTTCAACGGTTTCCGCATCGACATCAGCAGACTCATACGCACAACAATGACAGGAGTGAATTAGGCGTAATATACCGCCGTTAGAGAATCCGCAAAAAAAAATTGAGCTACAGAAGTAATCCATGTTGAGTAGAACAAACCAGATAAACAGCACCGTGCCTTTCGAAGACACCAATAAAGTGGAGGGCGACGAGAAATGAAGCCGAAGTATAGAAGGAACAAAGGAAGCGAGAGCAGGAAGGAGGGAAAAGTCGCGGCGCTAGGCCATCAATCATGGTGAGGCTGTCGGGGCCCTACTGCGTTGTTACAGATGTTGCACGGCTAGTTTCGGATCGACCATAAATGTGATCTCATACCCGAGATAGATATGTTGTCACGGGATTCAAGTTCCAGTGCAGCCTGGCTGCCAGGCGGCGGCCACAAACATATTTGCACACAAGTCGGCCGCGGCAGTGAGCAAGCAAAGAGAAGAAGGCAATATGAACATCGGCTTCGCTGTTTGCCGTATCGTTAATTTAGTACAAAGTGAAGAAGCAAATAGTACTTGCGACATAATGAGGCAACAAGCGAAATCCCTGTTTATTGTCGTGTGTAATTAGGGGATCCCCTTACAAGTCGAATGTGTTCGCATACCAATACTTCGTTACTACATACCAGAGCACAAAACAAACACGTGCTCTGAAGTTTGGAAACAGTGTTAAGATAGCAGGTTTTGAATTCAGCGGCTGGCCAGAACGCGAAAAATGAAACCGGACAACAAAACAAGAAACGTGGGCGAGCTGGTGTACTTTCGTAATCGCAGAATGCAACTAACAACATAGACAAAAAGAAGCAAAGCGCAAACAACCTGTTAGACTTTAGCTCATAAACCAAAAAAGCTACACAGCTTGCATAAAAACGCGCACTTCCAATGAAAGTGAGCTGCGCGAAGATATTAGTGCCAGTACATTTTACTGGTACCAATTTCAGATCACCTGCACCAATTGTCGATCTCTCGGGCATTAAGAAACACGGTGGTCAGCGCCAACGAAGAGAGATAAAACACAGCGAAATGCTGTTTAACTGTAGGATGCAGCGGTGCCATGCGGGGAAAGCTACTCGATGCCAACAGTAAGTTGCCGCGCAGGTCTTGATAGTTGGGAAACGCACTCCATCAGCTAAGCAGGGCGCGCCCAGTAGGGGCAGACATTCGCGTGGATTGGAAGAGACTGCAGCGAGATACAAGACGACCGAATGAAACGGGGCCGAAGGTCGCGCCAGCTGCCGTTGGGGAAAACTGAAGGGGCGCGTCAGCGTGCGAGATGCCACGAGGCGTCTTGCTCGGCCGTCAGAGTAACCTGCATCTGTCAGTCGTCCTCGCCCGATGTATGTAACTGTGGATTCCGCCTTCCCCACTGGCGGGATCGGAGAGAAGGGGAGGAGGCCCGGACGAAAAGGAAACGCCTTCCGAAGCCGGCGGCGCCGAGCGGAGCGACGGCCTTGCTCGCACCCTTCTTTTCCTCGGGGGGAATGACGCCTCGTATCGCTCTTGTCGAGGGGATTAAGAACTGACAAGCCCCTCAGAGGCAGGAAGAAGCCGCTCTCGGCCGATGCGGAGAGGCCCGAGGGAGGAAATCAGACCGCTGAAAGAGCGCTTTACAACGTGGGCCGTCCAGTTGTGCCGAGATTAAGAAACAACAGGGGTCGCGACACGCTTTCGCCGATGACATTTCCAGCGACCCAGCGACAAGCAGCATGAGGCTGTCGGCGCACATCAGAAAAAGCACATCGCGCGATGCTGTTGTTTCCGAGCGGGTCAGTGCCGCCGCCACTGCTATGGAAGCACGCGCGCTGGATGGCAGCGGGAAGAAGCCGATGAATGCACTGCGCTCCGCACAGACGAAAGAGTAAGGGAATCGATTTTAGCCAGTCACCCAAGTGCGCGCAATTAAGCACCCCCCCCCCCCCGCCCTTTTTATTTAATCAGTTGTAAAATGAGGTGTGAATGAAGGTTTTTTTCCGATAAAATTCACAAGAGAACCGAAAGAGGAAGAAATGACTGCCGTTATTGCCGCCGATAAGAACCGAACCCGCACCATGCGCATGACGCGCGCGGTGACGGTTGCTTTGTTTTTTTTTTATGCCCATAAATTGATAACCAAGCCGTGGGAGTGTTAGCCAGTGCCGCCGTGAGCGTAGGATTTCCTCTCCCCCCCCCCCTTCTTTTTCTGCCGTCCGCCTTATCACAATGGTGTCCTTGAGGAATAAATTATTCAAGTTATTTTCATGCCCTAATCATAATGTACCGTGAAAAAACACCCCAATTATAGAAGACAGCGGATTACTCGTGTCAATATTGAAACAGCTGTACCTGCTGTTTTCACAGTATGAGCGTATTTCTGCTGCACTGCGCGAATTTATCTCCAATAACAATTACATAAATCCTACATTTGAACCGCTCATATACCCCGGAAGTTTCGAATGAACGCCTAAAACAAATAAGCAGGGAAATATTGAAACAAAATTACAGGAGCTTTGTGCAGTCTCACCGGATACGTGCTTGCTTCTCCGCAGTGCATGAGGAGCGAATGGATTGAGCACGTTTCGATCTCGAGGGCTTGCCTCGAAATCAGTGCTCGTTCTGCCTCACAAACAGCTCCCAAGTGCGGCGTGAAGGATACCAGTCGCGACAGCTTCACACCCACAACGAGCATCACTTTCATAAGTCGAGCGCTTTGTTCGCAGAAGCGACGGAGGACAGCGCGATTGGGCGAGATTCCGCTGCCCACTGCTCATACATAATTCAGCTATAAGGTGTCGTCATTAACGCCGCACGATACTCTGCAAATCACGAATTGTAGTTAGATTACCTCGAAGCAGCCTGTCGCGACCACGGGAAATCACACGGATGGAGGCTTTAGTTGGACGTTCATCGGGCCTGTCTTCACAAGTCCAGTTAGTGCGTATTGAGCAGCTTCGCGGCGCAATTATTTGGTATCTGCGTTCTGAAGCAGGACGACGCAGAAGAGCGGCTAGCGCACAATGTCACATTTGGAGTGCCGCTTCCACTCAATGCTCCGTCGTCTTAAAATGTATACGCATTCTTCGTCACCCTAACGTGATGCATTTTTATCAGTGCACAGCAACTACATTTTGCTATACGCATACGTATGCAGAAGTTTTTTGCAAGAGGTGCGAAACCAATTAACTATGGTCACATGTTCCCAGCCACCACAGTCTTATGTCTAAAAAGAAATCTTCGTGTTGGTGAATAAACGAGATAATATACGCACGAGATCACCAGACATGCGGCTTTATGTCGCCCTTTGTAACCAACGAAACTCTAGCGCAGTGCCGCGGGAGTCAACGCCAGACTTACCACGCTTTCACTAATTACTTGCCCGGCGCAGGGCGTTTATTGCGCTCTTCGTTCCAAACCGTAATATTCTAGGTAAAACACGAGGAAGGCGGGAGATGGAAATTCAAGATACGAGCGCAAACAAATTTGAGAAGTGCGCGCGCAAATTACTGCACGCAGCCTCTTTGAACAGCACGCTCGCTTGAAACCAGAGCCAACCATCCAAGGCCAACGAATTGCCGTCGCGCTGAGCAACAAGCGCGCCTTGCCGACAAATCAATTGCGCGCCCTCCCGAGCACGCCATCGGGCCAGATTGAAGCGCGGACAATACGCACAAAATACTTCGCACATGTTCTGAGGCCACATTCCGGTGGGTGAGGAATGCAAAAAACGATCGTGCCCTTGTGTACCGAGCATCGCGTGCATGTTAAAGAATCACAGATGATCAAGGAAAAACGAAGAACAAAGGAGAAAAGCAGAGGGGGAAAAAAAAAAGCCATTCCCCTTTCTTTACAAGGGGCTCCGTAAAGTTCGTGTGGAAGCCATGTCCCCTTACGAGACCTCTAAAACTCTCTCGAAACTGATCAAATTCTAGAGTTTTACGACGATGCTCCGATTATGAGGCTTTGATTATGAGTACTGGGGACTGCGGATTAGTCTTGTCCACCTGGGGTTCTTTAACGTGCCTCTAAATCGAAGTACACGAGCGTTCTTGCATTCCGTCCACAACGAAATGCGGCCACCACGGCCTTTGGTGATTCAGGCTGAAAGATTGGGATTGGTAAGGGTTGCGCTTTCTAAACGCGGACAATAGGAAGGCACACGTACACACAAACGGGAGCGCGCTGACAATTGATACTTATTGACAATTTCCGTCTTCATATCCCCCCCCCCCCACACATACACACTGCTCATCCCCTAATAGTAACATGGCGCTTTCTATCGCAGTGATGAATTCAACAAGAAAATGTATTTATCTGATAAGGCAATCGACGGTACACTGACACATTTCGCCCCTTCGTCGATTATGGCTTTCGCCTCTAATTTCTCGCGTACATGTATATTCGCGGTAGCTGAAACCAGACTAGCTGCTTGTTCACGCAGGCTGGTCGCAACAGCATGACAACAAGATTTCCACACGGCTTTCGAACCCGGACGGCCAACACCGGATGGCGTCCCTGCGAACACGTCCACGAAAAAGCAGAAGCTGGCGGTCATTCCGTATACACATAAGGTCGTCTCGCATGGACTGAAGAAAGTATAGCCAGTCAGGTCGGCGTGACGGTGGTTTCTTCAGCACCTAAAAAGCTAAGCCACCTGTGTAAGCTCACTGACCCTGCCAGTGAAAAGCCGACAGGGTGCCAGAAAAAGCTCCAGAACCCTTTCGTAAC
Organism: Dermacentor albipictus; assembly: GCF_038994185.2. Lineage (NCBI taxonomy): Eukaryota > Metazoa > Arthropoda > Arachnida > Ixodida > Ixodidae > Dermacentor > Dermacentor albipictus. The sequence goes on from NC_091821.1 coordinate 266,961,813, forward strand.
CTGCGTAGAAGGAGGGGTGTACAGTATGCCACGGACACGTGGCGGAAAATACATCGGCCAGGCGGGTTGTAAATGACCGCTTAAGAAAGCACAAACAAAACCTTTCACGGTACAAACATGGGCAGCTGCCCACACATTGCAATGACTGGTTGCTCACCACACTATATTCGATCTGCCGCATAATCAGCTAGCACAGAGATAAATGTACGCGAGAAATGGTAGCGGCGAAATCCATAATCAACGAAGGCGGGAAGTGTGTTAGTACACCTTCGATTGCCTTATCAGGTGAAGATATTTTCCTGTTGAATTCGTCAGTGCGATAGGAAGAGTCACGTGGCTGTTAGCGGATTTATATACATGTCGAAAACCGAAATTTTCAATAAGTATCCGTTGCTAGAGTGCTACCGTTTGTTCATCCGTGTGCCTTCCTGTCGCCCGCGTTTAGAAAGCGCCACCCTTAGCAGTATGCAATTCGAACTCGCACAAGAAACAACACTCGGAAACATGGGTCCCACTTAATTCGAGTCATCGTCGTTCCAGCGCACTGATACGTACGAGACTGAAAAGAAGCATCGAAAGAAATAACGACGCGGCAGGAGCGTGCGTGAGCAGGCTGACGCGTGAATCGCGGCCGCGTGCCTCTTCGGCCGGCAGTCGATCAGCGACATGTTGCAACCCTGAGAAGCCAAACGAACCCCCGGTTCCGCAGCAAGGGGGAAAAAAGGGAGGGGGGATTCCACAGCGCAGTTCGGGAGGGGCTTGGCCGAGTGCAGCGAGGTAAGCCAATGGAAATAAATGCGCACATTTTATACGTGGGGCGGCGAGCACTCTCGGTAATTCCGGCCACCGCCCGACCCGAAACGGACCACAGCACGCGCGCTCCCGAATGACGGTCACGCCGGCAACCATAAAAAAAAAGAGCCCGCGGTGCCGCTGAAGAGGCAGGGTCAGCATCCGCCCCCATAAAGTCAAGCCAGCGAGGGCTGGCCAAGTCCCGAGAGGTCGCCGCTGCGCGCTTTCGGCACCGGCCGGATCACAGGCGTGCCGATAAGCCATCTTGGCCGTCCTTCCGAGGTCTCCAGTGTCCCTTCGTGCGCGCTCCTTAGCTGCCTCTTTGAAACAAGGCCGCTCCTATGGGCGAAAGGCAGTTCAGGCTGCGATGCTCGCGATGTTTCCCATCGCGATTTTACACTAATTCGGAGCTCTTTTCGGAGCATACTGCGATTTCACTGGCCTCAGACTGTCTTTCGCGGCTGACTTTTCTGCTACGTACAGCTGACTAATGATCCATTCCAAATCCATTCCAAATTTTTACTTATTTCGTCCCAATTGTACAGTAGGTTTTGTTTGAAACAGGCAAGGGATAACGCAAGCTGAGGTGGAAGTGAACCGTCTTCCGTGGCGATCGGTCACTTTCGATGCAACTCAAGTAAAAGAAAGAACGTGACTCCAAAGAGGTTTGCAAGTATAAAGCAGCCAAGAAGCGAGAACAGCACGTCAGCGAAACAGTAGCAAAACTGCAAGAAGCCATGCAAAAAAAATTTATGCCCGTGGCGCTATATTGCTAGCCAACGAAAGCACGTCGCCGGGTCGTTTATACTTTAATAGTTTTGGCTACAGCTGCCACTGTAAACCAGGGAAACAGGCGAAAACAATGAGTCCATATAATGCGAGCTGCAGGCTGGTTTCGACAACGACAAATGCAAAACACTAGCAGCCGACGGGGGCACTTTGGCATGGTGTAGTTGAAAAGGTGGTGAGTGCAGTGGTGAGTGCAATGGTGAGTGCATTGTGAACTACTGTCATGTGAGCTGCGACGAAGGAAGAGAGTATCGCAAAGCAGACTTGTTGGCAAGTCATCTTGGAATACTAGTCTATAGCGCAAGCAAGCCGAGGACAGAAAGCACGAACAGCGCCGTGTCTGTGCGTTCATGTTCTCTTCTGCGTCCTCGTCTTGCATGCGCTACAATAGTATTCCAAGAAGAAACAGGGGTTCACGCGAACCGCGTCTGAACGATGAGCCGGGTGGGAACTAATCTAACCGCCCGGTAGAAGGCGTCGCGAGCACACAGCTATCGGAATTCTCGAATCGCAACACGCGCACGGTCATGTTCTGGGAAGGCGGAGAACCCGCGTTCCGGCAACTCGACCGGGATAAAAATCCAGGTTCACCCGCCGTAATGTCAGCCCTGCACAAAAAAAAAAGAGAAAAAAAAGCTTTCGGCGACCGCTGCGGCCGTCTGCGCGCACTTGTGCGGCTCGGCGAGAGCGCATTATTAATGTAATCGAACGTGGCCATCGACGAGGAAGCCATGTTTCGTTATATTCATACTCTGGGCGACCATAACCATTACCGCACCAAGTCAACAAATCGTGGAAGATGCGACTCTCGCCTCGGTGAATCGGCTCAGCTCAGCGCGCTCTCTGGGAGGCATAGAGTTTCCTGTATGGCCGGCGAATCTACCTCGCGCATCAGATCGGGAGAGGGGGCTGCCTTCTCGGACCGAGCAAGGAAAAACCTGAAAATGACGTCGCGGAATGGCCAGTTTCTCCAAGGCCAGCAGGGATTTCCCAAAGTTGCCGGGCATGCGGCACCAGAGCGGCTCAAAACCGGACCCGCGTGTATGCATGCTTTCGGCCGAGCGCGCGTGTTGCGGCCCGAAACCCGGCGCGACGTGTATTTTTCCGCCGCAATAATCGGCCAGCGGCGGCACGCCAGACACCCGCCGTGAGCACTGAGGAAAGCGCTCAGGCCTGCCGCGGTGGCCTCGATGACCACAAAACATGGTCACTCGCCAAGGAGGAGGCTACAGATCTGCGCGCACCAAAGTTAGCACTCGTGGCCATGCGTCATGAGGAGGCTCTTGTTTATAGTTCGCCTAATGAAAGCCCGCCATCCAGGTTTTATTTTCCGGTCTGTACCGACTAGAACGGAGTAGCAGAGTAATAACGAAACGTCGAAGAACGCTTCTCCTCGAACCCAAACCATCGGAATCACGTTGGTTTAACAACAAGACGCTAACAAGCTTGCGTCAGACCGGAGCGCGATTACGAACATCCGATGTGGAAGTAAGAGGCACATGAAGTAAGAGGCACAGGCAGCACTCGGCTCTTTTCCCCGCGGGGTCCATGTGGGAACTGGCTGTGTGCGTTTTTTCCAGCGTTTTCCGGAAGCGCTCAGCGGGCTCCACTGATCGCTGCAACGTCAGGTCAGCACGCAACCAGCCTGGGCTCCATTTCGGGGAATCCCCCACGTGCTGGGTCGGTGCACTTCCCGCCGCGCTCACATCCCGCGCGCTGCCCTCCCGTAACAGAGACCCTCGCACCCCCTCTCGACACCACGAAGATGGCCGAGAGGTGATAGACTAAGGGAACGTTGCCAAATCCATATTGTAAAATATTTTCTACCATAAAATTAGTGCTGTACATACACGCGCATTTGACAAGCTGCCGCGCTAACTATACGAGGACGAAGAGGATCACAACACAAGCGCTTGTGTCGCAATGTACTTCGTCCTCGAATAGTTGGCGCTGCTGCTCGTCCAATATGAAGTGTCCCTACTATTGCAATGTACACGCATATCAACCCAGTAAACTCAAGCTACGCAGTTACGGTCCTGCAGCCTTCTTACGCGTTGATCAAGCAGGTCTCTCTGAATAGAAAGCACGCAACCATTCATTATGCAATGCCAACTTACACCGTGTGGCATCCCAGTGAATACGAATTTGGGGGGTTGCTTTACGCCGGCTTTTAACTTCGGTGTGTAGAAGAATTTAGGCTTGCTTGTAACCTGTTTGTCGGTGTTATTTACAGAGATTTATAAAATTTCGCGGAGTGGTCTGTCACCGCAACATTTTGCAGCAGCATTTTGCAGCAGCCAGCTAGAAAGAATGCAATTTCGATTGACTCGCGGCCGGCTCGGCTGTCCGGGATGTTACCGAGCCCGCAAAAACGAGCTAATTAAGCAAGGTAAGCAGCCTGCATGCCATCCGTGGGCTGAGCCACAGGGCTGCACTCGAGTGTAGTGATCAACGTGTAAGGGCAAGGTCAAAGCTGGCCGTGCCTCTCGGACCGCTGCGTAGCGACTCCTTGCCCAGCACCTCCCGATGTATACGGTATAGACGCTGTTTCGAGCAAACATGGCGGAATACATTTTTTGCCAGCTTTTTTACGACGTTCGCAGCGATGCTCTTAGTGAGACAGAGCGACGACACTATCTACATGGACAGAAACTGATCTCCGCATGGCACGCACAGCCTCGATGGACGTGACGCGGTTCCGACGAGCGTGCCCACAATGCATTCGTTACTCACCGCGGTATACATATAGCGTTGCGCTGCTGAGCTCTAGGTGCCGGGTTCGATCCCTGCTGCATCTTCACAGGGCCAAAATGCAAGATCGCTTGTGCTCGTTTAGCTTTAGGTGCTCGTTAAAGGTGCCCAGGTAGTCGAAATTAATCCGGGCTCCGCCACTACGGCGTGCTTTATAATCAGGTTGTGGTTTTGTCACGTAAAACAACGCAACTTATTTGAACACAACCGCTAAAATGTCGCTTCCTCGGACGACGTTTTACTGAAATGTCGCTCGTTCAGTACGCCATTATGCAGTAAGCCCGTGCAATGTTAACAAGGACCTGGGAATGTGCGTTTCGATTTAGCAGGCGTCTTGGAATATCTCTTAAGAGGTCGAGAAATAAAGGAGATGGAAAAGGCAGGAAGGTTAACCAGAAGAAAGGCTTCTGATTTGCTTACCTGCACTAGGTGACGTGTAAGAGGGGAAAGAAAGACGGGAGGAACGCCTGATAAAGAAAGCAAACGCGCGATACGTTAAGGAATACTGCGAACACAAATGACTAAAACGCGCCATTAAGTTGCTGGGCGTCCTTGTGCGGCGCCCCTCCATTGGAGGGGCTACAAAGATGCGCTTAGGGTTACTGAGGAACGCAGACGTTGCCAGACCACTCGCAGAGTTTGGGACCTTGGCCTAAGCATTCTAGCACGCACAAGGTCACAGAAGCCCCGTTGCGCTTCCGTACGCATGCGCGTGAGTGACAGCGAAAATTTCCAGCGCTAGTGTGCGCACACCGACCGCCGCTGCTTTTCTCTCCTTCCTCAAATGCAGGGTAGCCAACCGGATAGGTAATTGATTACCCACCCCGCATTTCCCCCTTTGTCACTCCCTCTCTCAGACGCATACTAGACTGAAGATTGCGTACAATTCACGCGTTCATTCATTCGCCATTTTTCTCCGCTTATGAGGACAATGTGCCGTTCAATTTAGTGTTTTTTTTAATAATTGTTATCCCTATCACTCAGTCATTTTTGCGCATTCGGGCAAATGGCATTATATTACGCCTAGCAACAGGAGCCTGTAGCAGCTTAAAACAACCTTCTCCTAAGTCTCCCAACACAGCGAGAAAAAAAAAATTACAAGTAAACGAAATGAAATAAATTGCCCGATCGAGGAGGGGCAAGAGAGGGGAAACGTAGAGAGGTCAACGGGACACGGTTTTTTTTTTTTTTTTACCCATACAACTTCCATCCAACTTTCGCTTCGGGCATATGTAATCGAAATAGCATGACAATGATATCCCGTTAGTGCGGCTTATAAGGTCTGGCGTCCTTCAGATAAGTTTTGAGTAGGCACAGCCATTGTTCCAAATGATGCACAACCTAGAAACCCTCCAAAATAAGGGCACCATGCTGGGACGTTGTGTCAGCACGATAAATAATACCTAATGCAACAGTGCCCTATACTGCCGTTTTATCCCTTACGGTGCGGGACAGCTACTACAAGTTAAAAGCAGCCTTCGTCGCATAAAACTGCGGCAGTACAAGAAGCCTAAGCCTCTCCTCCGGCAGACCGTGCGCGGGTGTTCCCTAATGGTCACCCACCCACCACGCCGGGCGAATCAATAACACGCGTGTTCGCACAGCGGGAAACAAAAGGCCGCAGCAACCCGCCTTATCAAATCCGAGTGAGGACCGGGGAGAAAGAAACACGCCGCAATCGGAACGAGCTTCTGTAAGCGCGTGCACTTGAGCGGCCGCGGCCCCAGCTGTGCCGACTGCGGGCACGATGCCGGCGCTGGGCACCGATAGCGCTGCTCTTGATGGCAGCAGTCATCGGACGTCGCTTCCTTCCTTGCTGCCGCCAGCTCACTGACGTCGAACTCGGCAGCAACGCGGTGCTTGGACGAAGAAACTTGGGCGTGCGTTTCGACGAAGACGCGAGACCCGGGCTTATGATGCATTCAAAACAGTATTTGGCCGGACCGGTAAGCCTATACTCTGCAGGTATAGCTTCAGCCTCGCAGACGTTTCTTCTGCCCGAGATAGTACGAAATCAACAGTCTCACGGCTGAGCGCTCAACATTGGGTGCACGGTACTGAACTACTCGTAATCGTAATCGAAATTAATCCAGACTCCTCCACCACGGCGGCCTTAGCAAACCTTGCGTTTGAGACGTTAAGCCTTACCTAAAGATCCCCAATGTTGCAATCAGTCGTATAAACGGAACCTGATCAGCTGGAGGCTCCCTTGGCAAAGCAACGGTCACTTCAGTGTTCGATGCAATCGATTTGTGGGCCTGAACATGCTTGTCCGAAAAATGGCAGGGTAAACAACAAACAGCTCGCCATGTGGCCCAATGGCATTCTGTTGGCGAGGAGGAGATCACCGTTTCGATTCCCAGTCGCCAAAGCCGCCTCCTGGTCGGAAAGAAATGCCAAAACTCACGTGTACCATGTTTTGGGTGCACGTTAAATAACCCCGGCTGGTCAAAGTTAATCCCTACGACGTCCCTCACAGCTCCGTGGGCGCTATTCTCCACATGTATTAGTGTTTTTTCCTGCGACACAGTCTTCCTGTAGTACCCGATCTTTCCCAGTTTAGCATTAAAGCTGACGCAGTACGCAAGCAAAAGCCTTGAGGGTATGTCCGCGCTTCCCAAAACGAACACAGACTATAGAAACAATCACAGAAACTATGGATGCCTTCCGGTGGTAATGATACCACTGTCGAAGTGTCTACGAGCTCGCGTGCACTTAGTTGCCCTAGCACCAGGTCATCGGTTTCTTTCAAGCAGCAGCCCTAGAGGTACGGAGCTTGCTCCCGGCCAACTATTAGAGCCTTTCTTTGCCGACAGAACCACCGCGGAAACTTCCTTCTGGGTAGACCATCCCGTCACTGCCAGGGTTCAAAAACAAAAGAAATACGCCTGTGCCAGCGCTGATTAAAAATACAGAGTAGCCTGTGATGCTGAATGAAGGCTATCGCGAGGTCATGAAGCGAACCATGCGTTGCTGCAGATTTTCTAGGGATAAAAAATATAAGCGCCCTTCATTCTGAAAGCGCGAATAGTCTACACACAATTGTGCCACATAATCTCGTCAAAATGAAGCAGCTTCGTATAGTGCAACGCTCTCTTGGGCTATACCATATACCTTGACTTCAGCAGTAAGTACTGCGTGAATACGTCCTGAACGATGCGCCAACTGACGTCTCCATGGCCGTCAACAGCTCGTCTAATAGCTCAGCCTGTTCTGCAATATGCAAAGAAAGAAGGAGCACGTCTGGTGCATTTCCAGGCTCGAATGTAAGCGTCGGACCTCTTTTCGAGATTATTCAATTAGTTTATCCTATGGTATCATAATAAACGCGGTGAAACGCGGGGGTAGCTTTTAATTATGCTGGCATTCCTGTCAATCAACGTCACGGTGAAACACATACAACTGAAGGTCAAACGTTTTTCACGCTTGCTCTCGAGGCAGAAACTTAGCGAACGCATGCTGATTTCCAGCCGGTGCCTGTATATATGGGCCTGAACAATAACAAGGACTATATTCCAGTGGGATTATGAAGCGATTATTTGAGCCCTTGGTCGGTGGCTCGAGCGGCGACTGGCGCGTGCGCTATCTCCAAGATCGCCAGGCGGTTCTTCTGACTACAACAGCGGAGGAGATTCGAAGAAGACCCTCCAGAACGCACATTTGCTAGACGTTTAAGGCCACTAGTAATGCAAATCAAGTGCATTTCTAATAACACCGCCCGAAATCATGCCGATACGCCATCACATGTGCACAGTAGAGGACACCGGGTAAACTCTGACGATGGAAGTTACAGTGACATGCACCAAAATTTCTGCAAACAGCATTTCCACATTTCGTTTTCTATTTAGTAGGATGCACTATATGGTCGGGCTGCATTAAGAGAGGGACAGAGAGGGCAAAGGAAAGACAGGGAGGTTAACCAGAGATAATCTACGGTTGGCTACCCTGTACTGTGGGAGGGGCAAAGGGATGCGACCGGTGAGAGAGAGAGAGAGAAGGGTTTAGAAAAATGGAAACACAAACACACGAACTGTTTCTGTGGGAAATGTCACGCAGTCTGCGAAAGCGTTCCTAGTGTTACGCAGTGTCACCGTCCAATCCTACGTCACACAGTGTACAGTCACAATTTGTCAGAAAGTCTCGTGTCCTTTAAGTACCGCGACAGCTCCTTCGTAGCAGATCGCGCTGATATATGCCACAGTGACTAGACAATAACTAATATATCGTGTCCTTCGTCAACTATGTGATGGCGGACTTCTCTGATCCCTGCGAGGAGCTGCTCATGTGATCTATGGCTCAGTACTGAGAGTACACTCTGTAGGGCTGCCTTGGAATCACAGAAGATGGACCATGCATGGCGTAGTTTCCCTTGAATGAAATGAAGTACCGCACGCAGGGCTATCAGTTCAGCAGCTGTCGTTGATGATACATGTGACGTTTTTAGCTGTATTTTGACTGAGGTTGCTGGTATAACTACAGCGCCAGCTTGATGATGTGCCCGAGCTATTGATGTAAACATGTACGCGGCCACTGTGCACTCCATGTAAAGTCCTAGTGTGGTCTGCTTCAGGGCAAACGACGGCATGTTAGCTTTCTTCGCTATTCCTGGGATGGGGAGGCGTATTTGAGGTCTGTGCAGGCACCATAAAGGTGAGGATGGTCTTGCTGCAGGCATGTAGTTCGATGGCGACGAGGTACGATTGGCAGCAACACAGTGACAAGGTAGTCGGGCAACATGCCGAATATGCGCCCTGAGAGCGTCGGTTGCCAAGTACGTTGATATTTGGTGATCTCGAGCTATGACAATTGTTGCCGCTGTAGACGCACACTTCGGAAGACCGAGACACATCCCTAGGGCTTGAGCTTGTGGTCCCTGGAGTACATGCAGGTTTGTTTTTCAGGTGTTACCAAGCACAAGGAGGCTGTATCTTGCGAAACCGAGGAACAAGGCGTTATAAAGCTGCAACCGAGAAATTTGAGGATATGTATTATTGTCACTAACCTTAAAATTATGGGGTTTTACGTGCCAAAACCACCTTCTGATTATGAGGCCCGCCGTAGTGGAGGACTCCGGAAATTTCGACCACCTGGGGTTCTTTAACGTGCACCTAAATCTAAGTACACGGGTGTTTTCGCATTTAGCCCCCATCGAAATGCGGCCTGCATGGCCGGGACTCGATCCCGCGACCTCGTGCTCAGCAGCCCCACTGAGCAACCACGGCGGGTATTGTCACTAACCTCCTCTTTAGGCATTTAACGTGCGAGCTCCATGATAGGTCGCGGTCGATAATTACCCCTAAAAAGCGGTTTCCGTGCGTTTGCAATTGTTTGCCCATTGGCATTTAGAGTAACGCTTCATTGCCTAGCGAGTGAATGTAACAATTAGCACTATTTCTCTGTTCTGTTTTCGCAAGTACAATGATGTTAACGTAGCTGCCTTTTGTAGCCTTGCTCGTAGCTGCAGTCGTGTTACAGCAGATGCCCAAATGCAGATGTCGTCGGCATAGATCGATACTTGAACTGTGTTGGGCAAGCATCTGACTAGGCCAACGAGCACTAGGTTGAACAGCGTCAGGCTCAAGACCCCGCCTTGCGGTACTCCACGGAATGTTTGGCGTTGGGTCGTGGCGCCAACGTTCGCATCGCGTTCCTTGTTCTGTAGCACAATTCACCGAAATTCTGCAACTACGAATTGACGTGGGTTTTTTTGTTGTTTTTTTTTTCTCTCCAAGATTTCGAGCTCAACTACGAATTGGCATGGTTTCTTGCAGGAAGCACAGTTCTGCAGCAGAATTTGTGTACTGTATACGCCAGCTGGGCGCTGACGAAAACCAAGTACGGAAGGGTGCTCCAATAATGGACGCCGGTCATTTGGTGGTATAGAAAACCCTGCGTTTAAAGTGGTACCATTTCTACTAGCACACTGCAGAACATGTATCTGTTGGCTTCATAACCATATGGTTGCGACTAAAAAATAAAGGACCCCTCCATTTCCCTTCTCAGTCGTTATAACACGCACGCACGCACGCACGCACGCACGCACGCACGCACGCACGCACGCACGCACGCACGCACGCACGCACGCACGCACGCACGCACGCACGCACGCACGCACGCACGCTTTGCCGTGAGAAGATAACGCAAATAATTTCGCGGTAAAGACGGCACCTGAAAAACTCACGCAGTTCACAATTCAGCGCATTTAATCTGAAACTTGTTTTGGTCTACGCCTACGCTAAGGGTACGTGCGCGAATATTCCAAACATTTGAATAAACAATCGAATATTGGTCTATTCGATTCGGTCTTCGAATCGAATTACGAATAGTTTTCGAATATTTCATAATTATGAACTGCGGGAAAGCTGAAGCAGAAGTGCGGCAGATTTCATTTCCGTGGAATAAAACATGACAGCTTACCTAGGCTACGTTGCTCAGTGGGGCCAGACTTAACTGGCTATAAAGGGCTCATTCGCAGTCTCCGAAGAGTCCTGGGGAGGTATTCTGTAGGAGTCCACTTAGTGAACTGTCCACTTCGGCCACTGCTGATTGGCTGGAGCCGTTCATCTCCACCTCGCTCGTAGAGCTGCATCCAATCAGCAGCGGTCGAAACGGACATTCCACTAGGTGGACTCTTGCAAGAGTCCACTATGTGCACTCTTGCAAAACAGGTCCGAGTAAATGGCGTCAACGTTGGCAAACACTATATAATGTTCTGACGGCCAACCCACACAGACGCACTATAGTTGACCCGGTTTTCAGAAGCCGTTCAGCTGACGACTGCTGTTTGAACTATACCGACGCGCAACAGCTTCATTCTATTCCTGGAGTAGTTCACTACAGTCGTTTTCCCTCCCCTGTTGTCGGCTAATAACCGTAACATATTAGGTCTTAAGAATGCAATCGCGTTTTGTATTTTTCGCAAACAGGATCGCGATTGTAACCAACGCTAGTATTCGCAAGGCAAGAACGTCAGATTGCGCTATGTCGCATGAAAGACCTGCTTGCACCGCAAATTACCAAAAACTTGCCGATACCGAAGTGGCTCAGGAGCAGCAGGACTGGCATCGTGCAACTCATTGCGTTCTATTTTACTCTGCTCGAATCCTTCGCGCGAACCGACCGATGCATCCGATAGACGTAAGCGGCGTAGCGCTTAATCCACTGACGAAGGGTAAAAATAATTGCTTCGCTATGGCACGGGACTCTATACTACTCCGGCCCAGATCCCGTTTGTGTGCAGAAACGGTAGAACCGGACGAGTGGGTTTTTCGTACACCAGCCAGAGAAAGGTCTTCACTGTTCGGCGGGCCGTGCCCACTGGGGCGCAACATTCTAGGAGAGGCGGAAACTCGCACCTCGGGACTTATGCACCCAGGCGACCCCTGACACCGCAGCCCGGAAGCGCCAAGACCATCGAGCACGAGCATTCAACTGTGCCTCGCAAGGAGGGAGCGAGGGACTGGAAAGAGGGCGCCAAAATGAATGCGAAAGGAAGAACGCCTTTCAGTAATTCTCACCAGCTCAATTGGCGACAACGGCTCCTTGAAGCCCACATGCGGATGGTGAAGACATCGCCACGCACTAGAACAACGCATTTCGGCAAACTACAAAGCGAAGATAGCTGCATAACATTTGCCGAAGCGAGGCACTGGTCACAGAGTGGCCAAGAACGGGGCTGTGAAACAGCATATCAGGCGTAGATTTCTCAAAGGACCAGTGTTCCAGGTTCTGCCGGTCAAGAAACCGCTCGCTTGTACCAGCACAGAAACACTACCTGCATTTTGTAGCTGGTCGTTTTGCGCCGTTCGAATGATACCCGCGGCCAAGCTGTGGAGCCGCTCTCACACTCGCCGCCCGGAGGAAGCGCGGCATTCGAGGCCGCGCGCCGATTAATCGAGGCCTGACCAGCGAGCGACGAAACAGGTCAGCCTTCCCACGGCAGTCACGCAGCGGGCGCACTTTTCCTCCAGTGCGGAGACCGTGTATTTTCCGACCGGCACACGAGCAGCGCTACATGACATGGCGCGAATTCGGAGCTGCACGCGAAATTCGAAGCTACGAAGACTATTGTAACGATTGCACGTTAGCATTTTAATATGCACGCAATGCGGGCAAAGCGAGTTCAACACTTAGCCTCGATAACCCAGCGCTTGATTCTCGCCATTGTGGTAGCGTCTTTACTTGGACTTAGTGTGCTTGTCGGCGCACATAAACCTTCGATGTTCTTTGCGACATGCATTTACAGCCCGTTTATACATTCTGTAGCCTCAATCATAGACCGCGCTATGCGAGAAGTAGACAGCTAAAATAAGAGTGCATGCCCCGAACATATCGTGCCGTCTCTGTGAAAATGCTACAAATCTCCATCCTCGTAAATAGCGGCGCTCGGAAGCTTACGTCCACAGCTTCAGAACACCGGGCACTGTCCGGTATAGTGAGTAAACGAGAAGGCGCAACAGCATACAGCAACCAGCACACTAACGCAAGCGGGTCTCCTACACTCCGCGCGAGATCGATTCAGTGCCATTGCACTACAGTGCTTCACAACCACGTCCCGCTTAGTTTCTGCGCCATTCGCACGTCAGCGGAACGCAAAGTGAACATCACGGCGACTCAGTCCCGCTTCTGGCTGGAGCGCGTTGAGAAGCGAAGAGCGACCCACCATCGCTACACGCGCTGTTCAGACCTGTCTTAATGTGGTCGCACGAGAGACGCAAGGGGAAGGCGGCCGGCGCAGTCGCGACGGCGTCCCTTGGCTGGCCAAGCAGCACGCGGGAAAGGGAGCGCCGCACTCGCTTGGCTTCTGCCGAAGACATGGCCAAAGCACAATGGCCGCAGACGGGAAGAGGCGCGCGCCGAAACGAGCGAAATAGCGCGGGTGGGTCAAACAGAGGCGCCAGAGAACACCGCGGCGCGACTGTAGCTCACGTCCACGAGACGTCTAACCGCCGACAGCTCAATTCGTGCGCTCAACGCGCCCAGCTTGGCCGCGTGTAAACAGTGATAATGGCGGCGTTCAAATTGTGCGTTTTTTTCGGATGCGGTCGACTGCTTGCTATCAATGTTGCTCGGCCCGAATCACCCGAAGGTGCTCGTCTCATTAGCAGCCCAACCACGATTAACGTTAACCGACATTACAGGACTCGAAATGGGCCGCATGAATGGAGCGGAGGGGGCACTCGGCGCGGATATAACGTGGCGTGCGCCTCCCATAACACGCGCACCAGTGAAAACAAATAAAAACTTGCGCTCGCGACGCCTGGTATCCTTCGAAACCGGACTCCTGATGAAGTCAGAGATAAAAAAGGAATTGAGGCGATATTGAAGACAGGGATGCTAATGAAATCATAACCTAGCACGCAATTTGTTAGCAGCAGATGGTCCGAGTCTCGCACGGACACGTCAGCAAATTCAGAAAATACATGTTTGCCTCGTTATACGAATACTAGCGATGGCGTTTTACCGGGGCGCCTGAACCAGCTATTTTATGAACGGGACTGAACCACAGCGGAGGGTGCCCTAGCCTTTGCTGCAGCTTTCATCCCATACAGTTACGCAAGTAGACACCACAGCTATAGGCTAGGACAACAACTTGACTGAACCGTGCATCTGTCGACGGAGACACGAATGTCACAATCGCAAAGCAAACGGGATTTCATACTGCGCATATCGATCTGCCCGACGTCAAACCCTTTCATTGATCCCGACATTCTGCTCAATTCAAGAACGAGCCACAAAAGCAACCACATTGAACACACAAATTTTCTCTAAGAGGTTTACTGGAAGCATCACCCAAATTAAATGGAAACTAGGCTAGTTCCTTTTAGACTCTGCTTCGAATGGTCGCCTTGCTGCATAGCGCAACGGATGCGGAAGTTACGACGTGTACAGCACGGGACAAAGCGACAGAAAAGAATAGAATCGAGCAGCACTGTCAGAATGACAAGATAAGAATTGAAAAAAGAAAGAAGAGAAAGGAAAAAACTCGGATCAGGCAGTGCGCAATCAAAATAAGCGAACCTTCCGCACTCCGTCGACAAGCTTGAAATTATGAACTTCGCTTAATTTTAACGAGAAAATGTCACATGAATAAGCCGCATCATTGTAAACGCGCTCTGAGATCTTATGGCCCACTCTACCCAATAAAGCAAGAGCAGCATACGAGCACACTTGAAAGGAGGAGGAGGAATGAACGTTTATTGTAAGAAACAGCGAGAAAGTGTCCTTTCTTCGCCCTAGGTGCGCGGCTCTCTTAGTCCAGAAAGCCGTTGGCTAATGCTGCAGCCCGGGCCCGGTCCACCAGACTTCGCTGATTTTCCAGGCTCTGTGCCGTTAACATTGCCTCCCACGTTTCTTCGATCGCTTGTAGCGGTTCTGAGGCATCATCTTCGCTGTTTTTCTCGCGGTGCGGGCACACCAACACCATGTGTGGGAGCGTGTCTGGTACGTCACAATACCGGCATAGGTATGAGAATTTGGTGGGGTGCATTCGGTGCATGATAATTCCATGTACATACGTATTTGTTTGTAGTCTGCGGAGGGCGGTGGCTTCTTCCTTGCTTAATTTTGGATGAGGTGGTTGAAAGATTAAAAAAAAACGCACACGCCGCGCATGTACGCACGCACACACAAATTCGTGCTAGCTGTATTTCTGTGTCAGTACAGTGACGACGTTACGATTTAGGGCGGTTTAGTGTCGGTAACAAAACGTCTTTTTTGCCCGAGCGGAGGCAAGCAGGCGACAAGACAGTTTCGAAGGCTGTCGACGACAAAGTCTAGCTGAACCAAAACGAAGATTAACGACGCTGCAGAAAAAGAATGGCGCTGGAAAGGGACGTCGCGGGGCGCTGGCGCATTGAACTTCAGCAGGCGACGAAGCCAAGACTGCAGAGAGGACACGGGAGGGCGGGAAGCGCCCGCATCATGCCGCGCACGGCCTCCTTCGACCTCTGTTGGTGCGGAACAAGCTGCAATGCTTGAACGCGCACAACAGCCGATGCCGAATCGATGCGGTGTCACTCGGAGAGGGGAAGGAGGTTTCCAGAAGCGAAACGCGATCACCACATGCACCACGGCCTTCGGAGGCATATTTCATCATGGGAAACTAAAGAAAACAAAAGAAAAAAGTCCGGGAAGGATGAAAACGCACACGGGTTGCGCGGAAACTGCTTCGCCAGAGAGGGGAAACAGAAAAGCATAACGAAATGTGCAGCGTCGTAAAGCGCCCCAACTACCGCTTCCGGAATGCCACACGAAAACTGCGCAGCGTTATTGCCACGCGGAACAGAGCCACCGGTGAAGTCGTTCTGCCGCGACCGAGGACGCAGGAATGCACGAACAGTGGGCACGGCAAGATAAAGAGATGCGGACGATTAGTTCGCTCCCAGCTGCCTCTGCGCCAGCCCAACTCTACTTGTAAGGTTGTGATAGTAAGTTCTGATCTGTATTACACGCAGCACTTACGAAGTGGAATAATGTACCCTAAGCATACATCAAGAAGTGAACAAGAAAATAGCTGATTAGAACAGCTGCTACGCGTAATTACATGAGAGTGCGACGCACAATCACTCTGTAAATAGTGTTTAATTATGGTCTATAGTCCGAGGCGTACGTTCTGAAGCATAAATTAAGCCACGATTACAAACGTCGGCGAACCTGCAAAGACAATAATAATACACTAGTCACTTTCGACTTGTTCGCTTGGTACTTATGCTGATTGTGCGCAAACGGAGGAGAATGAGTGAGTTCGCAAGTTTATCGATAGATCGATCGATGTTTAACCCCCAAAACAAAACATGGATTATGAGAGGTAACCCGGACCAACGGAGAACACGTACTGCCCAGCAAGTGAGAAATTGTGCACGGTGGAATTTCTACTTGGGCATGAACTAGGGCAAGATTTTGTAATATTTTACATAGCTTAGCGAATGTTTAGCGCATACGACGCATATCGTTCACCAGTGAACTCCACTTTCCCTCTTGTAGTAAAAACCCAAATAAAGTCCGTCGCTTTTCATGCGGCATGGTCGGAACATGGCGAGCTGTTGCACTCGTAGAGTACCACGCACATCAACAAATGTACTGCAACACTCCGGCGGAACAGTCAGCATATAGCCTCGGGAGTAAACGCTGGTCTGCAGTGACGTCACGTGCTGCGCGGCGCCTGTATACTGCAGCGCTTAGAAAAAAGAAACGCTCTGTCTGACTGTTGGAAGCTAAATAGAAACGTTACAATCTTTCGGGCGAAAAAATGTGAACCACAGGTTTGTCTGTCATGCGTCATGGCCCCATAACTGTTAGGAGAATGTTCAAGCTGCTTTGCTTGGATGGATGCCGCTGCAAACAGACAAAGTCAACGGAACAAGGCGACAAACAGCGAGAAATTTCTCAGAATGCTTGGCACGTCTAAGGTCTAATAAAGTAAGACGTGTTGTAAGACCGCTCCATGTACTGAGCACCATTAAGGGGCCGCTTCGCTTGTTGATGATGCTCTTAGACCCGGAAAAGGAGCTGCGCACATGAAACGGTTTAGCTGAGCCGTTGGTCTAAACGTTAGCGAGACTGCTAAACGAGAGACGTACGGCCGCTAAGAAACACTGTTCCGCCTTCTTTTCGGCTTGCTCAGGAACGGGGGCCATGGCCTTCGCTAAGCTCTGTTACGTTGCGCAGCTCCAGGTCGACCGTGCTTAACATTCGTAGCCGTGTTTCCTAGCGCCAACCGACGCAGACAGAGAAGAGGCAAAAACACGCCGACTGCGACTGTCTGCGTCGGTTGACGCTTTGTTCCTAAGGTTAACGTATACCAGCCAGCCCAGACTGCAATTATTCTGCACCTCTGTTCTCTCTTTCAGCGGCTGAGCAAAGAGGGCAGCAGAATAGCTCAGTTTAAGCACACCAATCTAGACTCAATTTCTGCACAACAGTGAAAAAAAAATCGGCACTATGTGAACGAGCGAAAATAACCCAACTAGCGGGGTTCGTTACCGGCAGTGACGCCGCCGCCCAGAGCGCGACGAGAGCAAGGCGCAGGAGAAGGGCTGGAGAGGCGACGGCTCGCCAACCCGCACGAGCCTGCTCGGAAAACTACATCGCGACAAAAATGGCAGCCTGCACCCTTCGACTGACTATTGCAGGGCCGTCAAAGGTTCCAGAGTCGTTTTTCTTCTTTTCTATATGACATAAAAGATTGACGCACTATCCACCAAACAAACCTATTGAGCCGTGTGCTGATCGCCGCCACCGATGCCCGCAATCAGAAATCATCATGCCACGATGACGATACCTTAATTTCGAACAGCTGTTAATGCCACACTCCGAGCCTAAGTTGTTCAGTCTTGTCCCGTGCGCTACAGGGTATGATCATCGTTATGTCATGAAGACAAATAAATAAATCTTTCCATGATTGTGACAATTCAGCCTAAATGCTGGAACAGAGGTTCGTAGAGAAGCAGGCACGGCAACAGGTATCGGGCGCCCGACGTTTCCGCCTGAAAAACGGTGCACGAGCCGCCGACAACATCAACGCCAGCGCTATGCACCAATGGCTCTGAGTTCGCGCCACTGTGCACGGGACAGTATTAAGCTAGTAATGAGGTGAGATAGAGAAAAAAATAGTGGGTTTAACGGGGCACGTACGTGCCAAAACCACGATCTGATTATGAGGCACGCCGTAGTGGGGGACTCCAGAAATTTGGACCACCTAGAATTCTTTAACGTGCACCTAAATCTAAGAACACGCGTAATTTCGCATTTCGCCCAGTCTAAACGCGGCCGCCGTGGCCGGGATACTATCCCGCGACCCGTGCTTAGGAGAGGAAGCGACAAAGGTAAAGGCGCGATGCGCGACGACAAGGAACTGGCAACTAGATGACAAAATATTTTCTTTCATTTGTCCTTACGTGCACTTTTCATCACCTTATGTACGGCCCTCGTCGGTATGAGCCATGTTTTGAGGCTACAACAGCAATCGCAGTTTCGCGATAGCCTCGCCTTCTGTACTGTATAGGCAAAGGGGCAGTCAAACAAGCAGCGAGGTGAACGAAGTTAAGCAGCACTGGTTCTCTATTATGTGTAGCCGCTGAGAGTGCTGCAGAACTTTCTTTGCTGTCGTTACACGATAATCACACTGGCAAATACTTCGGTCATCATCATCACTCCGGCCAGAGACGAAGGATGCTAAGAGGTACCGCCGAAGCCTGCGACCTTAGCGAGTATTTTTCGGGTCCGTTGTCCGCCCTCTGAAATCCGCCATTCCGATGCTGACGTCTTCGACTGGCGTCCGCACTAAGCGCTCGAACGCAGGCTTTCCCCTGCCCGCTCAGAAACTGTGCATATAGGTACCGCATTTCAGTTTCGGCTCGCCGCCTCTTACATTCGAAGTGCTTTCACACTTGTCGCGGCAGCGCTATCACGAGCGATCATGCCCATGCACGCCTGCCACACGCCTGTACACTGCGTAAGCAGACAGCCAGCGGCGGCAGCAGCAGATTTTTTTTTTTGCCGCCAACTGCGCGTCACGTGCAGCGTCGAGCATGTCGACGTCAGCCTCTCTGTGACCAGTCCGACACCGGTACATCGTATGTCCGCCCAAGCGAATAGCGTCACGGTTCAGACGGCTTTGTCTTCGCTAAACAGTCGCGTGGAATGAAGGCCCGGTTATCCTCCTTGAATAGCGCCGGAACGTCTCCGGTCCCGCAAACCCTATACAGTAGGAGAGAAAGTATAATGATTTGGACGAAAACAAAGGAGCACTGCACCTCGCACCTCTGTCTTATTGACGAGGTAAGACTCACTTGTGCAAGCCGATTGAAAGAAGACGAGAACAGGTGCGGGCAAAAAAGCGAAGGCAAGGACAGAACGACTAAACTCAGGGACGACCTTCGGCCATCGGGCGTAATGCGGGGAGTTCGCCGATCCTCGCTCAGGTCTCCGCGAGTTAATGGCATCTCCGAGGAAAATTCAAAGCCGCCCCTGGCTTCACCGATACGTTCCAACGGCGACCTTGACGGTGACTGGGGTCTGCCTTCCGCCGAATCGCTATCTCTGCAGTGATCGACGATGCTTGTGCGGGCTTCTATGCACCGTGGAAAACACCACCGCCGGCGTGAAGCACACAACGTGCACATCGCAGATACAAGAGCTGGCGGCTGGGAAACCACGCCTAGCGTCACCGAAGGCACATTGAGGGCCCCAAAGAATTATTAAAGAAAGGCCCTCAAAGCAAACATATATTCTGGGGTTTTACGGGCCACAACCCTGATTTGATCATGAGGCAGGCCATAGTGGGGAACTCTGGATTAATTTTGACCAGCTGGGTCTAAGTACACGAGCGTTTGCACGTTTCGCCTCGAAATGGAAGCTTCTGGAGAAAAGCTGTTCAAAGATTTCACTTTGACAACATATGTTGAATTCCAATGGCGGAGTCGAAGCAAGTTTTTCTGCTGGTTTCGGAGCAAGTTTATTCCAATGACGGAGTGAGAGCGGGAGTAAGGTGTTCCAATGAAAGCGTCGGAGTGGATTCAGAGCGGGAGTCACTCCGTGGAGCAGAAAAAGATGCTCCGCCAAAATCGGCGGAGTGGACCGGAACTCTGCGTGACGTATTTCCTTTACCATGTTTGTCTGCTGGGAGGCGCCACCAGTCACGACTCGCGAGGAAGCAAAAGCTGCTGCACGCTTGCCGAGATATCCATTCCGCACTTTTAAAAAAACGACAGGTTAACGGCGCTGAAGAGACAAGTGACCGGAGCGGCGGTGCTGGGAGCAAACAGTAGAAGGAAGTGACAACACGCAAAGTATCCTGGGGAACTCGGCGATACAAGTTCCGCTTCCGCCTTACTCCAGCGGCACAGGTTGTGTTCCACTCGCGGATTTGGAGGCGTTGCTCTGCTCTAGAGTCGAGTGCTCGCTCGCGGAGTCCGTCGGCTGCTCCGACTCCGCCATTGGAATTCAACAATAGTCGTGGCTTCCTATTATAAATACTAGCCATTTTTGGAAAGTTTGTGCCGATGCATGACAAGATGTTCCCTGCGAGGTTTCCGCATCTGTGTGCAATTCGTTCCCCATCAGCTGACAACGACCCGTCCTCTTATGTCGACTGATAGAGAAGCAACTACTTCTACTGCTATTGTGTCTTGCCGTTCTCGTACCTAGCACTAAGAATAACGCATTATAATTGTTTGCGTTAATCTTTTTTTCTGTAATCTGTTCAAACACAGAGTTCCTGCTAGCGCAGCGCAGATCACACCGCACACCGTCGTAAAGTTCAAAACAGCAGGCTGCACCTCAACCTTCAAAAGATTGTGCAGGCGAAGAATCGATAGCGACACTAAGGCGTATAATGATTTACCGCGTCATCGATACGCAGAATTTAAAGCAAAACAGCAAAACTAAGCGCATTGCTAACAAGGGCGACGCACTATTGGCGCACTACGCTCGAGCACATTACTTTCCAAGCCCCACAGGGCCATAGAGCGCATAAAATATCCCACGGCGCGCGCACAAGGCGACGAGAGCGGCAGCCAGGCGTTCCATGGCGCAGAGCTGATAAAAGGCCGTTTTCGAAAAATCAAGAAAAAAGAAAGAAAATAACGCGAGAGAGCAGAGCCGTCCTGCGGGAAGCTCGCGCGTCCGACCGGGGGCCGGCGGCATTTTGTCAATGACCGGCCTCCAAGTGCCGACCATTCGCGCCGCTCGCGAAACAGTGGATCTTCATTCACGCCAGATCGCAGGGCCGGACTCTCCGGCGGCTCCCAATGTTTTTCCGCCCCGATCGGTTTGCTTTTCGTTCCTGCGCCGCAAGACACACAGCGAGTGCAGAGGAGTCGGCTACAATTGCAGGCGTTTGGAAACCAATCGATCAAACGGAATTCGGCGCCACGGCGAAGCGCCGATCGTCCGACCGACGAGTCAACCGACAGACAAACGAAACCGACGGAAGTCGAAAAAGGCAACAGCGAGTTAAACAGTAAATAGAGGACAATAAAAAGAGAACAGCGCTGACTGACAGGCCCGCGCTGCAATGTTTAGGCGCAGCGCGGCGCCATTACGGTGCAGCGGAGCCGATAGAAGGAAAGCAGACAACGTCGGCGGAGAGGGTGAGACACTCGCACGGAACAATGCCATCCACTGCTAAAAAGAAAGAAAGAAAACACAAATAGTTCTTTCTCCCGACCACTTTAGCAGACTCCTGACACAGAAAAGCAGAACTGCGGCGGCAACAAGACTGCGTTGGGTATGGACACGCTTAACGGGCTGCACCGGAACGACCGCAGCGCCGCGCACGGCGGCCGCCCGTTCTTACTGCACGCACACATGCGCCAATGAAGAACGGAAGTGAGTGCGTAGAGTTAACGGCTCTGTGCGTTTGCGTGTCACAATGACTGCATAGCACAGAAGCATTAACAGACCGGTGAAAGGACTATGCGGAAGCAGCAGCAACTGTAGCGCGGACGTCGGTTTCTTTATTAAGGCTCGAGCCTTTTGTGATTACTTGGCATGCTCCGAGTCACGGTCAGCTGCAAAATATGACGGCAAGGCACCGAATTCTCCGCATTCCCTTTGCTTTCAGGACAACTGCGAGCCACGGATATAACCAAATCCTGCCACAAGTGTTGCACTCCTGCAACGTGTAAACTTGTACTGTTTTACTGGAGATGCGTGCGGCTTCTTGGCGCTTTACCGTTGAAGGGCTGTCGAGAACGAGGCTACGTGATGGGGCTCGACGTAGATGTCTACCTCTGCGCATACTCAGGCTGAGGGATGCTCCATCGTAGAGGGCACCGAATTAATTTTCACCACGCGAAGTTATTTAATCGCGCACCTATAATAGAGCTTTTTTTTTCCATTGCCATCGCGCAGAATGCGTCTATCATGCACAGCCAAACGCAAGGCCTCGTCGCGTTCAGCAGCGCTGTAGCCACTGTGGTGGGTGAAAATACGAAGCTGACCTACATCTCCTCAGTCAATTTATCTAATCACACATTTTTATCACGAATCATTTGATCAGAAAATGAGCAGCAGTCCTTCGACGCTTACTGCGAATGGTTAAATTCAGCCACTAAAATGAACAGGTACCCAACCCAGCCATTGAATTCGTGCTGCATACAGGCGGTGCACTGTCGGCGCTGTTCTTGCAGCGGAGCCATTTAAGTTCTTCCCTCACCCCAGTTTATGAAAACCGAGCTCGTCCAATGCTTATCCGTGTTACTTTCCGCGGGTCAGGCGTGCACAGCCCCAAAGTCGACGCCCCGATCGCGCCAGTCCGACTGAATACATCTCAATGCCGCTGGTCGTTCGCACTGCGGCACCACGCTAGGCCGAACAGAGGCGAGCGCCGCTCGAAGCGGCGGCGACCTTGATTCCAGCCAGCTTCTCAATGGCGCAATCCAGGTCAGGCTGCCAGGAATAGAAATTCCCGCAGGAAAGCCAGTCCGCTCCATTGGCCCGTCCACGTGTGCGTCGCGCAGCGGCCACGACGCGTCACACTCGCGCGCGCTCTCGTCTGGCTCCGCGGTGAGAGCACTGTCGAAGTGCTCACCGCGTAGCCGTGGCCAGAGGACGCGCCCGTGCTCTCGCAAGGGCTGCACTCGACATCGAGACACAGGTACGGTATCGGCGCAGAAGGTGACGCCCGCAGCAGACCTGCGACACGCACCCCGGACTGTCGCGCGAGTTTCGTGGCAAAATGCGCGCTGTGAAAGTTTGGAGTAGAACGGGCGTGACGCAGTGATAGTGACCGGCTGTGAGTCTCTCTCTCTCTCTCTCTCTCTCTCTCTCTCTCTCTCTCTCTCTCTCTCTCTCTCCCTTTCCCACCACTTTACCTCGCCTCTCTTCCGAGCGTAGGGTAGCAAACCGGATCTCCCTCTGGTTAACCTCCCGACTTTCCCCCGTTTTGTTTCTCTCCTGGGCTGTGATTTACACAGATGTCCAAGCGTAGAGTGCAAAGCGGTCGCAACTGCACTATAGTGGACGATGGGAACCAGCAATACCTTTGGGCAGCACGACGAAAAAATGCGAGAGGGACACCTATATGACAAGGGCTAGCTGCAGATCTCAAATTACAACACTGCTACTTTTGTAGTAGAGCCCTCCTACAAATATAGTGTTTAAAGTCGTACGTATCGCTTTTTGTCTGAATTTCCAGCCCCATCTGAAGCTTAATTGTAAACCAACTATATTCTAAAACAAAGCAAAAATTATTTAATATTGAATAATAACGGTCTGTTAGTTACACAGGGACATTGCAGCACCGGTGAGCAATACTTCGTCAAGCGGTCTACTAACCAATTAGGGCTGGGCGACTGATTCATTAACTTTCAGATTAATCAATTAATGCATTAATCGTGATTAATTCTTTGGTCGAGATTAAGCGGCTGAGGACACACGAGCGAAATCAAGCAAACGTCGGCACCGACGTCATTACTTAACTTGCTCAAGAAGAAGAACGGGGACGATATATCGACAGCTACAATGTTCAGACTGAGATGGATATACTTAGCATTAAGCCACAGTCATAAGTGGACATACGTAACCCACATATCTGGAGCCTGAACTATACGGCTGCAGAAACGGGCCCTAAAAGCGGTACGCAGCATGTTGACAAAGCCTGGACTGAGTCATTGACCGAGCAATGAGTGCTATCATATTTAATCCGCTCAATCAGATGAACTAAACTGGTGGAAATGAGCCCTTGGTTTCTCCGCCGACTGAGTGTTATCCTGTAGGGTGTTTTCCGAACGGGTAACTGACTCAAGCTGTCGTCTGCCCCTTCACGCTGAAGCGAACTAAAGAAACCGGCTTGTTTAGCGTATAGCATACAAGAGTTCAGAACAACACCAATAAATGTTTTTTTTTTTTTAACGCTGGTCTTGCGTATAGGTCTGTAAAGCAGAGAACCTAGCGACGTGCTGTACGGCCAATCAAAGAAGTCGCAACTGTCGTAATGCAGCACACTTTTTCTGGTCCCGGAAGCTCTCGTGGATGCCGTGCGAATTGTCCCGCCGCGGCGATTAGCGTAAGGCTCCGCACGAAATGCGCTCGGTAAACGCGGTCTCTTGCAGCAATTTCCTGAAGGAAGAGGCGGGGGCTCCTACAGTGACGACGCCGGCACAGGCCCGCGAATGGAACACCATTCTTGAGAATGCATAAAAAGTAACCGCTACCTCTTACGAGGAGTTTTATCAACACGGCATCCTGTAATCTCGCAACACGCTCCCAATAAAACAGGTTCCAGCAGTTCGTGCAGCTACCTTTCCGACGCCCCGTTCGACGTATCGCGGGTGGTTACAATGCACATGTGTCTTCAACTTGAGCAAAAGACGAATTTGGCGCCCGGTCCGGCACACTGCTAGTCGTGCCAGCAGCCTCATCCAAGTTCGAACAGCCAACTTTCAGACACGCGCCGCACACGAAATCGCACGCGGAAGCGCGCCTCCCGCTTCCGCTTAGCATCTCAAGCTTTCTGAGCATCCCATAGCATCCCATAGTGTGCACGGTGGATTTGCTATCATATGTTCTGCTGGTTCTTGTTTGTTTGCTTGTTTGTTCTTATGTCGCACAAGCAGTTGCTGAGTATTTGGTTGATTTTATTTTCCCTACTTTTCAACTATGATTTACTCGCTGTTGTTTCATGTGCTTAACCTGGCTGCCCAGCTCAGCACACAAGCGGCAACGCTTATGCAGGCTGGAACACGTTGTACGAATTGAAGTGAATAAAAAAATATTATTATTATTATTATTATTATAACTGTCAAGTTCGCCAACATTATTATTCGCAAGTCGACTCCTTTTGTGTATGACGATGGGTTTTTCTCTAAACTATACATGGAAGTTCGAGGACATCTCCATTATCTTCCAAGAGCAACGAAGCCAAGCAAAGTCCGAAGTCGGAAACCACCCATATTTCATGCTGTCGTTTTCTTTCGAGCAGGACATGCGGTGCGGTTATTTAGGCACTGGCAGTTCCTCCAGAAAATGAAAATACTACAGCTGCAAGTCTAGAGCCAGGAAGATAAGACAACGTTGTAAAATCGAAAAAATAAATGCAAAATGCTCAGTTTTTAATTATTTTTAAGAGGTTCCGCATGTGTATTTAAGAGAACCGCGAGGTCGATTAAAGGCTACCGTTTAAACGATATAAAAAAATTAACTCACGCCAAGCGCTATACATACACTAACTAAAGCAAACCTCGTTTGAAATAAAATCACAGTTTAATTTTTAATCCCACTAAAGGTGGCCCGTATAATACTTGACTTAACACACAAATTCCTAAACAGTCGTTAATGAAAAGAATACCCAACCGCAGACGACAGAAAAGTAAAGATAAAACTCATAAACAAAAACTCATAAAATAAAAATAAAATAAAAAAATAAAAATAATTAATAATAATAATAATAATAATAATAATAATAATAATAATAATAATAATAATAATAATAATAATAATAATAATAATAATAATAAATAATAATAAAATAAAATAAAATAAACTCATAAAACAAAAAATTGCTTACTCGGCCCCTATTCTCCATGGATTATCGCAAACTTCCGAGGAACGTCTTCAACGTTTACTAGCAAGGGGGCTACGAGTGTGTCTTGGGGTTCCGCAGGCTACCTCGAGTTCTTTAGTAATTGCTGAAGCTCGTCACCCTCCATTTCCAGTCATACGAACGGTTGAAACATGCCGACATATTTATCGCATCTTAACCCAACATGAGAAGCATCCATTAAACCTCGCGCTCACCGAAAGAAACAAAAGCAAAATTCACGATGTTGTTCGAGAACATAGAGCATTGTTACCAAGATTTGAATTATGCAAAGTGGATGTTAGTTACCCTCCCTGGATGTTAACATGCCCTAAAATAGAATTATCGGTTGACGGGATTATATCAAAGAGAGACATGTTCATAGTAGCCGCACAGCAACTAGCACTCTTCCAAATTTACTCATTATATCCCCAGAACATCCACGTTTATACAGACGGTTCGTGTCATAAAAATTCGACTTCAGCATTCGTCATTCCACATTTAGCGCTAGAGCAAACATTCAAATTATCCCGGGAGACATCTTCCACCATGGCAGAACTATTTGCAATCCTGTGTGCTTTGCGTTTCATAACATCAGAAATACATTCGCAAAAATGGGTTATCTTTAGCGATTCGCAAGCCGCTCTCACATTACTACAGAGCAATAAGAAAAATTCTTTGAACACTTCGCTATTGTATGAGACGCTCAAAGAACTTACTAAAGCAAACGCAATGAACCACGTAATTGCATTTCAATGGATACCTGGGCACTGCAATATTCCCGGTAATACTGCAGCGGACGCAGCTGCGAATCGAGCGCACAATAACGCAGAGACGACCAATCTTCCCCTATTGCGCAGTGAAGTCCGTCTGATCCTGAGACAGATTTCTTGTCGCCTCAGTAAAACTACCTGGTTTGACCAACAAACTAAAAACTCGGAATTATACTCTATAGACCCTTGTATAAACTTATCAATGCCGGAAACTCTAAGAGAAAACAGAAAATTTGAAACATTGGTACACCGACTGCGTCTTGGTACTGCATTTACGAAACACTTCTTGTGCAGAATAAAACGTGCCTCTAGTCCGCAGTGTTCTTGTGGCCACCCAGACGAAGATGTGCATCATCTTCTGCTCGAATGCACGAAATACGCTACACAAAGAACGGTACTGCAAGCTAATTTGTGTATATTAGACAGAAGACCATTCACTCTTAAAAAGATACTTGGCCCATGGCCAACTGCGGGCCTTCAAAAAAGAGCACTTCTTGCACTGAAAAAGTTTTTGGAGGACACCAACATTTTGGGAAAATATTAGGTACCCGATATTCGAATACGCTAAATGAGTTACATAAATGTTGTTCATGGTCCATAATTGGTTTATGTGATGATCGCAACTTTTACGCGATATGTATGATTCTGTTTTGTACTAACAGTGTATTACATGTGCTGTGTGTTTTGGCTGTTCAAAACATCTGTCTTTATATATGTGTACGTGGACTGAACTAATGCACAGAACTTTGCGACTCATGTACTGTTGGACCGTATAGTTTTTATTCACACAGTGTTCTACTGAGTGTTATATTTTGTGTCACTATTCACCCTTTTTACGTAAATTTGTTTCGTTTGCCAAGTGACAAGGAGTAGCCGGTGCCACCATAAAGGCGCCAACCTCTCCTAACAATTCACTTCAATAAAAAAAAAAAAGATTGTAATCAATGAGTAGAGGCATAAAAGGGACGTAACACGGGCATGTGAGCGTTAAAAGGGAAGAGAAGCAATCGCGAAGGAAGCTGGCGTGTTTGTTTCTGGAATCATGCAGAGCTCGCAACGGAAAGCATTTTCTCAGACAGCGATGACTGCAGTAGGCCAGTAGGAACAGTTGAAACAGTAAGAGGTACGTATGCTTCCGTAGGGCACAAAAAATTTACTTCTGCGCACTTGGTAGCCCTTCGAGCCCAGAACTAACTCAGCAGAACATGTAACAAAATAACGCAGGCACGGCAACTCACGAAGCACGAAAGGGAGTACCGTCTGAAAAAGTGACGCTACAAAATTGCACTCCTGTCTAGTGAAACAAAACCGGAATTAGGCAGCTCTGTCTCGGAGACAGCATTGCTGACGGTATAGTCAGCCGAAATATTTGGCACACGGTAGACCTCGCGTCAAAACGACGCGGTCGAAGATGTTGCTGTCCAATTGGAGAGGGAAAACCGCCTACTATGCGCGAGGTGTTGTTTGAGAAAACACCAATAAGGATTGCAGGCTCGACGCAGGCCGTGTTAGGGAAAAAAATAGACAAGTGCGCAGAAGCGCGTCGGGTTTCAAATGACGCAGGTACTTATTTCACAGCAGCTGCCAACGCGTCGCGCATACTTGAGCAGAGAAATAACGCATTAATAAAAAGATATTCACAAGGACTTCACGTGCTTTGCATTCCAGGCGTCACCGCCGTACAGCGCCACATCACCGACGTACCCGCCACATTTCTAATAACGACAAGAGCACTGTATGTAAGGGAAGTGCATGCGTTAACATATCGCGCATGCGCATACCGTGTTACTTCCTACGTTATAGGTCGTCCGTATAGAGAGCGTCACCCTATAACGGAGTATTCACGCCACCCTGAGTTAACGATGATGTGGGTTTCATAGGCGCATGGTCGTGGGGCTAGATATTTGCGATGAAGTGGTTCGATACGACGAGCCGACCCCTCCAAAAAAAAAAAAAGGAAAAAGAGAAAGCGCGACAGCCCCTTCCGATGAACGTTGTTTCGCATTTCCTGTCCTTTTTCTCGCCCAACATTTGCTTACTCGACCGTCTCGCAGACGCCAATATTCGTTCGGCCTCCCTCTGTGCTCCCTCCACCTCGATCCGAACAATGACTGAGTTTGTTACGAATTACTTGACGCGCCCAAACACGCGCTAAAGTTCAGCGCGACGAATGTGCGTCGACATACGCCGCGACGATCGATGGCGCGAAACAGATGGTCGCGGTTGGAGCCGAGCCTCGAGACGAGAGCCGACGGTGCTGCGCCGGTTGGCCTCGCCGCGTTCGCAGATCAGGCGGCGATCTTATCCGCGCAGGCAACTTTTTTCAAGGTGGCCGATTGCGCAGTCTTCCAGCGGCGGGGCAAGGTAGCGACTGCAAGGGAAGGCCGCGACATAACACGCCGGATCTACGTTTGGGTGAATTGGTGCGACTTTCTGAAAGCTCGCCGCGCGGGCAGGAGAAAAGTACGGGGCCACGCACGAAGCGCGGTGCCGCGTCTCTTTCTGCCGCGTAAATATTACGCTGGATATCTGGCCGAGGAGCGCAGCCTGAAATCCAGTGCGCATCTGGGTCGCACCTGGGCCGGACACGCCATGCCATGCGAGCTATATACGCGTGTAGGATGGCTACTTTTTTGTGACGAGCCCGTATGCTTTATTTTTACAGGATCAGTAATGCTGGAAATGGACACCTTTCTTGGACTTTCTTCGTTAAATGAGGCAGGTCACGCGTGTCATCCGAATGCATATTTAGATAAATGATAGCTGACGGGACAACCTATGCGCTCCCTTCGTTACACTTCAGATGACCGCCCCGGAACTATATTCCGTTACCTATACCAGGTATTTATTTATTTATTTATTTATTTATTTATTTATTTATTTATTTATTTATTTATTTATTTATTTATAGTACACCCTGCAGCGCCGAAGCATTATAGCAGAGGAGTGGGTACAACATGAAGTGACTACGACTAGAATATAATCACACAAAAGGAAGGGATGACAAAGGAGCAAGACATCAAGATAAAAAAAAAAACTAGTGCATGAATAAAGTGCATGAAAAAAAAGTACAAAAAAGTATATGAATAGCAGCAAAAGAAAAATTCATTCATTTAGCTGCACCAATTTTTTTAATGACAATAAAAGAAAACGATGCCACCCTATAATGGTGACGGCTACTCCTTTTCCATAGCAGAAACCACACACACACACACACACACACACACACACACACACACACACACACACACACACACACGCACACACACACACACACACACGCACACGCAGAGAGAGGAGAGGCGCTGTTCTTTCCTAGTTCAAGTATGCACCATCTAGCCGAAATGAATGTTGTCCTGAATCAGATATATATAGCTGCGAATGCACACACGTGTTCCGCTGCTCGCATAATGAAAATAGGAACAGATGGAAATGCTCTGGTTTTTTGTTCTTCCTGGAATGTCGCATGTGCAACGCCGCACGGCAGACGGAACGGCAATAAAGGGCAACACGCCCGAATACAAAAACACCAGACGACATTTCAAGAGTTTCTCCTACCCCCCCCCCCCCTTTTTTTTTAATCGAGACAGCACCTGCCTGCAGCGGCGTGGAGCGACGCATCACCACATGGCGAAATGTTCTCGTTAGGCAAACGCCGAACGCATTCGAATAAAACTTGCAACAATTAAACGTAATGGCCAAGTTCAAGGGGCTGACGTTTGGAAAATTTCCATTTATGCTTTTTGAATATTTTATTATAACTAAAAATCCGGTCTGCAGAGAGCGTAAACGTGCAAACAAACCATAAAGTGACAACACCGCCAAGAGGCGTCAACTCAATGAGAATACAGACGGTGCCGTACACGGCCAGTGTTCGGCGAACGGACACTGGGCAGCGGCGCGTGCCCTAGCCACAGCTTCACCGAGACGAGGAGGCCAGGCTCACGACAAACCCCTGTCAGGAAACATTCAAGGGCGCAGCGCGCGCTGAAGACCCGCCACAATGGTTGAAGAGGCGTCCGCGGATGTGCTCCGGTCCACAGAAGAATCGACACTAATGGCGCACTGGCCGTCCGTTTTCACAAGCCAATTGTCGCCGCACTTTTTTTTTTCTTTTTCTCTCGGGCATCGTTATTATCGTGTGTGCACGGAATGCATCTCACGGGATGCGTGGCCTACAGAAATATCCGAGCGCGGATGGCGCGCCTTTGAAAAAGAAACCAAGCGCTAGTGCGGCTGAGCCGCGTGGGAACTGCACCAGGAAGCGCTTTGGGATGGAGCGGTTCGAAAACAAGCGCCGGCAAACCGGTCGTGCATAGACGCGCGCTGTCCTTGGATGCCACGCAGCCACAAACGACGATTCTGGCTGCGCCAAGAACCGTGCGCGGCACGTCACTCGCCCTCAGGCAGCAACGACGAACGGGCAACGTGTGCTACCGAAAAGCGAAAGGCTAACCAGCACTACGCCAACGTACTTTACGCGCCGCCGCTCCATGTGTTCAGGAACCTGAATTCGCTCACAGGGTCACTCAGTGTACTCTGTCACTGCCTACAAAGGGACCAATGAAACATGAAATTGGAAACACTTGAAAGTTCTGAAATAACACCTTGAATTTGCACAGTACCTCAGCCCAGATGAAACCGGTTTTGGTGTGCTTGTACATATTTAAGCCATAGAAATAAAGCACAAGACAAACAAGCCAAGTGTAGCCAATATCGACCAAAAGTAAGTCCTACACCCGAACTGTCCGTACGTGCAGCCCAGACAAATGGGTCGCGATACCTGAGCTTCTCCATAGTTTTACTGTCCACCAGTCATGCCAGATGGTCGAATCTAGGCAGCATTGGGCTCGGTCACCTACTGGGTGAGTGCCTAACGGCTTTTGCGCCTCCAATCGTTTAGGTGTCCGCGTTCGACAAGACGGTTACGGCGTCCGCAACAGGGGACTCCCCCCCTGACACGCCTACAATGTTTAGGAAACTTGATGTTTTCCTGTTTAATGAATAACAAGCTCGTCACAAATAAAACAAGACTTATGAGCCATTTACAAACCTCTCACCCATGAGTTGCGGCGTTCAGCAGTCACGGTGCCAGCAAATGACTGTTTGGCGCCACCGCGCGTTTACCAGCGACGTTTCGCAGGCTGCCAAGAGACGCTTTTATTGGCCTCACTACAACGTACGCCTTCCAAGTTACCAGAATCATGGCTACAATGACGAGCACGTCAAGCTTGACCGATTCTTGGAGGAGGGTAGGTCCCGTGCTGCCAAATAGCTGAATCTGTCTGGCGATGCACGTAGAGGAACGTTCCGCATAATTTAACGACGCCATCGGGACTTCGCATGGCTTTGATCAACACGACAAGCCGATAATAGCTGGCTTCAACTGACTACCTACACAGCTCGGCAGTTATTTCACTTGACCTCTTTCAAGGCGAAGCCTGCTTTGCGAGCCCTCCCGGACTTTCCTGCCCGTGACTGCTATTGCTGTCTTGCCGAGTAGCTCACACTTAAATGAACTGCGTGCCCGATGGTGGGTGGGATCGCGCCTCGGCCCCCCAACACAGCAGCCCGATGCGCTAACCATAAGGCCACAATCGCACGTGTACTTCCATAGCTCAAACGCCAACTAGCTCTTTGAGATTTTAGTTAGTTAAATGGGGTTTAATGGCGCAAAAGCGGCTAAGGCTATGCTGCGGCAAACACGAGGTGTTTTAAAATCCAGTTTATGAAGGAAAAGGCTGTGGTAATAATCTATATTTCATGTAAAAAGCCAGTGTCATCTACAAATTTAGGGATGAGATGATCTTTCAGATGGTCGCCACGCGAGTCACATTGCCTATATAGCACGGGTGCGCGAGAGCGCATGCGCACGCGCCAGTTTTTCGTCACGCCGAACACGCAGGAATGAAATGGGCAGGTACTTTGATTAACCACTTCACAGATTCCAAGATGCGCGTCGCAACTCAGTAATTTTTTTGTAATCTTATTATCCATGGCAGCAAACGAGGTCTGGCTGATCTTGCAGCCCTTCCTTTCATAGCTCCTCTCGCATTTCCCTTCCCCACCGAAATACGTGAGCTGAGCCCGCCCGGGATGAGGTCGTGTTGTATCTGTCGCGGAGAATTCCGCCTGCCACGCCCTCCACATTCCCGATGTCTTGAAATTTCAATGCAGAGGGTACAGGATACGAAAACCTCATTTGCACATATCACGCAAGCAGTTGTTCGTAACTGCAGCCGAAAGGAGAATTACGCTTGTGCCAGTTAGAAACGGTCAAAACGAGTCCAAAGGGCCAAAATGTAGAACACAGGAGATGCCGAGTTCGTCGGAAGCTTCGAAATACGCGCACGGTAAAATGTGGTCACCAGGTTCGCGCATTTTCACAACCGACTGCCTTTGTTCAAAGACGGAGCCTCAAATGAACGTAAACAACTTGCAGCGTTCGCGAAGAGTTGTGTGTCGCGTCACTCCCGTCCGACCTCACTGGTTGTGTTGCGCTGTAGATGCACCTCCAGTGCGCCAACAAACCAAATGTTACAGGCTCGTCATTGACAAGACATTGTGTTCGGTTTTGAGCAACAAATATTCGCGTTACTCGCCCCGGCAGAAATGAGTTCATCGTACACGCCAAGATTAGCGTCGCACCTTCGGGCGCTGTACAGCTGCGATGCACACTGGCGCCACTCGCGACTCCGGCGTGCGCGGTCGCAGTGACGTGCCGAGGCTCGCGGAGCCCGGGAGAGAGGGCTACCCCACTGAGGGCGAGAAGGCAGAAATTAGGCCCAATAATTTGTACTCGTCCCGCAATGGTCCTCGAGGCCCGACAGAACAGGTTCCCCGCAAGTGAGCAGCCGTCTTGGTCAACGTTTCCAAGCCTCGGTGAAGGAAGAGGGAGCACAGGGGACATTCAAAGAACCAGCGGATGCCACGGACGGAAAGGACGAAGCACGAGCTGCACCGAAAGGCGCTGCGCGTTATGCAACGGAGCCGATCAACTCGATTACACGGCCCGGCGCATGCGGCCGCCTCAAAACGCCGAGCCATTTGCAGCAGCCACGCATCAGCTCGTTGCCAGCCGTGTGAGCGCGGGTCACTCGGGATTCGCGACGCGAGACGTCAGAGTGAGCTGCTCCGCCCCTGCACCCCCAGATGGCTGAAAACTGGCCAGTCTTGCGAATGTACGCCTTTGCAACAAGTGGAATGCAATTCTGGTACACTTGCACGAAATTCCCAGTCTCATTGTATAGCGCTTGTCTTTGGCGCAACGTTATGCTGGCGTTGATGGAACGTATTTCCAACTACAGTTACCTGCCATTCGCTCCGTCTCACGGCTTTAATTGTTACGCATGTAACGTGAACCGCGGCTCTAGTGTCGCATGTCGTCATGAGCCAAGGTTACGTAGATACCGAACGCACTCGCCGCAATAAGAAATGCCAGCAAAATAAACTTTCCCTTGTGGTCCTCAATGGCCCGTTTTCATACCTTATAGACCGCTTATGCCAGCTTTCCTTTGCTTTAGAATTTAAACATATTGCCTGTGGCAGATACAAGAGTTCTATCCCTGAGCTAAATTACTCGGAGAGCCAGATATTACATGTACGTGACAGCTAAAAATCATAATCGACTAACAAAACTACACTAATTGACTTTTTAATAATCTCTGAGAACGCAATTGAGGCACGTCCACCTGGAATGAATATGGAAACTAGCGCTTGTTTTAGATAAGCGCGTCAGATTTGAGGAAGTAAAACGAAGGGTTGCGCAATTGGAACCCCGAGGCACTTTGTCGCACAGTTTGGGGAAAAACGCGTCTCAATGGCAATATAGCTTCAGAATTAGCGCTTAGTTTATATACCTTGCGAGCTCACTGGCCTCGGAAGAACTGCAGTTTGGCCTAGTTGGTGTTTACTGCGTGTCATACTGACCGCTAATGAAGACGAGGACAGGGCGCCCGTGTCAACGTTTTGGGTTCTCTTCCCCTGTCCTCGTCTTTATATTAACGGTCAGTATGATATGCCGTAATCACCGGCCCCAATTTGTCCCTTACAATATGCGCCATCAAGTCAATAATTAAAGGTTAATGGAACTGTCAATCAATCAATTACGAAGTTTGATTTCCCATGCAAGTAATGTCCGCCTCTTTAATTAACCTCAAGTAGTAGAAGTGTTATATCTACCACAGGCAATATTTAAAAGTTTTGGTAAGAGATTGAAAAAAGAAATGTGGTAGAAATCGCTTCTGTAGCAAGGGAAACGCCGGCACAAACATGTGAGCCTTTGAATGAGCTCTTTGCTATGTCGTTGTTTAATCGAGGTGTGCGAAGCATTAAGAACATTCGGAATACACCGGTTCCCCCTGCGACTACAAGCGTACCTTCGCAGAAAGCGAACGCTCAATAACAAAAGGAGCTGCGAAGCATGACTATGGCTGCGCAAAGCCGGCACGTACGGTGAGGCATACTTGTATAAAAAAAAAAAAAAGCGCGAAGGAAAAGGAAATTCACTGCAAAAGTGTGCAATATGTAGAATATACGCAAAAGGACAACCACGCTATTAACAAGCGCCAGCAACGCAAAAACGTAGTATGGTCAACGTTTTTTAGGAGATGTTTTACTCACCGGGAAAAATTTTTTACAAATTTCTTGCTCAACCAGAGGTGCTTTATCGCACAACTTTCGCGGAGGTGAAAGAACGAACGCCGGCTGTCCCGCTGATGTGTTGCCACCACAGCGCAGCAGATGGCGGTGAACTTACGGGGAAGCATACGGGACGCACGCCTCTGCATGAGCCCCTTTACGGTAGAGGTTTTCGGGTGGCTTAACTGGTCTCAAGTGTTTAGACCAGACGCGAATATCATCGCACACATTCTTTCAGAAGCGATAGACAGCCAAATTTCGAACTGAAAGCCGCGCTCTATAGAGCGTGCGTTCTGGCACGGCCCGCGCTGCGCAGCCACGCGTTGGCCGCTTCCGGGCGCCGGCTGAACACACCGTCGGGCCCGAATGGGCGGAGGACGGCGAGCGTCGGACAAACGAAGCCGGACGGTGGTCGCTCCATGGGGACTCGCGGTCCGTGGGCGCAGTTCTCTTTCAGGGCTGCGTGAGGCACCGCCGTGACACCGATTTTCCTGCTCACAAGTAACCAGCGTTTCCTGCGTGGGCATGCGCGGTCTGTTTCCGATAAACTTTCAGTTCAAGATTTGTGCATGTCTACAGCTTTCCGGCTTTCTCTCTCTTTTTCTTTTGGGGAGAGGGGGGTCCGGTCCTGTGCGATATTTTCACGCAACTTTAACGTTTGGGCTACTTGTTGGGTCATACTGAATATACCTACAGCCCAAAGGTAAACGTGGAGAAAGAGCGTTGTCCGCATTTCTTGCATCCATCTACGTTTAGCGCGGCAAGCGTGTTCAGGCTGTTTTTCGCAATTGTCAATACGAGCAGGAAACGACAGGCCTCCGCCGTTGCGGGCGGGGAGGAGGAGGGACGGCCGGCCAAAAGGATTCTCGCGCCTTGCCGCGCCACGCTGAGCCACGGGCCGGCCAACCGAAGGGGTGCAGAGCTGCGCGGCCGGGCTAACGAAAGGCACAGCGTCAAGGCCGGCACGCGGGAGGCCCCGGAGCAGCAGCCAGTATAGAAACCAAGAAACTGGTTCGGCGAGGGGCCCCTGCGGCAGCGGACGAGGTCGTCGTTCGTGCGGCGGCCCTTCTCGCCAGAGGATGCACGGAGCGCTCGTCCCCTGGCCACGCAACCTGCTAAGCATACTAGCCCCCGTTCGGTGCCGTGCGAGCCTTTTTCGCAGCGGGTGTCGAAGAATTACCGCGCGGACGGCTCGGCACACGTCGCACATGCCTGCAGAAGCACAGCGCGAAAGTTGCTGGAACACAGGATTCGCTTATTGAGCAACAACGGCATTCGGTTATTTCGCTTACTAGTCAAGTGGCCGTTTCTGACGAGTTATCCGAATGCGTGTTCCGTAAACTAAGGATATGCGGGCCACAGAAGCCTCCAGCGCACCTCGATTTTGATACACATGACTGCTCACTTAGGTGACCAGCGTAAAGGAAAATTTCGGTACATATATACAGGTCTTATAAACGCTACAGGTAAATTAGAAAATGCCGCCTTTGCACCAGCTTACCATCCCGGAGTATGAAGTACGAGGTTGTTCCCCAGGCTCTTTTCTAACGAGGTTTAGTGAGTTAAAGAGATGTCGCGCTCATTTGAGTACGTAGAAGGAAACGTAGAAGCACCACCTGTTTGCAACGCACGCGGCAGGAACTAGAAAGGAAGGAGGGGGGGGGGGTCGCACTAGCAGTGAGAACACATAGGTCTGCCCATGAGGCCTATAATCGCTCATCGAGGCCAGTCGATTTCAGAGACTATCATTTGCGCTGCACGAGGCCATTGTCCAAGAGCCTGTCTCTCAAACTATAACACCGAATGGAGTAATATCGGTACCACGTACCATATGGTGGTTTCTAACGGTAATTTCTTTGGTGGCTCTTAATTTAGATGCGAAAAGTAATTTGAGCGTTCTTTTTTTTTTCCCCGAAAGAAGAAGAAAGCTACGCTGGCTCGAAACAAAACAATCCACTATGCAAGCGCACATGCTTCTTCACGAATAAGGAGTTTTAAATCAGCAGAGGCGGCAAGTTGGTGTGACAAAGGGCCGAATTGATTAAGCTTTTAATCTTAGGCGCACGTTCCTGAGTTGAGCGTCGGCGTGCCTCGGCATAACCGCGCGAACGCGCTCGGGCCACTTCTCGCGTCATCGTCGTCTTCCAGAGATGGCTCCGAAGCCGCTCATAACGACAGCGTTCCCATACTGTCCCTACCTATGCGAATGCGCTGACGGCACTAGTCCACTGCCAGTCGGTGCAGTGATTCTGGTCTCAAATTATTTGCCTTAATATATCGCGAAATGAAAACACGGAATTTCATCATCATCATCATCATCATCAGCCTGGTTACGCCCACTGCAGGGCAAAGGCCTCTCCCATACTTCAACAACCCCGGTCATGTACTAATTGTGGCCATGCCGTATTTAGCTGCACTCAAATTTCGCATTAGGGATCGTATCGTAAACGCCGGACATTTTTTGCTCGCAAGGACTGCCATTGGCCGAGCGCCGCCTCTAAACGTTCGCTATCATGACTAGCTGAAGCTATAGGACGAAGCAGCCCAAGATGGAGGGACAGTATCTGCGATATTGTAGAGCCACATAGTGGTGCAATGAAATAAGTTACTCTTATTAGTTTTTCTTGATGCAACTCCACCATGCAGTGTCCGGTTTTTTGATATAAGCCTTTGATATATTCCCCAATTTTCTCGGAACAGGACAGGTACGGCGCCGGTATTTCATCCAAAATGCTGAAATATAGCCCACATACGCACTGTGGTCGCTATTCGTAGTCACGGCAGAGCCCGTGTGGCGCCTAGACAGCCCTCGTTGCGTGTTCTTTGGTAGAAAATTTAGCAATAAGTGAGACTGGCCAACGGTGAAAAACAAACGCGGCGCTCAGACTGACGACCCCGAGTGGATGTCGTAAGAGGGCAAACCCACACTGTCGGTAACACGAGATACGCTTTCGCGCGACTTTAGCACAGGCAAACTACATTTTTTTTTTCTTTTTCTTCATCAAATCCTGTGAAAGGCGCAACCAAGGGCATGTTTCAAACACGTCAGCCTCGTGACGACTCGCCCTATCCGATAACTTCATTTAAGCGGCTCCACAGCGCGGCCGGAGGCCTCCGCTGAGCATACAATTTCGCCGTCGCCCGCACCGCAAGCGTGTTTGCTCGGATGCTGGGACGAGAACCAAACGTACTTAACCGTTTCTCTCAGATAAGGAAGCTACGATAAAGGAAAACTCGCAGCGCAGTATAAGAAAGTAGCCGCTCTCCCATGCGGGCACGCAAGGACGGGAGCCGTGCATGTCCAGTTCGCTCTAAAAACTTGCGCCCAGGTGCATAATCCTTTCAACACAACGAAAATATTTCGTTGCTGTCACGCGCACCTGCAAAGCTCACGTCGCCGGTCCAGACGGAAAAAGAATGTGTCAGGGTTCCGCCGGGTTCAAATAACGGCAAAGTTTCGCCACGAGCGGTCAACACTGACGCCTGGACATAGCCCCGCTCTACCTCGCACCCGGGGCAAATATTGCCTGGAGCAGATGACGCGACGTCGGAGCACGTTCAATTCTTGCGTCACGATGGTTTCGCCCAGGTCCGACAACGCACGCTACGTGCTATCACATGCGCCGAGCCCAAAGCAGCTGCCGAAAAGAAAGAATAGGGAAAGAAATCAAGAGGGCGCGCTCTGTCAGAATGACGCCAGCCGACGGCCTTGGTTTATTTCCATTCGGTCACTTATACGACGAAGTTCCTCTTCGCGAACACGCGCGCGCTACGAAGGCGCCATTCTTCATTTGCCGTGTCGGATAAAGACAGAGGAATTTCCATTAAGTCGAAGCGTCCAGCCGGCGCGGAACGATATCGCAATCCTTCCCGCAGCCGCAACAACGTGCCGGCGCGCAAGTATCGAGACATGTTACAGCGCCGCCTGAAGATTCTCCGAACACAACCGAAAGGTCGTGGCTTCAGTTGATTTCTTGCCAAGTGAAAATACCTTTCGCACCTTTCTCTCTCAAGATGCCATATTGCCGATTAGGACGTTCGCGTATTTCGTACGCCTCTGCGAGCTCTCTCTCGGGTACACCACAGAACGAACAGGGACGCATTCTGTGGGCAAAAAAAAGCTCAGTCAGCGTGCAGTTCAAAGAATGCTCAACCAACTACAGCCCACCGACCTGTGGGAGGCACCTGTGTTCTACTTCTACCTGTCGGCACGCGAAGCGTGCGGTCGAAATGCGCTAAGCAACAAGTTATGAAGAAAGGGAACAACACAGCCCATTACCATTGAAACTTCCCCCTTCGCAACAACATAGCTTCTAGAGGGGCTGGTGGACCAGTCCTTGATGAAGGATGGTAACCCAGTGTGGGCTGATGAAAAGCGCGGAAAGAAGTGAGCCGTTTTGTGAGCGCTGCCCCATCCAAAATGTCGCCGCCCCGAGAGTAAACAAACTTTTTGCTCCGGATATGTGTAACCTTAAAATGCTGCATGTGGGACTCAGCATCAGATATTATCGATGGATGGCGATTAACGATGCAAGATGTTTACTGACGTTCATCCCTGCGGAAAATGTACGCAGGATGCCCCTGTGCCGGCCCCAAAGGCTGGCATTCTCGCACAAACGTCTACTGCGCCATGGCACTCGGCGCAGGCGGCGTGCGACCACTTCCCACGAACTTTGAAGCCAGAAAAAGACAATGGCACGTAATCGCTACCGGATGCGTGTCGGGAAGACAGGCGACAGCGACGCATTGTTAGCTTCTCCCAGTTGTGACAGACCGCGACCGATTCACGGAGTGAACTGGGCCGCTGGGTCGGCCGGCGCAAGGGAATTCCGCAGACGTGGCTCGGCCCGGAATGCGCGTGTGGGGCATGCGCGTTTTGGCCCCCGTGGTTTAGGGACAACAGTGCTCGGCGCGGAATTGCTGCAAGCCTATCTACGCGACCTTCGTCCGCGCATTTTCCCCGTTCCGAGGAAGAAACGTTCCCGTAGTTACCAATTAGAAAGCTTGAATGGCGATCCTC
The DNA here is from genome assembly GCF_038994185.2 of Dermacentor albipictus. NCBI lineage: Eukaryota > Metazoa > Arthropoda > Arachnida > Ixodida > Ixodidae > Dermacentor > Dermacentor albipictus. The sequence goes on from NC_091821.1 coordinate 267,002,101, forward strand.
CACGGCATGGTTCTCGCTTCAAAGTGGACGCAATCCCATCGTCTTGCAGCCTCCGTTGTCAGCATCACTGATCATGACGCGTTCAGGTCTGCTGTCTGTGACCATGTGCTGATTTGTTAGTCCTGTTTATTTAGTTTTATTTCCAATAATTTCTTTAACTCCTGAACGGCCCTGATAGTAAATAAACGAAATGTTGAAATCTATGTGAAGCGAAGCGGTTAATTAAATGCTCCACAATTAACGGTGATGGCCGTAATTTTCCTTGCTTTCGTCCTACTGAACGTGTGATTTCATGCAATTTTTACGTTTATTCACCCCAAAGTTTGCAACTTTATTCTCATGCAATTTTTATTTTGGCGCGTGTCACATCTTATGCCACAGGGGCGGACATCCACTATGGAGGATTGCCCAAGAATGGGCTCACATCCAGTGGCACATAACGAATGACTAAATCAAAGAAAATCAAGTAAATCGAATAATCCGTTAAATATAATACGCTACCTCATTAACAGGTCGGTGTGCATAGGCGATACCTGTGACGACATTATATGTTCAGGATTTATGAAGTTTCTTCTTGTTTATGAACACACACACACACACACCTGATATGTATGTATACATATTAACTGACCGAATACTGCAAATACCGACCGTCCCTGCAGCAGCCACAGCCATGCCAAAGTCGGCAAAGAAAGCTTCGCTTTAGAAATCGGTGGAACACGTTTTATTCAGACTTGACACCTGGGACTGGCTGATGGTCGGGCCGGGTTCCGGGCCGCACGGCCCCAAAGTGACGTTAACGTGAAAGTACCTCACGTTTTAGGCCTACCGTCGGTTATAATATAGACGAATCGTCTCCTGTGAACGTTCACACGGTAGGATTATAATCAGGGGGAGAGGATGGAAGCGCTTGCTTCCTGCTACTCCAGTTATTTACTGAATGAAGACGAAAATCAAAAGCCTAGCCTTATGCGCCATATGCGCGAGCTTGGGAAAATAAGCCGTAAGCCGCCCGCGCATTTTGAATATTTCGTGTTTCCGACTCTTAGATTACAAGGAATGCCTCCCCCCCCCCAAAAAAAAAATACAGAAAGAGGGAGAGAGAGATATATATATGAAGTTAAAAAAAAGAAGGCTGATTACACGGTTAGGCACCCTTTAACAAATGCAGACGTATTCTGCTCGCACTGCCGAGCTAGATAGCAAATTATTCGGTCTTTCGCGCAGGCGGGCTATATAACCTGTGGCCATGCACCAAATTGCGGAAGTACTCCTCAGTTGTTGAGATACTGCGCGCAGCGAACACAGCCCCGAGTTGTCATAACGAACACGACGACGACTCATTCCGGAAAACTAGGTTCGACTTTCCTGGCGTAAACCGATAGCAACAAATAAATAAGTGTACGAATATACGCGAAGAGAGGGCTGCTGTGTCAGGAGTCCGCTGAAAGGCCCACAGATAAAAAAAATCACACGCGAGCTACACACAATGAACGTGCGCATACATGCTGTGGACCGTTATTACAACCTAAAGGCAATACTGCTATTGTTCGAATCCCAGTTGTGCTGCAGGATAACAGGAAGAACGTCCAGGGCGCTCTGCAGACCCAAATTCGTTCACCCTTGAAACGCCGTTCAGCAGTAAAAACGAATACTGTACTATGTGTTCTCGACTATGCGCTAGCAGCCGCATCGATGGGCAGGCTGAATCAAGTTGCTGTCCTATCGATGACGAAGGGGATAAAAAATGAAGAAAGAAAGAAAGAAAGAAAGGCTCTTCCACATATATCGCCCCTAACACTGATCTCATGCAATAGTGGCTGTAATCTCCAACGAATACGAAGAAACGTCTTCCGGTCTCGAAAAACGAACAACAGGAAGGGGCGGTACGGCACTTTCATAGCGCGCCTGAATAACAATGAAGCTACGCTAAACTAACTTTTTTCTTCAAGTGATATCGCAAAAAAGCATTATTGCTATACTGACAGAAATACAAGGCAATACACATGCTTGCAGCTGCCCCTTAAAGGGGCAGAAGACCTACTTTTCGGAGAGACGGGACGATTGCCGAAAAATAAAGGAGGGCGATGGGAGGGAGGCCAAACATCAAAGTTTAAAGCAAAAGACCAGTAAAAAAAAAACAAAAAAAAACAGCGCGGCAGCGGTACAAACGCACAGAATAGAGCACTAAAAGGCTGCTTCAATTGTCGACGTCAAGTTAAAGATAAAATGGTGAAAACTATCACTCCGCCTTTATGGAGACCGTTTTAGTTCGTCTTGTAAATATTTCGTACGAGAGGAGCGCTCCTGAGAAGTTGATCTACTACACGACAAAAAAGAAAAACGTGAAAGGAGCCGCCCAGTCACCGGCGGACCGCACTGTGCTCTGCACAGGCGCTCCGAGCCCAACGCACTGGAATTGCATACATGATGAAACGCTTTTAAAGCCGACAAATGGGTGCGTTCACCCGCGTAGACGGGCCAGCGCATGAAATATACGATTGTGAAATTGAGTACTCGTGATTTCAGCACGCTTAGTGACGGTGCCATTATTTGAGTGCAGTACCGAATCCCAAGAGAAAAGAAAAGAAGAGGTATAGAGGCGGACACACAGATGCTAATCGTTTCTACACCGGCTTTGTGCGCGTCATCCGGTTTCTTCTCGAAAGTTTAAACGTCTTCGCGTTGCAGAAAGACGTCTGTTCGTACAGCATCGAGCGTTTCGGAATCGCCAGAAGGCTAAAGTTTAAACGTTTTGCGGCTGCCACAATATCGTTGCATGCATCGTACGCTGCTCGTAGAAATTAGCATGGCGGTACAAGGTCTCAAACACCACAAACATCGTTTCGCCTCCGCGCAGCAACTAAATTAAAACACTCAGTTGTGCACTCGTCAGGATTGCATAAGAATGGCCACCGTCGGCTCCTGAAGTACGAGTTCCGCAGCGGCGGGAGAACGCGAACTGATGCGTGTCAGCTTGTTCCCACACTTGGGCGATCCTTACGACAGCCCGTTTACGCGGAAGCCACAGCAGAGACGCACGTGACCTCGGAATTCACTGCAAGCAAGCTTCAACGCGCCAGGCGTGCTTGCAATAAGACGATATGTCCATCGAAAACAAGTCATCACTGAGCCTGGAGGACGAGGACTCGGTGGAGACCAACACACTCGTGAGGCTACCCACCGAAACACGGAAGCCACGCAAACCTCGCTGCTTAAACAAGCCCTGACAGTGCGGAGACGCAGTACCATTCGCGGCTTTCGTCTCGGAAAACCTGCTGGTGATCGGCAGGTTTCAATGGCTTTTGGGCATCGTTGGCGAAGGAGCACCGTGACTGAGTGGATGGTCTGGCAGAATTTTGCAAACGTTCGCGGTTGAAAGTATCAATATGATAACATTTAAGATTAACCACCATTGAATCGTGGGAGGCCGAACTCTCCTCTGACGACCTGGACGACCAACGCAGTCTCGCCGCCCGGGGCAAGGAGGCAGCCCAAGTCGGAGGGTTCCTGGAATAAGGAATTCTGCCACCTAGGCTGAACCGGCAGAGGTGTTCTGTGAGTGTCCACTTAGCGGACATGTCCATTTCATCTGCTGCTTAAGTTCTGATTGCCTGGGCTGGGATATGCGTAAGCAGGAGACGGGCGCCTTCAGCCAATCAGCACTTCAGCAGCAGACGAAATGGACATGTCCATTTATATGTCCATGGACACTTACAGAAAAGCGCCCCTGGTCCTGACTCGAATTACAGTTTCAGAAACTAAATATTTCTCTCTCTCTCTCTCTCGTGAAGGGCACCAAAAACAGGAAAAGCATGGGTGTAAATAGCTCGTGGGTAAAAAGATGTTTCATAATATACAACAGATTGTTTATAATGAAACGTTAACGGTCGGTAATGCAGTTAGTTGAGTCACAAAAGGTGATTAGTCATGGCTGCACTCTTTATGTCGCCGTAGCCACTTCAGTATGCAGTTCTTGCAGAGCAAGGAGAGCGAAGCCTCCGACAGCACCACGGACTCGCGCTTGGAAAAGCTTCACAGCAGCGTCTGACGGAGAAGACTCGATCGCTAGGGAGACTCCGCACCGAGTCTCGCAAAGGAAGGGCCGACGGCGTCCGCGAGCACGTATGCATGGACCAACGCGCCTGTACGCCAGACAGGCCGAGAGGACAAATGCGCTGCGAGGCCACGGTGAGCAAGCACTGCAGACGCTCGCCGAGCCTACAGGCCCACGGCCGCTCAGGCGACACGTGCAGCGACGGCGCCGGAAAAGGCAAAATGGTCCTCCGAGCAGGGCGGCGGGCGCATCCATTAACCCGATTCAGAGGCGGCAGAGGTATACGCTCCTTCGGTCCCGCCAACGTCAGCGCCAGAAGGCATCCTAATCGGGCGCAGCGAGCGGCCGCACTGAGTCGGTATAATCGTGCAGGTGATTAACGCCGCACCGCACCGCTTTCTGGCGACGGCAGATGTTGGAAAGCAGATTTGTCCCCTTAGGCGTGAAAAGGAGCGCCGCAGCGCACAACTGAAGGCACGTGCAAAGATCACCTCGCATCGAGCGGCTCCAAACATTCGTAGCGTGCAGGGTTTACCTGTCCTGCTGCGGCTATCTCGTAGCTGCGAATCAAGAGATAATTTCAGATAAATCCAAGGAAGTCCAAACCAAGTGACGCGTGCGCACTCGAGAATGTTACCGTTAAAGGGCGTTTTCGAAACACTATTAGTGCACTCGCTAAAGGGCAACTACTCGCTTCTCCTAACAGATGTTTCCCTCCTCGGGGGGAGAAACACATTCGAACAAATGGCGAAGCAGTGAGAGCGTTAGCAAGCACATCCTTAAGGGCAGTGGGGAGGAGGAGGAAAAACGTCTATTGAGCTCCAGCGAAATTTTTCTGTGCCTAGTCAGTCGCAGAAATGCGTCAATTCGCCTTCTGCGATCTCCGGCAAACTCGCTGCGGTGTCTGGGCGCCTCCGGCATCGAGCTGCCGCGTTCCTCGCCACTGATAAGGCAGGCTGCTCCGAGAACTGGAAAGGCAGACGGGCGCGCAGTGCTTAGGTGCGACGCACTCTTCAGATGGTATTCGAGCGATATGTACAGCGTCCGCCTCGTATGCGCGAGATACTGGGTTCGAATGCCGGTGCCGCCGAAAAGCCCACCGGGTTTTCTTTTTTCTTCTAATGGGTAGAGATACACCACTACTTAGCACTCGGTTGTTCATATGGGTCATCTCGAAAGGGGGCCCTATAGAAATTTGCGAGGGTATCTGGGCGCCCCTTGTCCCCACCACAGATTTAGTGAAATAGTCGAGCATCCGCTGCGGCTGTCGAGGAAGGCGAGTGCAGCGGCCAAGTGCCTACCGGTAAAATAGGTACAAGCGCGATCCCGGCCTGGTGTTTGGCAGCCACGGGAGCTCAAGACACACGGAAGGAGACCCACCTAATAGGAAGATGGCGGCATGGTACCGCCTGACTCGTTTCACGGGAGTCTTCGTGAAACACTATCCACAAGAGCGCTGCCCCGCGGCCATTTCTACAACGCGATTACGCGAAGTATAATCGCGAGATGCACATGTGCTGCAATACCTTCAGGTAAAATCATGTTTCTAAAGTTACTGTGCGCCAGCCCGCTGTTTCCGCAGAAAATGTGAGAAATGCGAAACATTTGCCGAGCTAACAAATTATTCTTATATATCGCGAGAATGCTTCGTAGCCTACTTTTGCTAATGCAGAGAGCCGACAGCAAAATTAATGGGATAGGCTGCTGAAAAGTGGACTACATAAACCGCTGACCTTCAGAGTGATAGCCACGAGTATATTGTCCGCCCACCGCCGCGCATGCTTACTGTCTCAGATCACAGTGGACGCGAAATAATATTTGGACAAAAACCGACTGTGTAGGCCTGGGACGTACAACAGCAAAGTTATAGTTAATTAAAACGAATTCTGGTGTTACGTGTGGAAAAACCACCACCTAGGCGCGCTGTATAGGCTCCAGATTAATAATGACACCCTTCGGCGTGCCCCTAAATCTAGGTACTCGAATTCTGCCCCCATCGGAATGCGGCGGCCTGAATCGGACCCACGATCTCGAGCACAGCAGCACGACCCACTGGTCAACCACGGCGGGTAAGCCTATACGGCGTATGGGACGCGCATGTCCTTGGCCATGTAGAAAGTATTACCATAGGGCTGTTACTGGAGTTAAGGCACTTGCGTGCTTAGTGATTCATTTGTGGAGTAATAAATTTTCTTTATGAAGCGTTGCGGCGAATGCAACAGTTAACGCCTTATACGGCTCCCGCTGTAAAACTACGCAGACTACTATACGTCTTTTAGCGCAGCCAGCTGTTTTATGCCGAAAAATATTAGATAGCACTATAGGAATGCCGCAGAGGCTGATGTATCACAAAATGCTTCCATAGCGTGGTGGAGCAACGTGGTGGAGTATTAGAGTTTCTAAAGCTACGTGATAAAGTGGTTATCGCATTGTGTTTAACATCGGACTTTTCTTCTTTCACTGGGTTGCCACGCGGCATAACGTCACAGTGGAGCAAACAAAATATAAGCACGCAGGTCTGTTTCACAGAGACACTGCAACAGTGACTTATGAAATGTGCCGTCGACAATCCATCTTTCATAGCCTTCAACTCGATCACTGTTCAATTACGCACCTTTAAGAACACTTTCGCGAATTGTCTTTGTCCCGGGGCACGCCTGTTTTCCTTTCCTACTTTAGGCCTCGACCAACCTCAGGCTGCGAGCGGGCCAGACGCGCACAGGGGCGCGCGACTCAGCGGGCTTTCGGCCGCGGGACGGAGCGTCTACGTTGCAGAGCAGCGGCGGTGGCGCGCGTGCCACTCGGCGACGGCACGATGACAAGGCCTCGGGGACACGCGGCCGCTTCAAGGACAGCCGCGCGTACTACGCGACGCACACCGGCCCCCGAGGGAGCGCGCGCCTCCGCCGCCCACGGACGGGCACTGCGCAACGGTGCGCGAAAGTAGGCGAACGCCGACGCTCAGACGCGGTGCAAAATGTTGTTCGAAAAATAGACGCGTGCACGAAGCAAGCGAATTGTGCTATCGCGCACGACGATGTCCTGACGTTGACGCATAACGAGCATTGGGCCTCATTAAGCCACGCAACACGAGACGTTTCGTGCTGTCATTGAAGAAATGCGGCGATATTCCATTTCCACTGAAACATTCGCTTCAGTATAGTTGTTTGTTTCGCTGCCGCGCAAGTCACGATTTGCGGCATTCTTCGTGAAGAGAAGCGACTGTGATGCATACTTTGAAATGCCTTTCTTTCTATTTCTATTTTTTTTGCTCGATAGCTACGACAAAGGAAAATAACGCAGGGCTAAAAATTGGCTGCTCGTGGGTGGTCTGAACACAAGTCAGCGCAACCGCTCTGTTAACGACCAAACGGTCCAACCATGTCTATAGCGCTTTGGAAAACTTCCGTTTCATCGAAATGGTACCGGTAATGCAGCCTCTAAAAGAATTCGGGATGCCTCTCTGTAACTGAAGGAGAATTGCACTGGTAAGTCATACCAGTAAGTGCAATACAAAGCGTCAAAACTCGAACAAAATACCACGACAGCGAAGGAAATATAAGCTGAACGTCGAATAAAACCATGCAGTTCTAGACACTCAATTCAGGCACACGTAATACCAGCAATCCCCGCGGCACCCAGTTCACGCGTCATAAAGCAGCGAGCTGGCAAGGGTACCATTGGAAAATAATTGAACGCAGATACGTGGGTTTATTGATAGCTTAAACGAACAAAAGACCAAATTGCAGCGCAAATATCGCAAAGCTGCATGAAACGTTAAGCAGACGTTTGCATGTATCCCAAGAAAGGCCCTGACAAGCGACATGTCCAAACAGAACAGCGCGCAGATGCGTGCAGATCGACGAGTAGCTTTAGTCAAGCTCTCTTCTGGCAAAGACCTGCGAATCGTGAAAGTCACTTGGACAAGAGAGATGTGGGTAGCCCCGTGGAACATGCCGGTGAAGCTCTGCAAAAGCGGCATGTTCTCTTGAAACCCGAGCCAGGACGGCTAACGTGCCGTATTTCCAACGGCCCCCGCGAGCAGCCGTGTCCACGAGCAGACGCGGAAATCATCGTGTTCGACAAGTGCCGAACGGCGGCGGCATTCCCCATACGCTACGGGCTTGCCTCAGGTGGGGCCAGACAAACAGCCCCCCACCCACCTTCACCTAGCGACACCTCCCACCCACCTTCTCCTCAGCCACCCTGTGGGGAGGGGGGCGCCCGCGCACAGGCAAAACACAAAAAGATGGCGGTCACTCATGCATCACAGTTCCGCCAGTTCCACTCGGTGCGGCCGAGGAAGAGCGCGGCAAGCCGAGCAAGTCCCCGCGCCAGCGAGCATCCCGTAGAGCCGCGTTCGCGCTGATTCAACGCCGCTAGTTACTTATTCACCCCACGCGCTGGATCCCAGAGCCGTCGAAGCGCGGAAGGAACGCCAGAGAGCCGAAGGAAATAGCAGAAAAAAGCAAAAGAAAAAAAGGGGGAGGGGAGACAAACCAGGCGAGCGGTCACAAAATGCACAAGGCGCGACGGAGCGACTTTCCGTAAGACAACGGAGGCGAGATGATGAAACAGCGTGTTGGCAACTCTCCGATGCTGGAAACGAGACGAAAAAATGCGAGTCGCTTCACCTCCGCCACGCGATGCCCTCGGAAGTGCAGAGCGATGACACATTTGCGTCGTCGCGAAAACGAGTTCGACTATATAAGGGGGGAAAAAAAAAGATCGTTAAAATGCCTACGACATACGGATCATGTCGCATGGATTTTAGTGACGTGCAACTAGTTTCATTTCGAATAGCTAGTTTACTCCGAGTGAAGAACTGCGCGAGAGGACGAAAAGCGCCCCAGGAATGTGGATCTTGATCTTGGGGCCTGAACGAGAGAGGGACGACCTGTTGATCGTAGGTTCTACCGCGTGAACGACCAGGAGAAAACGAGTGCTGCGACCAGATCGGCATATTCCCTTCCAGAGCAATTTACACGCGAATAACAGACTACGGCGGGGTGGCTGTAGTAGTTAGAAAAATATTCAGAATAGCTTAAATATTGCAGCCACGTTGCTAACGTTTGAAAGCGACGACGAGGAAAATGCACCGCAGAAATAGGCTGCTCATAAGAATTCCTCGTCCCGGCAAAGATGGATGTTGTGATGGCAAAAGGTAGGACAACACATCGCAAAACCACACAAACAGAAAAGTGCGTGAATTAGTGATCATGTTTTAGTTACCACCCGCGATCCAGTGGAATCGCGATAGCTTTTATGTATCACTTCTCAACGTTCTCTCGGAGCGCATGGGAAAATTCTTTCGGCTTACGTAGGTCTTGAATAATTCGAATAACCCAAGAATTCTGCGCCTACATGAATCTGTCGAATCAATGCTTAGTTAAATCGCAATACTTGCGCAACGCGATAGCGCACGCTTGTTTGATTGGCCGAGCTATCCAGCTCCGCCAAATGAAGAAGCGCCCGCTACATGGCATACGCTAAGTATTTTTTTATAAACGATGGCGAAGCGTGTTCGGTGAAGACAAACGAGACGGCAAGCACAGCCGAGTTCTAAAGATACATAAGCAGTGCACGATGGCTGGCAGTGCTGCCGTACTAACCGGACCTGCCACGTTGTTACACAGGGAGCATGTCCGAAGAGCGAGGAGGGAGGCGACCCGAAGTGCGCTCGCACGGGATCATCGGCACTGCAACGAATGCAGGCTCTGGCAGATGCAAAACACGAGGGCCGTTAGCCAAGGAGCTGTCCTTCAAATGTAAAATGCGGTGTAAGACACACGTGAAGCCCCGCAGCTAACCACGCGTTCTTCTGACATGCCGGCAACAACGTGTCAGGGAATGGGACACTCGGCGCGACGCGGTAAACAAAACAGTGTCACCAAGCAACCGACCCGCACGCGAATGCCTCCAGGACTTACCTACTTCCGCTGAATCGGAGGCTGACGTTACGCACAGCAGCACGCAAACAGTCCCCAAGAGTACCCGGCGGTTATCCGAAAAGCCCATCTCGGTGGCCGCGCATCAGTTCATCCTGCAGCCGATGAGCAGATTCAAGACTGAGCGGCAACTCGCCGGCGCTTCGCCAGCTTCGATGCCGTCCCCGAGGAGGCGCTGTGCCTCAGCGCGCTCGCGCATGCGCAGGAGTGGTAGACAGGCGCGTTCGCTCACCGCGCGCGCCTTGCGCTCGCGGCGCTCCACACGGCGGCGGTGCTCCGAACGCGGGGCAAGGGTTACTGACTGCAGTTCTCGCCCAGCCGCGCCGACCACGTACCACCGGAGCTGGCCCTTTCTGAGCCGCCTTGCAGGCCTTGCTTGCAGGGGCTCCATTATGCGGTCCTGTTTTTGCTTTCGCGCTGGCCGCCACTTGCCAGGCTGGAGGGTTGTCTGCTGCTTTGCACACCCCTCCGAAAGCGTCGCTGGCCCCAGGCATGTTTATGCCACGTGGTCGCTTTCTGTGTTTTTCTGGCAGAAGAGCCTTGTTTGACCGCTTTCTTTGCTATTGTACGGCGGATCAGAAATTTCGAAGAATAATTGTGAGGAAAAGCGCAACGTGTGATGAGACCTTACGCATGCATTTCTCAGGAAGCTTAGATTTTGCGACGCGATAAGAATTTCCCTCATATGCAACGCTTGCTGAAAACTTCAAGAAAACGAAAAGCAAAGTTCGAAGAATGCCCTGCCTGTGATAACTCATGAAAGCTAAAGAAGTAGCATTCATGACTGCAGTTCTTCCGCTTTGCATCACGTATGCCACTGATATAGATAGGACTGTCTCCCATAATCAGGTTATGTCACCTGCAGGACGGTAATTCGTCGCAAGTGTGAAAATGCAGTCAAACGCCTTTATAACGAAATGGTTGGGGCCTCCGAAATCAGTCGTTACACTGATCACTTCGTTGTAAAGGTCACGCCCCGCACAGCTCACACTACGACCGGGACAGAATTATTCCTTCGTTAAACAGGTGATTTTGTTCTAGATGCGTTCGTTGTAGAGGCGCTCAACTGTATAGCTTAAGATGGGCTTCACGCAAGGAGACACTGTCTCTCCGGTGTTATAGTGTTTGCGCGTCATCAACAAGTATTCAAAATGTCAGTCTGACAAGGATTAAGAGTCAGGGAAATAATACTTCTGCAGATGACAATACCCACATTGGCAACGCTGAGGATAACTGACAAGAAATGATTGAGAACTTCAAAAAGCCAATGTTTAAAGGTATCACGTACATGCACGTAATGACATGGATGTCATTGTGAGCATATGGTGGCGTGTCATGACGTGATTCCCAGGAATGGCATGGCATACATGACAATATGACATGCATTCTGGCAAGCTCGCATGCATGCATGACATGAAAATGTGCCGACTCAGTGGACCCAGTTGACTAATAACTTGGGTCGTGTTCTTGATACCGTCGTGGTCGTTGCATTCTCGCTCTGTCATTCTCGCTCTGTCATCGGACTTTCGCCTCTCATTCACGCGTACTACCTGCGTTCGGTTCAGGTGGCGCTCCTGAGAAGATCCGGGCATCTCAGCAGCAGAACACTGGGTGGAGGTTACCTCCGTTCGAGCAGCGATTCAAAAGAAAGCGCCGATTTCCCCCGAGCGTGGATTTCCGAACGCCTGACCGCAACGCACCACCTCCTCCTCCCCCCCGATTTTCACGGCCCTTCTCGTCGTTATCCGGCCGCTTAATCAAGCATACATAGATCTGCTCTTTCCTGCTGCAAATGAAGTCCGAGTACGCGAACAGTGCGCCGAACTCCACCATGGCAGCGTCATCACAGCGTCTCGGCCAAGGCGAACAATGCAGTCGTCTGAATGGCTATAAAAGGACACGAATTTTAGGCTGCGCTACAGTTTAGCCGTCAAGTCACCCGTTTTTGTCCTGTATGTGATAGCACGAGCTGTCGTAAGTGTGCATTCAGTTCTCGCATATCGTACCCATGTCGCACCTGCCACGTATCTACATGCCGCGTCCCAACAAGGTTCCCACAGCGGAAGCGCTCAAAGAACGCAAGCGGGGCCGCGCCGAAGCCGCTCGCCGTCGCTATTCAGCGCGGCTTGGCGGGGGGAACAGATGCGGGAAACGGCGCGTTGGCAACAAATGGGTTCTCCCGCATTTCTCGCTGTCGTCCCACACACGTGCTCTCGCGTCACACACATAACTACTTGACCTACACGAACACATTGGTCCACTTGTTAACGCTTTGCGGAACTCCAAACCATTCTATATACCCAGCGACCTGCAAAGAGTTTCGCATAACACGTCGATATTGCGCAGGTCTACCGGCCCCAGCCAAACAGCTAATTCATAAGAGAAGGAAGGAAGGTAGGTAGTGTGTGTGTGTGTGTGTGCGTGTGTGTGTGTGTGTGTGTGTGTGTGTGTGTGTGTGTGTGTGTGTGTGTGTGTGTGTGTGTGTGTGTGTGTGTGTGTGTGTGTGTGTGTGTGTGTGTGTGTGTGTGTGTGTTTTACGCCTTGAACTACCATCTTCATCTTTCTTCACGCCATTCACTTATCCATTCAAGAACCAAATGGTTTGAGAAGCAACTGGCAAGCAGAGCACCAATCTTGCAGGAAAGCATCTAACTGCTGTATCCTGGCCGTGCTAAGCTAGGGAGTCGAAACTTGGAGGACAACAAAGACAGCTTAAAGGAAGACATGAGTATGGTTCTGTAAGCCGGTATCAGCCGCCGCCGCTTCTTCTTCTCCTTCTTTAATTTTTTTGCAAAAGTATCATACTGCAGCGTGAGAAAGAATATGTTTTTGCCAGGAATAAAAAAATGCACTGTAACATAAAGAGCGCCACAGCAAAGGTCCCGACGCCTTCAGGCATTGCTGTAGTCGTGAATACTAGCTTTGCCTATTACCATGAATTGTTCATTGGTTGTAGAGGCCTGCGTTCTCTCAGTAGTAGCCAATAGGTACTGTCCAAATACGCTGCCCACAGAACGCTCTCCCCGAGTTACTAAAACTGATCTCGAAGGCTATGTTTTCCTTGCGTTATGCATCAGGAGCGATTGCAGGAGCCGGAAGCGCGTCATGACCTCCATGTTCTGATCATCACTTTTAATGGGAAGCGCGGCATTGTCACGAGGGTTCACGCGAACGACCCGCGCATATTTCAAGCGCGAGAGAGCACCAGACAAAGCGAATTATGCGACACTGGTGTCAGCAAATCGGACGACTAAATGGCCCATGAGCTCGCGATGGCTGTGCCCGACGAGGTATGGAGTACACTGACAGAACTTCCAGATCGCAGTGTTTTGCTGTACTTCGTTAGAGCAACAATTAACCAGTAGAAACGTTGGCTCCAGCTTGAGGCTACATTTATTCCCCCACTGCTGATCACTTCAAATCTGCGCTTTCCGGTGAACCTTTCGTCTTGCTAGAATTACTGAGTACACGCTGTCATACGACGGTACAAAGAACGTGAAAGCGATGGTATGTGCCAGGCTAATCTAAACGTCCTGATAATCTTAGGCTGAATCTGCCGGTTATCCACAGCTTACTGTATAGCTATGCAGCATTGGAATCGGTCAGTGCTCTTGGGTGGTAGACCACCTTGTAACGCTAAGTAGTAATGGCTCGAGAAAGGTAGTTACGGTGTCCACATCATAATACACCCCCTCCCCCCTTCTAACTATGATTTCACCCCCGCATTTTTAAGAGAGGCCTGTTCGGTTTGCACGAGTGTCAATTAGCTGTATTGAGGATACAACACACAGGCGCATCTCCAAGCTGGGACGCATGTATATCCCACTTTGCAAAAAGCGTGCTTCTGGACCCTTCTTCAGTGGCATTGTGTTAAACCTTACGAAGCTCATTTTTCGTCACAAAATCTCTTGCATGACAACAATCAGGCTTATATTTATCCTTAATTTTCTATCATGCAATGGTTTTCAGATTATGACGCGTTGCCTTGCTCACACGAACATCAGTGCGGAACAAACGTCCTTATTAAAACCCGATTGAACGCTCTCCCGCCTCTTCTGACGCTGTCGCAGCTAAGCCTGGGGCCGTCTCCACGAAGCGTTTGACCTTGCCGCTATTGACAGGAAGTCACCGGCATCGTAAGTTGTGAAGTGGTCGAGTGACCAACAAGGGAAGTACTTGGGAGACGTATTTTACTTTCGTCTCCCGGCATCTCGCAGGGCGGCAACTTGCAGCCATTTGCACAACAGCTTTCTTTCTTTCTTTCTTTTTTATCCATGCGTAAATTACCCACGAGTAAAATGTTCCATCTAAACGACCCTACTGTGTTCACTCAAGCTCTCTCTAACGTTTAGGCAGCACCTCCTGAGCACGACGCCTTCGTTTGGGCAAGATAAACCCTCTTTCCGCGGTTGTCGCGTTCTGGAGCTCTGCAGACAGTCGGCAGAAAGTCGAGAGCTGTTTTCACTTGCTTATGGTGCGGCATTTCGATGAGTACCAATGCTCCAAAGCATGGTACCTGCGTATATACGCAGATACCAGAACTTCAGCAGTCGTTGGTTTCCCGCTAGATATTTTACAGCCCAGTTATTTTGCTCTCGACGCAGAAGTACAGGCTCTCATCACCATGAGCCTCAAATATTTATTCCTGCCCATGCAGGGATTGGCTCTTTGACCTCGCATTGTACGCGTCAGCATCAGGAAGATGTAGATTCAATAAAGCAATCAAAATTGAGCGTTCTCTGCGTTAATCAACGAATAACCAATCAATATCAAGGACCATGACCATAAACTGCTTTCCTTTCCTTTTCTTTTTTAACTTTATTTTCTTTTGTTTTTTGCACTCCTGCGTGAGAACAGCCTAATTGGACACTCTCAATTAGAAAAGAAATGCCGACTAACTGTGCTGGTGCCGAGTACACAGTCTGGGCTTCAACTGAAGAGTTCAATCGCCTTATATTAATGCGTTGTGCAAAATGCAAAGACGACTGGAGCACTAAGCAATCTAAATGTAAATGGAGATAATGTGCAGCCACTGTAGTTGCTCGGTGCTATCGCGTTCTGCTGGTGGGCGCAAGGTCGTGGGTTCTGTTCCCGGCCTCGGCGGCCGCATTCCAATAGAGGCGGAATGCATAAGTGTTCGTGCACATAGATTTACGGGCACGTTGAATTTCCTCTGGTGCTTAGTGTTAAACCTGCGCTACGGCCTCTCTCGTAGCCCAGTAGTTGATTTGGGACATTAAAACCTACCAGTCGAATCATATGGCTTGACTGCCGAAGCGTTCTTCCGGTGACAGAATGAGAGGGAGCGTTTTTGCACCCTGAAGCGACATTATGAGCAAGAGGGAACACAGTAATTTGAACAGTGCAGCTTGTTCTCGCCCATGCGTTAGCACTTTCGCAGTTTTTCAATGGCTGTCGATATGTACTACGTCGTGCAGGTCTAACGGAAATTGCTATTTGTACCAGCTGCTCCATAAGCGGCACGCGTGAACTGTGCGCGAAAGTTAGGTTAGGTTAGGTCTCGTACACGGGGCACGTCAGTCGGCCGTAACAAGAGCATAAATCGCCCCAGCCACGTCAGAAGCAGCTCTACAAACGTGGGAGTACGCTCCTTAAGCGTTTGAGTGTTCGTCTGAGTTGCGGTTGGTAACTGTTTTCGCCTTTTCGTAACTGAGTTAGATACAGTCTACAAACGCGGCTGATCGCACCTGCTCCAAAAGTGGCCCGGCCGTCGCCGTGTCGACCTGCACGACGTCATACAAATAGAGTCTTTTTCAATATCTCAGCAGATCGCCCGTTTTCTTCTTTTTTTATTGAAATGAAAATAAAACAAATATTCAGTCATCCTGTAATAGTGACGGCTGCTCCTTTTCACATACAACTACTACTACAACTGCTGCTGCTGCTGCTGCTACTACTACTACTACTACTACTACTACTACTACTACTACTACTACTACTACTACTACTACTACTACTACTACTACTAGTAGTAGTAGTACTCCTACTAGATGATGCTGATGCTGCTGCTGATGATGATAATGAAGATTATGATGTAGATCAGTAGGTGTTACAGGTTCGGAAAATGTTGAGTTAGCTAAAGAGAGTAAATGAAGACCGCATACTAAACGCATACTATACTATACGCATACGTGACACATGAGCTGTGTAATAATACAGCTTATTGGTTCTCATGTGTTGCTTATTGGTTCTTAATACAGCTTATTGGTTCTCACACATGTGTATGCCTTCCTCTTTAAGTGGTTCAAAACGATGCCAGGATTAAGGTGTTACTCAGAAACAGAACGGATTGTGTCGCTTCCACATTGGCCTTGCTATGTAGTTGTAAATGACGCCCATGGAAAGGGGATACAAACAGAGACAATAGTTTGTCTGCTTCTTTCTTTCTGCCTAACCCCTGTCAGTACTCTTCCTGCAACAGGGGCTACGACACATTTTACGCCTACACCATGCCGCAGATGGTCAAGCACTCCAGACCCGCCTACGCTGCCGGCCAGCATCACACATGAGACGGCTTTGTGGCCTCTATAAGGAAGTCATAGGGGACACGCCTGCAAACGCTGTACAGCATCGCCCACCACATCGGCCACCAATCTCTATCTCGACGGAGCTGCCAGGTGTCTCGAAGAACCGTTCCCCACCACGTGCCCTACAGCAGACGGCAGCCTCTCTCCTCCAAGAGAGACTTGGGGACCACCTTCACATCTTCGTCGATGGATCCGTGCTACCGGAGACGGGCTAATCCACAGCAGCCTGCGTTGCACCGGCCCTACAAAAGAGCAAGCTGTGCCGTCTCCCGGGACATGCAAGCTCTACCGCAGCAGAGCTAGCAGGACTCCACCTTGGTGTGGACCTACTTGGAGAGGAGCTACCAGCGACCCCGGCAGCCATCTTCTGCGACTCCAAGGCGGTGCTGCTCTGCCTGCAGAACCCTGACAGGGCTAGCCTTGGGGTTGCGCTGCTCTCTTCAAGACTGACGGCCCTTCAGGACGCAGGATGCTCACTATCCCTGCATTGGCTACCGGCACACGTGGGGATCCCGGGCAATGAAGAGGCGGACACTCTTGCAAAAAGTGCCCACCACTCAAGCGTCCCCCACAGCCCTGCTGTAACGGCCGCAGACTTCTAGAGACACAGGCTGTGCCGGCACATCATCGCCTGCCACCCGGACAAACGGGTATCCCCGGGCAGGCCTCCACGGCCTCTTCCACAGCGCGGCCTCCTACGAAGGGATGCCTCATTGCTACTCCGCCTGCGAATTGGCTGCTACTGGACGGCAGCCCGCCGGCACCGCCTTGGGAAAGCCACCTCGCCAGCCTGTGCCTCTTGTGGTGAATCAGAGACTCTGGAGCACCTCCTGCTGGCCTCCCCTGCTCACCTGCAGCATCGCGGCCGACTTCTGCAAGAGTTCCACCGCCTGGGGCTCCCTTGTTCACGACAGGAAGATATCCTCTTCCCTGTCGTAATCAGCTACCAGCCTTCCTAAGTGTCGTCGAGTACCTCGACTCGTCGGGGCTCTCGGTGAGACTATAGAAAATTTCTACAAAGACGGATCCCCTAACGGCCATCCCACCCCCTCGGGCTTCCTGATCCGCCACTACTTCACTTCTAGTGCGCCACCTCCTATACGGTCTACTTCCAGCCTACTCTTCCGGTCGAACCCACTGGGCCCTCCCGGCCGGGCTGCTCTGATGCTGCTGGGACGACCCTCTACCTTTCTCCTTCCTACCCTCTCTTTCTTTTAATCACATCTCCGCCACCCTGCTGGCGCTGAGTCATGCTCCCGCATGGGTTGCAGAAGATAGTGCCAGCCTTCCCTCTTTTCCCACAAGAACCACTCGTCTCTTTTTGTTCTTTGCTTTTTACTTTTCTGTATCTATCCTGTGTATACATCCTTCTAATGTGGTGAGGAATGAGGCGTTTGCGTGCCAACTCGGAACCCTTGAAGTACCTTTACTGCTTTTAAACGCGCTCGCCGAGGTTGATGCCACAAATACCATGAATGATGATGATGATGATGATGATGATGATGATGATTTATTTCCATCACCATTACATTGATGGAGGGGATGGGAATAAAAGCGATTGACGCTTGACTAAGTTCCCACCCCCCGTTCCCACCCCCCGTATGATGATGACGGATAGTGGCTTATGGCGCAAGGGACAGTCATGGCCAAAGATCACCAAGAAATTGTAGAATGTAGTCAGTGGTGCGGTCAATGGCAATGGGTAGATGTAACAGGTCTGTATAGTGGCCTAAGAATGTTTGCTGTATAGGGGGTAAATTATGTTGTGTATCTATTAAAGCTATCACAATGATCCGTGAAGTTTCCTATGGACATAATGGTTATGCTACGAAGCATTAAATACCAAAAGATGCCGGTGCTGATAGCACAACTGCCTCACCTGGACCCCCGAACGCAAGGGCCTGATACCACGAAACGAGAGTCGAGACATTTCTTTTACCTGAGCGGCATTATTCGCGGCTACATATCACGCAGAACCGTGGCCAAGTCGCACTGTTAGCGTGAGACCACATTTTTTTTTATTTATTCCTGTTTAGACTCGCTTCTACTTATTATGCAATTTACTTCTTTTGTTTACTTACAGTAGGCTGCAAACTTATGAGTCAGAAATCTATAGCCTTTTGTCCGCTTACGTCCTGGTGCATAATGAACACTATAAGCGATCCGGACGAGAACAGGTGTTTGTCTCTCTGAATTGCTCAGAGCAATTCAGCGAATCATGTTTCGTAGAGTAGAGCAACTTTGATAGTTGGCTCGCGCGCAGCGGAAGGTGTCGCGTGACCAAGCTGTCGCTCGTTTTCACCTCCGAGAATCATCGAATGGAACGATAATAATAATAATAATAATAATAATAATAATAATAATAATAATAATAATAATAATAATAATAATAATAATAATAATAATAATAATAATAATGATGATGATGATGATGGTGGTGGTGGTGGTGGTGGTGGTGGTGGTGGTGGTGGTGGTGGTGGTGGTGATAACAGAAGGGGGGGAATAAATAATAAGAATTTAAAAAGAAACGAAAGGAAGAGCAGCTGTGCAGCGAACAACATAAATGTGTTTTTCTTTCTTTTGGGCGGACGGTGCTTCTGCGAGAGAGGAACTGGCACCGAGCGCGCGCCTCAGCCGCGTCTATGCGTGCGGACGCGACGGGCCGGCCGCTGCGACGGCTGTGCACATGTGGTTTGCGCCACGGGCAGCGCCTTTCTGAGGGGAGGCTGTTACAACGCAGCCGCGCTGTTTATACTGGGACGTGCCTCTTCGTGCCGCCGTTCGCGCGTGTGTGAGCAGCTGAGGAGCTGGAAGCACCAGCGCGCCCAGTTTTCCCGCGGCAGCTGACTGACTTTGAAACTGCGCTTAGCCCTACGGCACGGCTTGGACCCGACCACTGCTTGAAAGTCTTTCGCCGCCTCTTATTATCTTAGTTGCTGCTTCGCCGGTTTGGACCTCTTTGCTCAGCTGAGTTAAGAGGTCCTTGAAGTTAGGGGAGCCATGAGAGTTAAAGAAAGAAAGAAAGAAAGAAAGAAGGAAAGAAAGAAAGAAAAACCCGCTGGAGTGTTTGTGTTGTTCGATCGCAAGTTGCTAACATGCTGTAGACAGCGCTGTTATATAGTGTGGGTCAAGCTAATCATTTCGCCGAAAAGAAATCGCTTGTCCGAGACAATACAAAAACGTGAAGCTACTTTCAGGCGGCTTTGCGTAAATTGCAAATTCATTCATTCATTCATTGTGGAGACTCTTGTCGACTAGTCCTGCGACCTACGACTAGAAATAACAAGGCTGCGCGAAGACTTCGCAGAAGGAAGGGAGCAGTAACAAAAATTGTATTTACTTCGCTGTTCTCGTGTTATTTAGTTTTTAATGCAAGAGACCTAACGTTATGGGAAATCAGGAGCTCTGAAAAATAAAAGGAAAAAGAAATGCTGCGATTCTTGAAACGCTTCTATCCTAAAGACGACTCTAATGAACGCTTCTCACAAAAGAAACAACGGACAGTTCTCTCTCTCTCTCTTCTTTATGTGCGTGTGCTCACAAGATGTGCTCTAGAAACGCTTCGCTTTATTTCATCGCGTTTTCTCAGTCGTTTTCCCTCCTTGGGAGGTTGTAATACTTACGGATGCCGAAGCAGTGCTTCAGCACACCACCTCGCGGATTTCATTCCAACACGTTTTCTGGAATGTCGCTGGTTCTGCTTAAAGAACTTGGAAGAAAAGGCTTTAACATCACAGGTCGAATTCATAAAATGTTTATGAACGTTTATGAAATAAGTCGTTGGCTGGGCCGAGCTCACTCAAAACATATCCGCAGTCACTATTCCCTGGTACTTGTTCTCACGAACTGATTCAGCGTAAAAACTGCTTGACGAATACTGGCCCATATTCAAGGAGGCACATTAGAAATATGTATTTCAGGTAACGAAAGAGCAGGTGCGACCACAGCGCTGTCGAAGGACTCAAAATAAGAGTGCCAAATAATGACCGGGTCACTCAGAAACCAGGTGTACCTATTACAGGGCCCCACCCCACGAAGCCACGCTTTCACACAGAATGCAGACATAATCGGCATTCACCTCAGTATGAGCTATCAATTTAACATTGGGTGCGTTTATTCGCTGCGCTGCACAAACTGCAAACAAGTGATCGACGCGAAGGACTGCATGCGGCATAATTGAGGACTATGCTGAACTGGGGTGGTTGGTGCATGTTTAGAGGGAAATCAAGCAACACAAAAGACGTAATGAAGGCGACACACACTGACAACCAGTGTTTGTTGCATATCGACCGCAAAATACGGTAAGGGGACTATGCGCGGCGGAGGAGGAGGAAATAAAGAGAGAAGGCAGGGATGTTAACCAGAAATAAATCTGGTTGGCTACCCAACTCTGGAGGACGGGAATAGAAAGATGAGATAGAGGGAAGGGAGGGGGAGGAAAACCGCGGTGAGCTCGCCCGCGCACACGGAGGGCCTGAGCGAGTCAAAGGCGTTCACACGGGCCAGTCGCCCTCAAGAAAGACAAAAGTGCCTCCACTGCTTTGTGCGCCGACGAACGATGGGGACGGTCTTCAAGCAGCACTTGAACAGACAACGGCCGATCGTCCAGTCGTCGCAATGCCATGGATTCGTCTCTGCCCATTGTTGTTGGCAGGCTATACTCACTCGATAAATACCGCGCATTTCGCTACAATGTAGCAATACTGAAAGCACGCTAACACAAGAATCACCGTGTTGCTAGATGCGAAAATATTCGCTAAGGTCACGGGCACGCTGCTCTCTGTAGCGTCCTAAGAGCATGCAGTTTTCAAGACGTGGCTCATAACCACATTTCTTTTACAATGTTTTGCCAAATGACTGGCAATTCAGCGGTACACCGGCATTGTTTCAGTGCTGAGAGAAATTGACTACTTGATCAGCTGGAAGGATTTCCTCGTGCTTGTGTGCAATATGTATACAGTGTTGCTGCAAGGACAGCGCCGCATGTTTCTTTCTTTCTTTCTTTCTTTATTGGTTTATTCAAGACAATGAACAGATTGTCTTAGGGGACACGGCTAAAGGCAATACATATGCCTGACTAGGCCGTGCCACCCGTACATTGGCAGCAACATGGCAGTGGCAGGCTTTCAGTCACACATGAAATAAAGTAGTACACATTTTCAACACTTGAGTACACAATTCGCGTAAGAAGAAAGGAAAAAAAAGGTTAAACTTTATACAGTTTTCTAATCAACTGAAGCACGACAACGACAGAAAAAAAAAAAACAAGTATGTACGAAATTTTCCATACCGGTAGCTGAAAGGTTAAAGTTTACACAGTTTTCTAAAAACAACAACAAGAAACATGAACAAAATTTTCTATACCTGTAGTTCAACATTTCTATTAGTCTTCGGATAGTAACAATTCTTTTACCGTCTTCTTAAAGCTTTGCTTTGAAATTCCAGAATTTAGCAGGTCCAATACCAAGGGGTAGTCGTTTAGAAGGTTAGGAAGTTGAACTGCTAGTTTTTGATCTCCGTATTTCGTTCTGCAACGTGGTTTTCCTATCAGAGTTTTTCTGAGATTATAGTTTGTCGTTCTGCCATGGTATTTACTTTGGAAGGAACATTTGTCTTCCCAGAATTGCCGTGAAATTTCGAGGAATAATTTGTAAGTGTGAAGTTTTGATGCTGTTAATATTTTGTATTTGTTATAGTATAGTTTAGTGGTATCAGTACGTTCTAAGTTACCTATCGCGCGCAGTGCGCGGTTTTGGAGTGTTTGAATTGATTTTAAGTTAGTTTGTGTAGTGGTTGACCAAACTAGCAAACAATACGTTAATCGAGAATGTATAAGCGCGTTGTAAATATCGCGCTTCACATTTATCGGTAGCAAATATCGCAACCTATTTAGCACACCGACAGCACGAGCGATATTTTTTCTAAGAACGTCTACGTGCGGTGACCAGGACATATTTTCATGGAATATAACTCCTAAAAATCTGGCAGTTGCTGCCTGTTCGAGGTTGACCTTCTGAAACTGGAGTGTTATCTGAGGGTGGATTATTGTTCCTTTTGACTTAAACACTAGATACTTAGTTTTAGTTATGTTTAATTGGAGTTTATTCGCATTTAGCCACAAGCTTAGTTGCTGTAACCAGATGTTAGCTTGCTCAAAAAGATTTCCTATTTCCCTTCCTGAGAAGAACACGTTAGTATCATCCGCGTATAATATAATATTGGAACAGCCTTGAATATTGACAATATCATTAATATAGAGTAAAAATAAAACAGGCCCCAAGACGGATCCTTGCGGCACGCCGTATTTAATGTGCTGGATTTCGGAACTAACTCCATTTATTGTTGTGTACTGTGTTCTAGAGGTCAGATAGCTTTTTATTAAGGATAATGCGACACCACGAATTCCATAAAGAGGTAGCTTTTTCAAAAGGACATCGTGTTGCACGCAATCGAAGGCCTTCCTAAAATCTAAAAAGATACCTAGAGTTAACATTCGGTTTTCTATGTTGTCAAGGATTTGTTCCTTTATTTCAAGTAAAGCGGTTTCTGAAGATTTAGCCTTACAGAAACCATATTGCTCCTGAGCTATTATGTTATACGTGTTTAGAAACTGACAAAGTCTTCTATTAATTACATGCTCAGCAATTTTCGCGAAGACAGAAAGAACGGATATTGGCCTGTAGTTATTCATGTCGTTAACTGGGCCACTCTTATGAATGACAGTCACTCGGGCTAGCTTCATCCTATCTGGAAACACACCGTTAGAAAGAATTAGGTTACAGATATGTGAAAGAGGCGTGCTTACAATTTCACTGACGGCTTTCAACGGCTTCACTTTTATATCATCTTCACCTGAAGCACAACTGTCTTTCAACGATAAAATTATTGTCTGTATCTCGTACTGCTCAGTAGGCGCCAAGAACAGCGTAGAAGAACATCGATTTAATATATATTCCGTGCAAGAGACTGGTGTATCATTTTGTGAGGACGCACCAGCATCAATAAAATGAGAATTAAAAGCATTTGCAACCTCAATATCTGACAATTCACTATGCTGAAATGCAACTTTTCTTGCGATAGCGCCTTTGTTAATTACTTCATTGATCGCTTTCCACATGAGATTTGAATTTCCCATGATAGCAAAAAACTTGTTCGCGTAATATTCTTGTTTAGAGCGTTTAATATCGGAATTCAATTTGTTACGCTCAGATTTGAAAGACCGAAAGTCATCTTCGCTTCTGCTACTCAAAAAGATTTGGAAGAGCTTGTTACGACATTTTATCCTGTTATAGAGGTCACGAGTTATCCAAGGCTTTCTAGCTTTGTTGTGTTTTTTAAACTTCTTAAGTGGGAAACATCTGTTGTATAACAACGCGAAGGTAGATATAAAAATATCGTAAGCATTGTTTACATCAGTTTCCGCGGTCACTTCGTCCCACCGATAACCAGAGACTAGTTCAACAAATTTCTTAACACTTTGTTCTGAATACATTCTTTTTAAGCTTTCAGGGCATATATTGGATGGCTGTCTATGAGGTAGCAGACAGTATATAGGCAAGTGATCACTAAGATCGCACATCAAGACCCCTGCCCTTACATATTCAGCAGAAAAACTCGTCACACAGAGGTCAAGTGTTGTCTGGCTTGTAGGTGTGATGCGAGTAGGCACGTTGATGACATTTGAACACCCGTATGATTCAAAAGTTTCCTGAAAACGCGTATATTCTGGGTTGTCAGGGCAAGCATCTATATTAAAATCGCCCATTAATATTGTTTCGAGTTTAAGTTCGGTGCTGAGTTCTAATAATTTTTCAGTAAATTCTAAGAACTTGCACATGGATCCAGATGGCGGGCGGTACACTAGGGAAATCAAGGTGTTCATGCACTGAAGACCAATACATTCATAGCATTCGTTAACAATCTTGAGCTCGGGGATTATACTGTACGACAAACCAGAACGGATATAAATAGCAATTCCTCCTCCTAGTTTTTTCGTTCGGTAAACAGAGATACAGTCATATCCAAAAATAGAAGCGCATTCATCCTCTGATGTAAACCACGTTTCACTAAAACAAAGCAAATCGAAGCAGTGTTGCAGCTCAGACAGATACAAACTGACTTCATCAAACTTATTTCTCAAACTTCGCACATTAAAATGAAATATTGAAAGTGGACATCGGTTCTTTAACGACGCGACATCCCCAGAAAATTGGAATTCCAGGGTCGCCATTGTGGTTTAGTAAACATAACACATCTTTTGCTATCACGTATGCGGCCATCACTTCGAGGCTGTAAGACTGGCCAGATCCTCCTCGCCGCGTATGACAACAGCTCGGTCGCCGCTCCTTTTTCGCACCAAAACTTTACCGTTTGAGTGCCAGACGTATGCGTATCCTGAGGTCTGGGCCCATTCCTTCGTCTTTGATAAAATAGCACGTGATAGCCGTGTCATATTTTCACAGAAAAACACGTGCCCATGGTCCTTAAGTTGCTTCTTGTTAGCGAGCCAGGAATCGCGAAGTTCCTGGTGAACAAAACGGATAATGATCGCCCGTGTTTTGCCTGGTTTAGCGGGAAGTCTGTGTATAGCCATAACATCACTCTTGTTCAATAGTGGAAGCTTAATTTGCATCGCTACTTCGTTTACCTTCATCATTAGGTCTTCGTTGTCACTTTCAGTAATACCGTGTACTTCAATATTTAACCTGCGGCTACGGCATTCAAGGTTATCCAGATCCCGTTTGATTTGAGACAATTCACTGCTCGAATCTGCATGTTCAAGTTGTTCAACTCTGTTTGATAGTTGTGTGGTAACTTTTTCCTGAGCCTGCAGCCTCGTCTGAAATTCATCGAATTTATCAGAAATATGTTGCACAGACGATTCTAGTTCCACCAGTTTGATTGGCAGATCCAAAAGGGTATCTAGCTTGGTTTCGATTGCTAGAAGTCGAACTGCTATGTCTCTCTGCGGCGTGTGCCGCTCAATTTCAGCATTCGCCCCTTGTCCCACCCCCCGACATGTCTCACATTTCCATGCCTTCTTAGACATGTCGCGCTTTCCAGTAAAAGCTTCTTCCGTTATACCGGAGCACGAACCAAAATGAAATTTGAATTTGCACTCACAGCAAGTCATGTACAAGCCATTGTCAGGCACCACGGAGCGGCACACACAACAACGCGACATTTCAACAGGTACTAGTAACACTCGTAAATCTCAAGCAGCGTTGGCAGCAGCGGCTAGCACATACAAAAGGTAACTGATAGAAAACCACCAACCTGTAATATTTCAAAAACGTGTTTCAGCGGACATGCGTCAGATGCTGCCGCTACTGCCAAAGTGCGCAGGAAAACGGTTGTCAGGACTTGATATAGCCATTGGTCCAGGGGGCGCTTCGGAAAGTGCGTTGATAGTAGATCTATGGCAGGGAAATCCGCGCGGCGGTATGGGCTCACAGTATCGGCGATGAGGCTGCAAGTGGCAGAAGAAACCGGGAGTAAAGTTGAGTGCTTGAAACCGGGGTAGGCCAAAGACGGGGCACGGGCACCACAGTCTTGCGACGAGCGCCCGACAATTCCACGGGTAAAGCTTGTAGACGAGGCAGAAGCCACCGTACCTGTAATATTTCAAAAACGTGTTTCAGCGGACATGCGTCAGATGCTGCCGCTACTGCCAAAGTGCGCAGGAAAACGGTTGTCAGGACTTGATATAGCCACTGGTCCAGGGGGCGCTTCGGAAAGTGCGTTGATAGTAGATCTATGGCAGGGAAATCCGCGCGGCGGTATGGGCTCACAGTATCGGCGATGAGGCTGTAATATTTCAAAAACGTGTTTCAGCGGACATGCGTCAGATGCTGCCGCTACTGCCAAAAGGAGGTGTCACGTTTTCACGCTATCAGGCGACTGTGAACTCACGCGTACGAATCAGCGCGTTGTGTTATGGAGAGCCACGCTTAGGCAGATGAAGTGCCAGCACAGACAGAAGGGCCAGCACCACGTGTAGCAGCACCACAGAAATTATCCACCACATCATTATCAATGCCGTATTTAATCTACTATAGGTTTGAGGAATAATACTAGCTTTTCTAAGAGGGGGAATGCAACTGATAGCACAAACAATTGCAGGCTCAATACAGGTCAAACCGCATTTTTCTTGAGAGCAGCCTATTCATAACCCAATAAAGAGGAGTAAGAAGTTGAGCAGGAATGGTAAATTTCACTTCTGATATGTCCCTCTTCTCCTCTTCACACCGTACTCTGATAAAAAATAGTGCCATGAGCGGAGGTTGGGTAAATCAGAAGAGCAAATAAAGAGGCGTTGCGACAACATCTGGCAAGTTCCCGCAATATGCAGGGTGTCCCAGCTAATTTTAGCTAGTGTTTAAAAATATGCGACTGCCACGCAGTTGGACAGAACCAAGGTAATGTTTGCCGTCGCATGGAGATACTCAGATATTATTATTTTTTTTGCATTTCGCCTAATTGCATAATATAATTGCATAATAATATAATTAGATGAAAAGTCTCAAAGAGAAAATTGTCGAGCGACATGAAAAACTCGTGATACAGTTTTCTGTGCCTCAATACGTGGTACATAAAAGGGTTTTTCCGAGCGTGAAAAAAGCCCCCGAATACGGGCAAAATTGCAGCGCCACAGGCCGATCCAGGCACTCTTCTGCCATTATTCAGCTTGCGTGTGTCTCCTACAGAACCTGTGCCATAGTTATTAATTGATTGATTGATTGATTGATTGATTGATTGACATTCCCGAATGATTTGAATTCAGGAACGACACAATTTCCGGAATGGCAAGTCGGCAGCTCCTGAAAGGCCGAATGTGCGAGCGCGTGAGTGCAGCGCCAACGCGTGTCGAGAGGGGGGGGAGGGCTCCTCCCAAGGCAGCGTGACCCCTTTCTCTTTGTCTCCGATGGCGGCGCGGCCCAGCTGCTTTCAGTGCGGGAACGCGCGAGTACGCACGCACGCACAAAAACACGCACACTCCGCCGTAGCCCGGAACGTTGGCGTTACGACCCAGTTGGAGTCCATAGCCACTGTCGCCGGCTTTTTCTCTCCTTCTACATCCCTCCTTGTTTGTCTGCTCTCTGCGTTTCCGCCGGAAGTTTTTTTCCTGCGGAGGAGTCGAAGTCTCGCGTATTTCAATTACTTCATTTCCACGTGTTTTCCGATGAATAGCGAAACAAACATACAGAAAGACAAAGCAACGACGCGTCCTGACGGTCGCTAAGAGCTTTTTTCAATGCATTATTCCCTATTCGTATACGCTTTTCCTGCGTTCGGGAAATGTATTCGTCAGCACTTCGTAACGGCTTATGACATAGGGAATGCTGGCTCAAGAATGCGTTAAAAAGGAGGAGAAAAGGATACTGCTCACTCCGAAACACGAGACTACGCGCTTTAGGAAACTGTGCACAGTTCCTTGATATTGTTCTTGGTCATGGCAGAGCTGCACGTAATTAAATGGACACAGCGTAGACACACGTCGTGTGACTCTTGGGAGATAAGGCTTCGTAGAACAACAGGAACATTAGCAGCCGCACCGAGAGAGCACGGTGCTATACGCTCAGCAGTGACCTCTGCACCGGTGTGCATTAGCGGATGGATTCGGTTCCGGAGTGTTCCTCGGCCGGATACGCTGTAGGCGGACAGGGCGCGCGGCTAATTATCGCGACGGGCATAGGATGTTCTTTCACGCTTCTCTTACCTTTCCAGGAGGTGTGTGCCTCTCTTATAATTGTAAACTTCTCCCGTGCGAGCGTAAACTTCTCCGAAATGCCTAATTCAATTTACCTAGCTACCATAAAAAAGGAATACCTTAATTAGATTCCAAGGGCTGACAATCCGTTACTGACTGTCTTGACAATTTTGTTGAATTGTCTTGACAATGTTCGAGAAGTTATGTCAAGGCGCTATTTTCAAGACACTAACAAACAGTTGACAGGAAACAGGAAAGACGACGAAGTTCGCTGAGGCAGTGGCCCTGTTCCTTGCTGCTCGCTTTTTACTTCAGTTTTATTTACTTGTTTACATTGTGCCTGGTCTTCATTGCTCAGGAATTCGGTGAGAATAAGTGCAGCGACCTACGAGCCCACTGAAGCCAGGTACGAAGCCTTCTTTGCCTTTTCCCTCGGAGCGTCTCCAATCACTACGGCGGTCGGCAGCCAAGAATGGCAGCACGAGCCCTATGACCGCCAGCGTGTTTTGAGGCACATGAGTGCATCGCAGCAGTTCGTCCACGATTCTGCCAACACACGCCATGTGCATGACATGATCAAGCCGGCACAACTAGTGCTTGAACATCAAAGCGCTCCAGTGGCCATGGTGGAACCCAGCGAAGGTGAGAGTAAGAGATTCTTGATAAAGCACAAATCAGGAGAACGACAGTACATCAAACTATGACCTAAGCGATTACAAAGTAATTGAGTGTGATGAGGCACCTTTCACATTCGAGACCTACAAAAAGAAAAGTGAAGGAATCCCGGTGGTGTTCCGACCATAAGAAGAAGGACACCAGTTTTTGGCTAGTGAATCCAAATCAAGCTGCCTCAGAAATTGTCTCTGCGGCAAAGGAAAAGTTCAGACGTTCCGATTAAACAGAGACGGTTTTTCAGTGAGTGTTACCTCAGTAGCATGCGCGAAAAACCTGCTTTTATTGCATGAAGTAGCAGGACTACGACTTAAACCCTACATACGGCCTTGGTACGCTCGAATTGTCAGAAAGATTCTTCACGTGTCACTTAAGTACACTGAGGGACAGCTCCTCGAGTTTTTGAAAAATTTTGGAGTAAGATCAGTCCGCCGACAAGCAATATGCTATACCGTCTGGAGGATGGTACAGTTGAATCCTGCTCTTTGCACAGTGTATTCCTTCACTTCAGAAATGACAAACCAGTGCCTCAGAGAATCTACTAGGGCTTCACTAGTCACCCGGTGGAAGAATACCTTGGTCCTGTCTTGAGGTGTTATAACTGTCAGAGGTTTGGACACTTGAAAAAAAAAAAAAAACCTGTCGTCGAACACGTCTATGTAAAATCTGCTCCGAGAACCATGAGCGTGCTGAATGCAAGTCTGTGCGACAGCCTAAATTTGCAAAGTGTGCAGATAATCATGTTGCTTCCTTCTCAGGATGTCCACAAAACAAGGCCGCCTCCATGCTACGCAAACATGAATTAATTCATGGGAAGCAACCCCGACACAAGGAGCCTCTTCCGAATATTGATGCAGTGAGCCCAGCGAAAAATCGCCAGTGTACAGTAACTCAACAAAAATCAAAAGAACTATCGTATTCCTCGGCATTAAAGCAGAAAGCCGCGCAAGGGTCTCGGAGACAGCGGAGTCATTCTGCTATCGCCACTGAAGGCCACACATCACAATATCAGCGGCCTAACCTCGAACAACCACAGTGACCTTTTTAGAGCACCCCTCAGCAATCACCGCAGACGGCAACTGGAACACCGGGATTCCAGGATAACACCGTGCCACTCAGCGTTGGACAGATGACTCTACCCATGCTGTTTGCTGCAGTTCGAGCAATTGTCACAGCTCTACCTCAGACGAACAAGCTACCAGAGGTGAAGGCAGTGTTGTCTCTGGAGCCTTTTATGAGTGAGCTGTTCACATCAGTGCTACAGGATGGCAATCCTGAATAGTCGTTATGAAAATGTAATATTTCAGTGGAACGCTAACAGTCTTCGATCCAGATCTGCTGATTTTCGCAAGTTAGTTGCGCAACACAGCTTGCCTGCGCTGTGCATACAAGAGGCTGGAGTACGTGATGACTTTCGTCTTGCTAATTACATAATAGATAAACCCTCTCGTCCAGCTGTAAACAGCACAACAACGCTCTTCGTACGAAAAGATTTGTCCGCTCACCTTATTCAATCAAGCCGTTCAGATTTTCCTGAATATGTAGCCTGCAAAGTATATATCGCTAAAGTAAGTGTAACAGTTATAAGCATATACCTTCAAGTATCGAAACGTATAACGGTTTATAATTTGGTAAATATTTTTAGCATCACAAGATCAAAAATTAACTTATGTGGGGAGTTTAACGCACACAACGTAACGTGGGGGAGTAATCACTGTGATTCTCGTGGGAATATCGTTGATTGCGCCTCGGAAAGATGCAATCTGTCAGTATTGAATAATGGATCTTTGACATTTATGCGAGGATATCGCTGCGCCAGTTGCATAGACGTAACACTGTGCTCTAATGATATCGCAAGCGATACTGGCTGGAAAACAGACGCAGAAACACGTGGAAGGGATCACTTCTCAATTCTTATATCACATCCACAATTAAAAAGTGCTGCTGCGAAACGAAGATACGTGGATGTAACAAACTGGCAGCTCTTTCAGCAAAACTTGTCCAGTCGAGTGGATTGTGAAGCTGACTTAGAGAAACTCACATCAGTGTTACAAGAAATAATGAAAATCTGTACGAAACAAGTGCCGATTCCTGATGAGTACCCATCAGTTGACGGAGAATATGAACATTTGAGAGCTGCAAGAAGAACAGAAAGCTTATCGCTGGAGTGCAAATATAGAATCGTACAGAAATTCGCAGTAAATCCACTCAGTCATGCGGAGACGACTACAAAATTTAGGGCAAAAAATATGGCGCGAATTTCGCGATTCGTTGTCCTCCCTGACACTAGTTCCATGAATATGGATGACTATTCGTGCATTAAGTGGCCCTGTTGTTCAAGCACAACGATTTCGTGCTCTCCCATTAGCCAAGGATACTTCAGAATTAGTCATTGCTGAGGAATTCTGCAAAGTTATAACTAAAACAAGCGTATCTATTACTTGTGCCGAGTTTCAATATTCAGTTGAAGTGGCAAAACAAGAAGTTCTTGCCTGTTTTTAGTCACAGCATGTACAATTAGACTAAGAATTTTCTATGACTGAGCTAAAATGAGCTAAATGGTCTTGTAAGACAAAGACCGCTGCAGGCCCAGATTTCATTACATACAGTATGTTGCGAAACACGGGGCCTAATGGTCGATTGGCACTTTTCAAGTTACGCAATGACTTGTGGAAAAAGGAGCGTGTCCATGACTCTTGGAAAACAACACGTGTGATACCTATCTTCAAGCCTGGCAAAACTCCTCTTTCATTGGAGTATTTTTGTCCTGAGAATAGCTGTTTATACAAGGTCACGGCGAAAATGATTGACACTAGGCTTCAATGGTGGTATGAGCAAACAGAAGCACTTCCCGATCACATGACAGGATTTCGAAGGCGGCGATGCACCATGGATGCAATTTTGGATATCATTACGTATGCTGAACATGAACGAGCTAGCGGAAATGTCACAACAGCGTTTTTTTAGACATTAAACGAGCCTTCGACACAGTCAGCCGTGCTCATATATTGAGTGGCCTGCTAGAATTGGGAGTCTCTGAAGGGCGCTACGGCGGATATCCAACTTCTTGAA
Source organism: Dermacentor albipictus (assembly GCF_038994185.2). Taxonomy (NCBI): domain Eukaryota; kingdom Metazoa; phylum Arthropoda; class Arachnida; order Ixodida; family Ixodidae; genus Dermacentor; species Dermacentor albipictus. The sequence goes on from NC_091821.1 coordinate 267,034,108, forward strand.
TGGCAGTTCAATATTTATTCAAACAAGCGAAGGAAAAAGTTACTGCCATAATCTTATTCAAGGAGTCTCACCAAGGCAGTGTATTAAGTCAGTTTCTCTTTAAATGTGTAATGGCGAATCTACCGCGGAAATTTACACCAGCACTACACTACTCTATATATGCAGATGATATTGTATTTGGGCCTCTGGTTCAAGTACCAGTCTGGTTCAATCAACTTTGCAGGAAGGACTAAGCATTGTGGACACATTCTTAAAGGAAAGAGGAATGAAACTGTCTGACAATAAGACGGCTGTGCTGCCTTTCACCAGAGGATACCTAAAGGATTTTCTGCTGTGCCTTGACGGACAACCTTTAGACATTGTGAAACAACACAAATTTATGTGGGTTATACTAGACAGACAATTTTCTCGGAGTTCTCAAATTAAAGTTCTCGAAGAACAAATAAACTCAATAATAAGTTTTCTTTGCCGCATAGCAGGCACGACATGGAAAGGGTCGGTTTCATTACTACTAAATGTACATAATGCACTTATAAAGCAAAATATAGCATGTTCTTCACCTGGTTTGCATGGAATCTCCCGTTCATCTGAAGAGACTTCAGCGATTAATAGCTAGGGGACTTAGAGTATGCTTAGGCATTCGTCGAACAACCTCAAGCTCCTTAGTAATTGCTCAGACACGTCATCCTTCATTTCCTATCATGAGGACGGTTTTAACCTGTCGACACTACTTTCGTGTTTCAGTGCAGCACAAAAGGCACCCACTAGCAACTGCTCTTATTGAGAGAGACAGGGCTAGCATCAATACGGTGATCCAGGTGCACAAATATCTACTACCCCATCACGAAATTTGGTTCTCAGATACCTCCTACCCTCCATGTCGGCTCGACTCTCCAAAAATGAAACTTTCGGTTGGAGGAATAATTCGCAAACGAGATATGTTTATGCTAGCAGCACAACTAGCGTTATACCAGATATACTTTCGATACCCTGGCTTCAAACGCATACAGATGGTTCTTGCCAAACAAATTATTCTACAGCTGCCTTTGCCATTCAAGAATTGTACCATATACAGACGTTTAAGCTACCTCACACGACATCATCAACAGAAGAGCGTTTTGCAATATCGTTTTTGTTACGATACATGAGTTCAATGCAAAAAGGGGAACAATGGGTCATCCTTTGTGACTCGCAGGCAGCTTTGTCGTCATGGTGATATCAGCAATTCTCAAAACATGACGTTATTTTACGAGACGCTAAAGGAGCTCACAAAATCAAGTGAAGGGAATCACACAATAATGTTCCAATGGATACCTGGCCACTGCATTATCTCTGGAAATGTTACAGCAGACTAGGCAACTGGACAAGCGCATGTTAATAACGCCACACATGGTCTCCCTCTAACACAATGCGAATTGCGCCGCACATTAAGACAGATCTCAGCCCGTGGTTGCAAAGCGACATGGTTTGATCAGAACTCAAAATCTTCGGATTTATTTCACATTGACCCATCGCTTCAATTTAAAATCCCGTCCACATTAGATACAACCAGAGCCTTTGCAACGTTCATTCACCGTCTTCGGCTCGCTACCGCGTACACGAAACATTTCCTACATAATATTGCAAGAGCTGATAGTCCGGAATGCACTTGTGGCCACGCGGATGAGGATGTGCGGCATCGCCTGGTGGAATGTCCACGACACGACACACACAGACAACGCTTAGCACGTGATTTAGTGGCATTAGACCGCAGGCCCTTTAGCCTCAGGAAGATCTTAGGTCCATGGCCAACATACTCATTGCAATGACGAGCTTACGTATCGACCGTTCAAATATTTCTAGAAGCGAGTAATATTCTCGGAACCTATAGAGTAGGGCATTTAAATGTGATAAACATATGCTATAAGATTTTTTAAAACCTGACTCTTGCCAATTCATTGACTGGATTAATGTGCCTTCATTTGAATCTAATCCATGCTTTCTTATGTCCCCTGATTTTAGTGTAGTTATATGACCGGACTTTGTGTTTAGATTAGTGCATCTATGTGACTGGACTTTGTGTTATCATGATTTGGAGTTGACTGTTAGTTTTAATGCGTTAACTTTTTAAAAATCTTTATATGAAAACGAGTAGCCGGCGCTAAATAAAGGTGACAACACCTCCTCAGTACCATATAAAATTAAAAAGAAACAACTTAGAAGTCTGCACCACGTTCAAGAATGTCCTGTTTTCTTCCAGTAAGATAGCACAAAAATATCGCACAATCCGAATAACGATTAGAAGGTCAATTTACATGTTTAATGTTCTCCCAAGGCATGTTCCTTTGCTTACTAAATGAATAGTATGAATGAATAGGCTGTGAATCGCACCTGCGACCTCCCTATAGGGGCTCGGCAGCAGAATGTCATAGCCACTGAACCACCGCTGCGGCTTTCATATGTTGCGTAATGTTAAACTATAAGCTTTTTTTTTTCAGTGTGAAGCTGAGATCATAACTTTACCCTAGAAGTGAACTGCTAGCATGTACGTGATGTTACCGGGGCGATAAACAACATTGCTTTTACGGTCCTGATTCCTAAGTGTGTACATTTGGATTACTCACATACAAGATACAGATGTGCTTCTGGATGATTTTGACCAAATGGGCCAGCACTGCACGATTGAAAACCAGGGAGGGCCAAAACCAACTTCTTTGGCGGGCCACATGTACGGGCCACAATTTAGAGAGAAACTAACGGACGTAGGCGTTGCGCCCCAGACTCGGAACAAAAGTGCGACACAGAATCACTTTTCTGTCGTGTGTCGGGTGCGCTACGCGTACGGCTTTCAGTACACGTACCAAAAAGCTCAACTGGCAACCTGAGTGAGGAAACTTTCTTGTTTGCGGAAGCTACTATTACCACCACAGGCAGTTTCTTTCAAAGAAAACGCCTGCTCACGGACGACAGAGCTTCGGTGTAGGCACCTTGCGCTAAAGCTTTCCAGAGTTGACAGCAGCGCCACAACACACGTAGCGAGTGGTGGAAACAAAATGGGAGCGAAGCGCTGAAGATCTGCTGTGACATCTCCGGCCGCTTATCGCGAGGCAAGAGTGTCCGAGGTGTTGAAAATGTTCAAGTGCGCATGTTCTGCATACGACTGGACATGTTCGCAATTGAGATCAGAAGCGCGAATATTCGTGAGTTTGAGCTCGGCAAGACTCGGTGCTTAACACACTGACGAGCGCTGAAGCCTGGTTAATTGTCGTCTGGAATGACGCCACGTCTTATTCGCATCTCTAGCGGCCGGTGTGGACGACGCTGGGGTAATACATGAAAACGCTGCATAGCACCCTGTGGCCGGCTCAAGGTGCCTTTACTTTGTCTTTTATCGAAGTTCGCGTAAAACCGAAGGAGGGACCTCTGCTCTCGTGCGCACTGGAGGTCGATGCAGCTCTAACTGTACTGTATAATCGCAGCGTTCCGGCGTCACCAAGAAAGGGTGGCGATACAGGCGGCCGCCCCTATTATTAATCTTCGAATCACGTGAAAAGGTGTTGGAACGATGATAAAAGGTTCTCGACATGTTTTCAAGATTTTTTTACGCGCCATGAACGTTTACCTTGAAATTGAAGTACATCTGATGCAAGAAATTGTTGAGAAAGACAATATTTTCATTTCGGTTTTTAAGTATATATGATACGGATAGAAATCGTTACGGCTTTCACCGTGAAATATTATGAGAGGTGGTGGTGCCCACAACGTAATGGCGATGTGAGTCTGGCCTGCAGCATGTGCAGAAATCGGCCCGCCATGGCTATTATGAGCTCCTTCAAATGTGTCCAGGAAGAGCAGCATGTTATTTGTGGCGGTCTGGTAGAAAGGCTCGAACGACGTTGGTGGCGCCAATGCTACTAAGACAAAAAAATCTTGTCTAGCAGTTACTCCCGAGGGGCCGCACTGTGAGCAGTTAATATTTGTCAAGGCTGAAAAGTAGGACGAACACACAAAACAGAAGTACCTGTTTGACCGCGACACTACGCGTGAGTCGACAATTTGGATCGCACTCTTAACTGCCTACACGATCACGCCAGAATACTTACAAAATCGAATGACATTGTGGTAAATATCATATTAATTTCAGCTAAATATATTCACGTTCTAAGCACAATAATCAAACATTTATCAGTGTGCTTTTTGATCGTTAAATTATTGCAGTGATCACTGAGCTTCACCGTTGAAATGAGGTCCGCTGAGCGATGCTGAGGAGTTGATTTAAGGGCTTCCTGCCACGAGCTAATTTTCAAAACTCGGTAAATGATGTTCATAAATAGACGCGTTATACATGCGCTTCAATTTGGTGCATTACTTCGTTTAGGTATCGCCATTTTTCTGAACGATCTGGCGATTGCCATAGGATCCCTAAGTCAAATTTCACTTGCACTTAGGAAAGAAAAGCAAAGGAAGCTGCAGAAAGTTCGACTGTAGACACGAATTCATTTCTTTGAATAGGCCATGAAAATTTGTTGCCGGTGTGATCAGACATTTGCTGCGGATGGCGCTTCATCTGTTCGCTCAAGCCAAGAAAAACAGAGAGAAACAAAAGGGAACGCAGGTAGGTTATACCAGATCACACCTGGTTGGCTACCCGTACACTGGGGGTGGAGGAAGTGGGATCGCCACCGCAGCCATGCAAGAAAAGAAAGCGGAGAAGGAACGGAAGAACAAGTGATGCGTGCACGCTCACGTGACAGCGTTCGCTGTGCAATCAAAGGCGGAGCAATCAAAGTGCAGAAATGCTCTTGTGGCACGCGGCGCGGATCGGAATTTCTAGCCTTGTGAGCGAGTAGATTTAGACGATGGCATCATCTAAACTCTGTATCATCTTAATTAGGGTAGGGTACGTAGGAGCCAAACATTTATTCAAACGAAATAAAAAAAATTAAAGAAAAATTGAAGTCTTAGGAATTTTGCGTCCGAGAGCCGTGTTTGTGTTTAGCCGCGCTATTATCGAGCGTCCGCCTTTTCCAAGCTATATATTATGGCGGCGCGAGCTCGCCGTATGCAGCCAATTCGCGGTGGTAACTTCGGCGTTAGCGCGTTAACCTCGCCAAAGAGGTGTCAGCAGTGAACAGGCGTCCATCTTATGCCTGGATGATATAAACGGTCACTGTAATAAAGGCAGGAAGGAAGGAGGAGTAGACGAAAAGACAGGGAGGTTAGCCAGTGTTGAGTCCGGCTGGCTACCCTGTGGTGGGAAAGGGGGTAAAGGGAATAAAAGATCATAGAAAAGAGATATTACCAAAAAAAGGAAAGAATAGCAAAAAAAGAGTCTCCTACATTCAAGGTCATAGGCAGCGATGGATCACTGTTTCGTTGATCCTCCTCGGGTTGCAGCGCTCTACGTGTCCGACTCACCAAAGCGTCGCTGGCGGCCACATTACTTTTCGGGCAACGACGATCGGAATGCCTGCGGCTCGGCGCAATTTCTGGAAGCTGTGTTGGATATCGGCAGGACGTGCTCGCCAGATGTTTACGGCACGAGCTCGCGTGTTCCAGGAACGTCATAACAGGCCGGAATTTCGCAGTGCCTACAATTTATTTTATTTATTTTGTTATATAATTTTTTTCTGAGCTGTGGAAAAGTGGAGAGGGGGAGGGCATGGCGATATATTGGCCGCATCGTAAGCCTTCCTACCGGATTACGTACACACCGAACGCGCTGATACGCCTGCTTGTTCAGCGATCTCTAGAAAACATTTTGGCGCCACGCATGCAGTTTTTCCCCTAAGCGGCGCAGGTTGATTTTTACATCGTCGCAGGAATTTCGCTAAATGCGAGTCGTTGACAGGCACTTCGGCTGCTATCTTGCCTTATAGCATGCAAGATCTTCAGTTTAACGGCTGAGTGCTGATGGCACCACCACCGTCTTGGTACATTTTGTTAGAGGCTTTAGGCGAAGTAAACATTGCTGGTTGCTTTTATTTACGCTGTCTCCTCGGTCTCAAAAGAAGTGAAAAAGAGATTACGAAAAGAAATACAAAGGGATACAAGAGATATAATCTTTGCTTTCATATAAAGGTGGTTCAGTACTCATTATATGCTCGCAGATAACATCTGTGTAGAATTTGTAGCAGCGTGTTTCATCCCTAACATTATTGTTCTCACTGACGACAAGGGACAACTTCGAAACATTATTTCATATGCATAGACGCCTGGTGCGCTCCGGAGTGGGCGCACGATACAGTCTGAGGATTGATTGCACTTACGTACACAACTGTTCAGTACAGTGGCGCGCAGATGACCATAGTCAAGCCATCCTTTCTTCCATTGATTGAGCCTTTTCGACGTCAGTGCCTCTGACGAAGCCAAATATCAATTGCACACACAATACAAACTAGAGTGCTCGCATAGTCGGAATACATCATTTAAAGGAGCGACGCTCGACTGAAGCCGCAAGCTTTTGTGACTCTTTGAATCTAGTAACTCAATTACTGCGAAACGCAGTTACGAGCCCCGACTCCATAGAAATCGTGCAAAATCGCCCTCCTACCTCTCAACCTCCAACCCCCCCCCCCCCTTCTCCGCTCGCCCCTTTTTCAACTCCCGGTGCACCTACAAAACTTTGAGACAACTCCAGTCCCGTCTGAAAAACTCCTCGACAATGCTAAACGTCTCCTCCGAAATATGATAAACTTCTGGACTAACGCTAAATGCACTCTCAACTGAGAGCTCCGGGAATCCCCTCGATCCTAGCACGGAGTATTTGACGCCGCTTTTCGAACCAAGCAAGCATACCCAAGATTCTTCCAAACGGTTATTTTATACTTTTCGCTTAATTTGCCAGGTAGAGCTTCAAATGTACAGCATATCTATAGCGTTTTCAATTTCTTTTTTCCCGAAGTGTGGCGTATCTTTTTACATTATTTATTTGTGCCTAAAAATTCGGTTTAATTCTGTGAATATTTTTTCCCAGAGGAACCTTTACAGGCTTTTCTTCGGGTACAATTTATCGCGCCGAGCTTACGGTTTTCTTTTTTTTTTAATGTTTGCTTTATTTACTTTCCCGACGCTGAAACGTGCTGTATAACTGCAGAACGCAGAACCTGCTCTTCAAATCTGTCGTCGCCATCATCGTCATCACATTTATGCCCACTGCCGGACGAAGGCCTCTTCCAGCGATTATCCATTGCCCCTGTCCTGTGCCAGCTGACTCCACCTTATGCCTGCAAATTTTATTATTTCGTCTCACCACCTAATCCTCAGCCGTCCTCGACTGCGCTTCTCTTCTCACCCATTGTCTACATCTGAGCACATATCCGCCCTACGCATGTCTGCCCAGCTCCATTTTTTTTCCTCTTGATGCAATGCCAACTTGAATATTGTCTACTTCCGTTTGCTCTCTAATACACACGCTCTGTAATAATACTGCTGTCTTCCTCTTTTTTCGACGTTAAGTTTAACACTTTTCGACTCTCTCCCCGGACACCGAGACGCTCCTCTCACACACAACGAAATCACTAATAATTCTTCTACTTAGAGAGAAGGGCTTTCCCCCCGCCTCACTCCAAGTTAAGCAGGCCGCAGGCGGTCACACTAAGACTTCTGCAAACGAACTCGTACCCAAATCCGGCGTCCCTTAATAGCATATATCAAGAGATTTATCCGAATTGTTCTTGCGTGGCCTGTGGTGAGGTAGCTACGTTGCCTCATATGCTCTGGGAGTGCGGGTCGCTGGGCCCGAAGTTCACCAAGGAAGAGTGGGACACCCTCCTGCGAAGTCCCGTCTTTGAGGATCAAATCCTGGCCGTCCAGCGCGCCCGCGATCGGGCCGGCAGACTAGATCTGTCAGTCCCGTCGTGGGATTAGCCAGGTGCGCGTTTTATCGCGCTTTGCTTGACTAAATAAAAGTTTATTCACTCACTCACTCACTCACTCGTTCCATCGCTCATTGCCCGGCTTCAACACTGTAGTTGCATCCAATACACACAAAAGTAAATATTTAGAGAAGCAGTATAGCAACGCTATACAGACGATGCGACTATACAGGAATTAAGAGTGTCTCATTTGGTATTTGAGCATAAATATAATGATACTTTATTCTTAACATCATGGGGCTACAGCGTGCCAACGAATGCTATAAAAAAAGGTAATTAGGTGTACAGATACAACAGCCGCATTACCATCGGTGAACGCGCCCTGTTCAACCAGCTCAGCTGCCGCAGAGCGAATATCGTAAGGGCCCAGGCCAGAGCCCGCTCTGCGTGACTCCCCCCCCCCCCCCTTACTACCTCCTCGCTCCTCTTCGGCGCAGCGGCAGGTCAAAACGGAAGACAATAAGAAAAAAATTAATAAAAGTGGATCCCACGCGCTGTGGGACAGAGAAGATAAAGCTAGATAAGTGAAAGACATGGAGGTTAACCAGGACTGAGCCCGGTTGGCTACATCGCACTGGGGAATGTGGGGAAGGGAGGAAAAGGTTAAAATAAGAAGAGAAAGTCCACTGTTGATGTCGCCGACGTAGTGACAGTTATCCTCTTTATCGGGTGTCCCAACTAACGTTAGTGAAGCCATTCAACGTAAAAAAATATTTCAGGAACACGGTGCAAGGCACGATATTAAGACCTACGGTTTTCGGTTGTCAGAGCGGCTGACGATGAAACACCGTAGGTCTTGTAGTTGTATCTTGCACCGTGTTTTTCTTTATTATGTTTTTTTTTCGTTGAATGGCTTGGCTAACGTTAGCTGACAGACGGTCACGAGTCCGGTAGCCTTCAGAAATCGCAGCAGTGCTTTTGTGGCCTTTTGCAAGCTGCGATATGTTATGCTATGTGGAGCAGCTGGCTATCCGGCATCGTCTGGGCTTCCACAAAGCGTTGCCAGGTGGAACAACGTGCTTTTGTAAGGCGAGCGATCTTGTGTGACGACAGCAGCAAGACGATGGTGACGACGACTGTATGGCGGAGACGGCGTGGTTTCTACTCCGGCCGTTCCACGCCAGCTTACGACGCGCCGATTGTTGAGAGAGAGAGAATGACGAGGAAAGGCAGGGAGGTTAACCAGATATGAGTTCTGTACACAGGCAGGGGGACGAGCGTAAGCGAGAGATCTGCGACTAAGTGTTTTACGATTATATGCGCCTGTGTTAAGTCATGTGGTCTATGTTAAACCGAGGATTGCATATCTACTCCAGAGAAGAAACGTTAAACCATATTCGACCTGGGTCGATCATCAATGTCGCTCAGCTTCTACGTAGCGTTAGCCGCTACGAGGAAAGTACGGAGGAATGTAGGTCGATCCCGAAGGGGGTGCAGTCTAATACGGCGTGTCAAAACGCTTGCTGTCACGAGGTAAAAATGCGAGACACTGACAAGTGACGCACGCGCCAAACGTCAGCTTTTGCACGGGAGAAGTATGCGTGCGATAGTGGCCTAAAGACTAAGAATAAGAAAGAAAAAATAACTTGAAAGTTATCGTGGCCTAATGGTTAGAGCATTGGGCTGCTGTGCTGTAACATCGAGGTTAGATTCCATCATCGGTCACTCATTTCTATTTATCGAAGAAGCCCGAAACGAGGCGAGAAGGGAGCCTACCTACCTACCTACCTATACCGCGATGTGCCTGGAATGGGGCAAAGAATGCTGCGCGCTAAATGTAAGCGATCGCTTGAGCTGACGCGTGACCTCGCCAGGCTCCTTGCGTGGAAGCGCATGCGCCGGCAGCTGCGAATCCCCCGATCGACGTCCCCTCGATCGACGTCCCCTCGATCGACGTCCTGGCACACTGCACGTTTATTTTCATAGACCCCTTTCTGCTCAAACCGAATACATATTTACTCGTCTGCATGCAAACACACACGAATGCAGGTACAATGACGAGTATCTATATCATCGCATCGACGAGCTTGAATCGATTAGCAATGTACAAGCAATTGAAGAAAACAATGTACAAAGTAAGCGTCAATGACAAATGCAGGGAAGCATGGAGACACTTGCACAATGGATGCATTAAATGTGAACAAATACAAATCATGCATAGTGGAAAAATGGATGCAGTAAAGTAAATGAACACGCAAATGCAGAAATAAACAAAAACATGAATAGGAAAATAAAAATAGCTGCCAGTAATTCGATAGAGTTAAGAAGCCTATTAAGGTTTCCAGAACTCCAGTTTGTGCTTATGGATTATTCCATGGTCCACGCTCCCTTATTGCGAGAAAAGGACGGTTACCGAGACTGTTCAAAGTTGATCTCAGCGCAGTCCTCGATGAGTTATAAAGAAAGCGCTAAATAAGAGCTTGTACAACGTTCTACCATAGGTCAGCGCAATCGCAACAATGCAGTGTTACATGGCGTATACGATAAACGGAAATGCCTGTTTACGCAACTGCCAGTCTAGCTGGTGAATTTGCACGACGCGGCCAGCGCCCGTATGCACCGGGAATAACAAGTTGGGGTACGCCCTTTGCGGAATAATGCCCCTAGAATTTGTACCAAAGCGAGTGCTTTGCGTAGATTTCCATAGCCGTCTTAGACGCACTTCTGCATCCTGCGTTTGTAAAGTATGCAAGTCTTCTCTATAGCCGATACTGACTCTTCGCGGTATCCTGTAAACACTCCTCGCTTCACTCAAGCACACAACCGTACCGCAAGTTGTTTCCTGAACCGTTTAAATATAATCGCTGGCGACAGCGCTGTTCCGCCTTTTCTGATGTACTCATGAAAGAGGCGGGCGTTATTTGTGCGACAAATCACTATGACCAGGTCCGCACGCGAAATGCGAAGGTTGTGGGTTCGGTTCCCACCTGCAGCAAGTTGTTTTTTCATCCACTTTAATTTTCATTAATTTATCGTTTCTTTATTTCATTTATTAAGCACAATAATTTCCCCTATGTTGCCCTTGGCGTCAGTGTTTGTTGGCTTCTTATGATATGACTAATAAAAATCGGGCCCCTTGGTTAACCCCCTTTGTTCTCTTTTATGACCAGGTAAGTAATCGAAGATACACTAATTAACTTCTTAATTATTTGCTCTAGGGAAGATCCTGCAGTTGCGAAACTCAAGCCGAATTTGAACCCCAAATCATGTTTACTTTGAAGAAATTGGAAATCTGACATCACTTTCGAGATATCCGGCCTTAAAAATGGACAATGAAATACATGGTAGTTCCAGCTAACAGTCTCCCAAAGCTTTCGTCAAGCAGCTCAGTGTGACCCGAACTGTAACGCCAATGCATATTTTTAGCATTTAGCAACACGAGAAAGTGCAGTGCGACTTGTCGCGCGGCACTTTCCGCGGGCTTGCGCGCGCTTCTTTCCGGCTTGTAATTTATATACCTTGTATTGAGAAAAAAAATAAAAGAACTGGATCAGGAGTGTTTTTCAGAATGGTTTACGATTTTCTCATTGACATTTTTGCTCTGAATATAATATTTGAGGAGTTGCTTAATTAATAATAACTAATTATGTAATTAGGCGAAATACAAAAAAGTAGTCTGACTTGCTCCAAGCTGCGGCAAACAACATCGCCTTGGTTCTCTCCAGCTACGTGGCCCTCGCATATTTTAAAATTTCGGTACAAGTTAGGTGGGGCACCCTGCATGTACAAATCTAAAAGAGATTCTTGCCGCGCATAAACATTATAAACAACAGCCTCGATTAATTGCGGCACACAACATGGAACTAGAAAACGAGAGCGATTTTCTTCGACGAAAAGTTGCCTGTGCTCAGATACAGAAGCGTGATGCGACACAATATACATAAACGCGCTGCTGCCATGCGCGCGAGTTTTTTTTACCTCGCCTATGTAGCTGTTTGTGCCGTCGCCATTGTGGGGCATCGGAATTGGACGCATGCATTAGGTGATTGGACCGCGGCGGGATTACGGCTCGCCAACGTCCCACTCGAACGTCACTGCGCGCACTGAGCTTCCAACTTTCGGAATGCCTGACGGCACACTTAGCGGTTTGCTCTTATCCGCGAGCGAAGCGTCGAGACATCGCGGACTGGAAAATGTCCGAGGATCGCCTCGACGCCCCGCAGTGATGCGTCGTAATCGGCCGACGTGGATTGCTTTCTTTCGGGCAAGTCTGGTCGTTTCTATTTTTCCCGCTCGGGGCGGAAAGCCCGACACCGGCCGAAGCTGCAACCGACTTCTCCAGCTCCCCGAAAACAGCCTCGAATGTATTAGATTAGAGGAGGACTCGCCCAGTCGTACCACCCTGCATTAGGCTCGCGAGCCTATTTGTGAGCCCGAACAGAGTGTCTTTCTCGGAGCTCAATTTCGATGCGACTTCGTCAAGTATACGCCATGCCTGAAGACCGTGATACGAGCTTACGACAGCGTGCTTCACAACACCACTGGCGGGCGTAACATTATGGTGTTTTAGTTCACAATGACACAAAAAGCCTCGCAATATTCTTTCCCCGTGTTTACTACTGAAACTCCCATTTCACAACGTATCTGCTCGAGAACTCCATACAACTAACCTGAAATAAAATATAGCTCGCAATACTTTATCTCATGAAGTGCTCAGAAGCTCCGAACAAGCTTTCCCAGAGCTTCTTACGTCTCAATAGATAATACAAAGCAACAGAACAAGTCCGAATGCATTAGATCATTCATTACGTAAATAAATTAATTTGCTTCTCTGATGGCGTCTCTTGATCTCAGAGCCCATTATCTCAGATTTGAATGTCAAGATTGTGTCAGAGTCATGAAAGACCGAGTGCAAGAGTTGAAAATACAATGAACTTTACTATGCGACCGGCATTCATACAGCAGGTGCGAGAAGTCCCTGACTTGGCCACGCCCTTCACCTGTAGCTTAAAGCCTATTGCGCGTCCGTCGTATATTCCGCATAAAACGCAAAAGCCTTAAAAGCCTGGCAATTTTCTTTTCCCATGTTTACTACTGAAACCCCCATTTCACAACGCATCTGCTCGAGCACTCCAAACGACTAACCTGAAATTAAATAGAGCTCGCAATCATTTATCGCCAGAAAGGGTTCTTTGCGGACGTCCTGTGCCACTGGTCGATGATTTATTGATTATCACAGCTGCGATAAACACTATGAAGCGTATCCAGAAATGCCTTATAAGGCAGAGCTCTTCGAAGAGAAATGCATCGGCAGGAGCGCAGTGAGGACGATATTGAAATTAAGACCCTGAAAACGCTAGCCGCATTTAGGTGAGATTGGTTCTATTTCCAAGGATCTCTCCAGTATTTCGTTTATAAGCACTTCCGCAGGGTCAATATCTCAATCCATATTGTCAGTTGTTAAAGGACAGGAGTGAAATTATGAATTGTCTGCAATGATTACCCATACCAATACACGGCAATACAAAGTCAATGGGAGTTTCACAATTGCACCCCTGCTGTGTATCTGCTGTAGACGACGTGTCGGCACTATGCATTGAAGCGGTCTGCGCTGGACGCATGAAAGAAGACGAAGGAAGGTGCTAGGGGAGAAGTGAGAAGGAAGAAGTTGGAATAAAATGGCGGACGACACCCGTCTCACTTAGATGATGTCATTTCTGTTGCCGTTCTAGTTAGGAACGCTACATTTTGGCGCAGCCGACAGTTTTCGAAGACCAGCGATGCGGGTGACGTTTTTCGTCGACCAGGCGTCATCAGAGTCTGTTATGTTCACCCGATACCAAGTGCACGGTGAGCCAGCGACGGACCTTCCTCTTGAAGTTAGTTCTACCGCGCTGATCAACGTGGTACTGCAACAAGCTGCAATCAGCCGCCAAGCCCTCGTGCAAACAGGATCGGTGACAGTGAATCTACAACTGCAGACACTGAGCGAACTCGTTCTGGAACCCATACGACGTGGCACCCTCAAAGAGGAAACGCCTGCCGGGAAGGTGAGCCTAGACTTGAGTGTTATGGAACTGCAAAGGAACATTATACAACAGATCGAAATAATGAGAACTTTCGTGCAAGCGCTTAGTCGAGAGCAGTCAGCACGAAGTATTGTTGAACCAGATGTTTTTGAAGGAAAATCGCAAAATGCACACTACTGGCTGTGTTTTTTCGAGTACGCCTGTGACAAGAATCTGTGGCACTCCGACGACACAAAGATTTTGCATATGCGCCGCTATTTGGGCGGTATAGCCAGAAAATGGTATGACGTGCAACTCATGGATTATGGAACAACATGTTGGGAACTGTGGAAAAGCAACTTTTTAGGGGCTTTCGAAGGCAACGCAGTAGAAAGATGGGATGCGGCACTGCGGTTCAGTTATACAGGTGGCTCTCTGCTTGAGTACTGTCTTGAGAAGCGTCGCCTGTTGTATTCTGCAGAACCGAAGCTGTCGTCTTCTGCTGTTGTAGCTTTGATAACGCAAGGGTTGTGTATCGAGATCCGTAGTCATGTCCAGCTCAAAGGTCCAAGAACGTTTGATGACCTTCTGAACTTTCTACAGACCTCAGTGCCAAGAATTACATCGAGAAGACAGCCAGATGGTAGAACAGAGCAACTTGATTCCAATCTAGAGTCGTTGCCGTCAACTGAATGTGAACACAGCTTCATAAACAAATCTCTGGGAAGCGTAAATCATGACTGTGAGGATGGTGAAGAACCAATTACCGCAGTTCACGGCAACCTACTTCCACATAATCTGTCTACCGTGCATCACAAGCCCCAGAAAAAGAGCTTCAGTGAGACAGTATATTTGGTGTCGTCAAGCTTATTGTACGCCCCCATTAAGGTAGATGGCATTGAAGTGAAGGCTCTCGTTGACAGTGGAGCTTCGGTATCTATTATCAACAAGACTCGAGTGGATGCCAGTCGTCTGCACGCTGGTAGAACATTGCGTGTCCAAGCCTACGATGGGTCAGTGACCATGCATAGCGAATGGGTAACCCTGGCTATTGAATTTCAAGGAAATGCTATTACCAGTGACGTATTGGCCATTCCCAATGTCACCTACGATTTTCTTTTGTACCGTCCAGACATGAAAAAACTTAAGATGAACCTCTATTGGGATGACAAGGTAATGGCCGAAGACACGATAAGAACAGAAGACCCTGGTGAAGAACCTAGTGTATCAAGGCTAATTTTTCACCACGAAGACATCAAGACTAAGTACCCAGAGCTTATTTGCATAGGAAGCTACCCTCCAGCAATGAAATCCCATGTCGTTCCTTTCGAGCTCGCAGATAAAACAGTGGTTCGTAGAACCCCCTATAATATGTCCAGAGATAAAAAGGTGTGGCTGAAAAAGGAGTTGCAAGAAATGTTAGACGCAGGTATCATCCGGCCTTCTGTATCCCCATTTGCTTCTCCTATCACTATTGCACCTAAAGAAGACGGGACATTCCGCCTCTGCACAGACTACCGGGCTCTCAATCGTCAAACTGAATTGATACCTTATCCAATGCCGAGAATCGACGACATCATTGACGAAACCGGTGGTTGCCATTGGTTTTCACGAATAGATCTCTGCAAGGGCTTTTGGCAGATTCCACTAAGTGAAGAAACGAAGAAGTACACCGCGTTCATAACCCCATTTGACTTGTTTGAGTACAACCGCCTACCATTTGGTTGGAAAAACTCCCCTGCGTGGTTTCAGAAGATTATGACGGACATTCTGAAACCTTACCTGGGCACATTTTGCAATGTGTACATCGACGACATCATCATCTACTCAAAGACAAAGGACGAACACCGTAGTCATCTTTCAAAAGTTCTTCATGCCCTCAGTCTTGCCCAACTCAAAGTCAACTTCAAGAAAAGTGCGTTCTTTCAAGATACCGTAGTATTTCTTGGCAGGGTGTTTGATGGACAGACTAAAAGCACCAAGCAAGAATCGGTAGAGAGAATCTCCAAGCTGGTAAAGCCTTATGATGTGCACTCCTTGCGCGTTTTTCTTGGCCTTGCAGGACACTTCCGGGCGTTTATCAAAGACTACGCACTGAGAACAAGGTGCCTCACACGTTTAACTCAGAAAGACGTGCCTTTTCATTGGGACGAGAAGTGCGAAGCTGTCTATCGTGAGCTTGTAAAACTAATATCGTCGGACCCCATCTTGCGAATACCGGATTTTTCCTTGCCTTTCGTGCTGAACACGGACGCATCACATTATGCTACCGGTGCAGTTCTATACCAGAAGCCATCCAAACAAGCTGATCAAACCAAACACTACGTCGTGGGGTACTACAGCTATACCCTGAAACCCGCCGAAATCAATTACTGTACCACAGAAAAGGAAGCTCTGGCCGTCTTAAAAGCTGTGCACTACTTTCGTACTTACCTGGAAGGTGCCAAATTCATACTTTTCACGGACCATCAAGCATTGACTCAACTTCTGAGCATGGCCCAGCCAAGAGGCCGCATTGCTAGATGGGTGAACTATCTGCAACAATTTGATTTCGTAATTTCGCACCGTCCTGGCCCACTCCTCACTGACGCTGACGCACTATCAAGATTACTTGTACAGGAATCAAGCAATAATCCAGATACAATCAATCATATTAAGCTATGGGAAGGTACAGAAGAGCTCCAGTTTATCAATGGAAGGTATCACGTACCACCAACTATGATTCCAAGGATTCTTCATCTATACCACGACACCCCTGAATCGGGTGGACATGATGGCTTCTGGCGCACTTATAAGAAATTGCTCATGAGATTCACATGGCCGGGCATGAAAAACGACATCAGCCATTACATCCGCACATGCCACCTCTGCCAGGTGAACAAAGTTAAATTCAAGCAATCGACAGACGTTATGACAAACCCTGAATATTCAAGCATCCCGTTCGAAGTAATTCATTTGGACTTCGCGGAGCTCAAAAAGAAGGGGGAAGGAGTCAAGCGAACGCAAGCTTTCTTGCTCTCCATAGATGAGTGCACACGGACGATTGCGGCTAAAGCTGGCAAAGAAGACGCAAACAGCGTAATAGACCTCCTCAAAGCTGAGTGTTTTAAACACACAAAGACGCTCGTCTGCGACAACGGGCCGGCTTTTCGGAGTGCCAGATTATCAAAGTGGGCCCAGGAGCACGGCATCATGATAAAGTATTCTTCTCCATACCACCCGGCAGCAAACGGCCTAGCGGAACGTGCCATACGAGACATCAAACAGTATCTGAAGATGTATCCAGACTTTGCCGGTGGCTGGAAGTGCTGTCTCGAGGCCGCTGTGAAGCATCACAACAGATCATACACCACGAGTTTAGGCTGCAGCCCTCATTTTGTAACTTCAGGTACAGCGCCCATACTTCCTGCAGATCGTGAGCTAGGTCTCCTAGAGAACCTCGAACTTGCGGAAGTAAGGAAAACTGTCAAAGAACAGGAGATCTACAAGCGCCGCATGAAGCGAAACTTTGATAAAAGGCACAGTAGCGAGATACCGGACATACAGCCTGGAGACTATGTCCTTGTAAGGAAAGGAGCTGTGCCCTCAAATTCAAAATATTGCGGACCATTTCAAGTTATTAAGACTGCATGCCAGCATGGAATATTGAAGAATGTCTGGTACGCCGGAGCCTCGGGCCAAACGGAGTGCGCCGCTATTGGAAACGTATTCAAGTACTACCCCAGGAGGTGTAATTAAAAGAAATCCGGAAGAGTGAAGCGGTCTGCGCTGGACGCATGAAAGAAGACGAAGGAAGGTGCTAGGGGAGAAGTGAGAAGGAAGAAGTTGGAATAAAATGGCGGACGACACCCGTCTCACTTAGATGATGTCATTTCTGTTGCCGTTCTAGTTAGGAACGCTACATGCATCACAAAGGGCGACATGCCAGAGGGAGGACTTCGCTCCGAAAGTGTTGAATGTGCTTGGATTTCCTGCAGAAAAATATGTATTAAGACAAATGGCTTCGGGTCCGCACATTCTTTCACGGTGCAGGCTCGATGTCACCGTGACGATTCTTCTCACTGCGTTTATTATTATTTCTTTAATGCACGATGACCTTTGTGATGTTACATGCACATCATATGCCGCATGCGGGCCGAGAGTGCTAGCATAATCTTTAAAGGCGAAATCTCCTAGGAATTATGTGCTCGCTCATTTCCTACTGTGCCTTTCCTGCATGTAGAGCACCACTAATAATGGTATCAAAAAAAAAGTTCGAATATTCGATAGCTGCAAATGTTTGTCTTACACCTGCATTAATTGTAAATCTACCACGATAACCGCTATAAATATTAATCAACGCCACCTGCTTATCGGACTTTCACCGTCTTCTTTTTTTTTTTTTTGCACGGCAAACAGCATTTGTAAAAGTGAGATTAGATCACTAATTCTTTATACAGCAAGCTGTTGTGATCGCATCGCTATATGAGGTTTGTTTCCACACAGTGTGAAAGAAAAATTCATACTGTTGAGGCTGCTGATCGATTGGATCGACGTATTGATAAGTTAATTCAGTTGTATCGTCAGCGACTCAGCGTGGCCTCGACTTTTCAAGTCCACACGGAGAAGAAAACAACGTGCACGGATCTCGCTTAGCCACAAAGCGAGTCGTCGCTGGCACTGTTTTTGTCACCAGAGGGAAGGGTTCAACTACAGTCCTCCAATTGCGGCGACCGTTTATCGTCAAGACGGCAAGTTGGGCCAGTTAGTTAGGATTCATTGTAAGGTTCGTAACAGCGCGTCTTGAGTTGCGCTGTTACGAATCTTACAATGACTGTTTATGAGGGCCAGATAAAATGAAAGGCGCCAGATTATTCTCAGCCGATCACACAGGCCGCTGCAAGAGGTCGCGCGGCAGGAGCCGGGCGGCCAGCCTCGCCCGGCTTTGTACCACGTCGAGCCTTGCGCGGCTGCCCGCTCGAAGGTGCCGCCGAGAAGCGAGGCGCTACCACCGCCACGGCTGCACGGGAAGCGTCGTTGTGGCTTTCGCTCCAGTGCGCAGATACGCGGAATGCAAAGTCGGACGGGAACGGCGCGCGAATGCGCGAGCCACCAGCGGCATGCAGTCGGCCCCCGCCTCTCGAAAGCGCACCGAAGACGCGAGCGGCCTCGCCGTGCGGACGAGCAAGGGCGACGTCTTCTTCGCCTCCCGCGGAGACCAAAGGGCTGCTGGACGACCACGGACGGGCGTCGGGCCTGGCTTCCAGGAGAGGCCGCGCGCCAAGCGAGGACTCTCCAGTACGCGCCGCCGGCTGCCCAAGGGCGCTTTTATTCCTCCGCGCGTCTGCAGGGGGCAATTATGTCGGTGTTTCTCTTTACTCCGGGTAATCTTCGTACGCATTCGAGCGCTTGTTTTTGTCGATTTGGTGCGCGTGCAGCAGACGGCCTTCAGCCGCGAGGCTCTCGTGTGTGCGATATCGGTCTCGCTAGATCGATGCACAGGCGCTGTACTTGAAAATGAGAAATAGTGAGAACGCGACTTTATCGCACTCGTCCCACCCCAATGATGTTTATAATATGGGACTTTACCGATAAGGGTACCCCATGAAACAGCGGCCAACTACTGGGCACAGGACGAATGCAAGCTACATTGTAAGCTTTTTTTTCTTCTTTCTTTTTTCTTTTTTTGCTTGCGCCTGCTGTAACCGTATGCGGGCTCGTTCACACCGGCGACTGTTTTGTGTCAGTCGCGCCACTGCAGTCGCAAACCCACATACCGAATGACTCAGCGGCGCAGGGACAGGACGTGTGCATACGTTGACGCTCATTTTACACGCGGCGATGGCGTTGCGAGCAGACGCGTCAATGGCATCAATCGTGAGACATTTCAGTGTGGCGACGGACACGTAGTGAACATCGCTCGCCGTCAGACGCGCATGCACACTGGCGACTGGGCACCAAGGGGCGGCTCAAGCCGATCGATGTTCACAACTGCAAACGCTACACCTGTCCGGATACTACAATCCGCTTATCATGTACTAAACCTCCACTGCCCCTGCCGCCCCACTTTTCATCTTCTCTACCCTAAAACTATGTATCTGAAATGTACTGCCATCAAAAATGTGGAGTTCCAATGAACCGTACAGAATTCTACGAGCTGTTACATACCTGCCAATCCCTGAACTTCAACATTCGTAACTTTCCCCCGGACACGAAATCCCGCTTTGGTAAAGGAGGAGGAGGAGGAGGGGATAGAATGAATTTTTTTAAAAGTTAGCCTGCAGCAACCACATTTTTAGACACATTTGCACTTTATTAACGATTACTTACCTTTAGATGCCGCACATAAGCAGCAGTAAATTTGGAACAGCAGCGACTGACAGCATTGTTTTTAGATCACAGCGAGTTTTTTTCAGCGCTTTTGATGCTGCCGATTTTATCTTCTTCATGAACGTATCTGAATAAACTTGCTGTAAGCTGCCCTTCTGGCATCTGACATCGCGCGCATCGCAAATATATATATATATATATATATATATATAAGTACATGGTTGTTCTCGCATTTCGCCCCCATCGAAAGGCGGCTGCCGTGGCCGGGATTAATGACATCCGGCAACCTGGTGCTTCGCAGCCCAACACCATGGCCACGAAGCAACCACGGTGAGTTTTACATCTTTGTTTTATTTTCATTTCAATAAAAAAGAAAACTGCTTGTTCTCAACGAATACAAACACGCATGGAATAAAATAAGAAGTCTGCGCCTATTCATCGCTTTAACTTAAAACGTGCGCAGCATGGAAACATGAAAATATACACGCCAAATTTACACACAAAGAGCTATAAGAAAGCGGAAAAAAGATAAAGAATGCGTAAGATCTTTTATCTGATGGTTTCCCACCAAGCAGTCTGCGAATTGCTCCCATTTCTTATCTAAAACGGCGAGGATGTCCCGTTGTGGCTTAAGCAGCGTCGATGCTACAACCAAGGCCGTTGAAGTGCTCTCACAAGTGACCAGCACCAGCTTCGCGTGGAATGTCGATAAGAGCCGTGCCAATGCTCGGGTGCCAAAAGTTAGAATGATACTAATACAAGTCAGTTTCGCGTTGTTAAAAAAAAAAAAGAAGGTGCTGGCAACTATAAGCAGTCAGGTCAGTACCACTGAACTTTTTCCAAGTTTTACAGACACATATAGCAATGGTGTTGTCCTCTCCTTCTTTCGGTGCCTTGTCCCGCTACTTTTATTCAAAGGAGAAAGACAAGCGGGTCTAGTCCTTTTCGTTTCTCGTAGCATCCTTATTCATGCCGATATAAGAGCGCGTTTCTCTAATGATTGCGGATTTTTAGCAAGACACCCTGCTGTTTCAAACGTTATCAATTCATGTAATGACAGGATTTTACAAAAAAGCACTCGACTTCTCAGACTTTGCGTTCTAGCCGCCGTGATATCAGTTGTACGGGGCAAAAAGAAATCGCCTCTTTCGCCGATTTCCCTTCTGTGCTCCTGGCTGCCTTATTTTATTTCCTTTCTGGTTTGTTCCGTGCCTCTCCTCGGCACTATTATTTCCTTTTTTTGTTAAGTATTGAGCCCGAGGACATATTGAAGCGCCAACTCCCGAGAGCGTCCCTACGACGTAGCGTCTATAGATACCGCAGTATACGCAATGTAAATTTCTGCACTGGAACAGCCGGCGTCAAGTTGATACCGCAAGGGCACGATTGTATACAGGGTTTTTCACGTAACTTGAACCAAGGATTTAAAAAAAAGTGGTTAGCCGCAGCTAAATGGCACCAACGGCATATGGTTTCCCATCATGTGGCGCTCCTTAGATTATTTTTTTATATTCCGCCTAATTAATTACTTAACTAAGATGAATTATAAAAAAATATTTAATATTCACTTTAGGGCAAAGTGCGTTTCGTTGCGTTGTAGAGGGGATTCAGAAGCGACCGATCCAATTTCTTGTGGCAACGTGCATGCTGCGTGGTGATTTTTTTAGGCGTTTAAAGAAAGCCCGCGAAATATGAAATAAAACCACGTGACTGCGCTCATGCGCTACCGTATTGCAGCGCTCTGAACCGCGCTTCGTGCGAAAGAACCGTGCGCGCGGACCGCGTCAAAGGGAGCGGTCGCAGCTCTACAGGCATCAGCTTCACAGTGCGACAGCATCTTTAGTAATGGCGCACGGAAAGGAAGCGCCCTCGTTCCTTATAAGCGGTAGGTTCGACGCACGGTTGAGAGAGCTGCAATACGATAGCGCATGATGCAGTCACGTGGTTTGATTTCATATTTAGCGCGCTTTCTTTAAACGCCGATATAGATCGCCACTCAGCATGTACGTTGCCACAGAAAGTTGGATCGGTCACTTCTGAATCCCCTCTACAGCGCAGCGAAACGCACTTGGCCCTAAAGTGAATAATAAATTTGTTTGTATAATTCATCTTAGTTAAGTAACTAACTAAACGGAATATAAAAAAATAATCTAAGGAGCGGCACATGATGGCAAACCATATGCCATTGGGGTCATTCAGCTGCGGCTAACAACTTTTTTTTAAATCCTTGGTTCAAGTTAACGTGGAAAACCCTGTATATGTGCAATAAACCAATAAAGAGCGTTCCCAGCTGAATTCTGTTTTACGCGTCTGCTAAACTGTTTGTGTGCTCCATGGAGTTGCACTGGTCGCGGCAGTCTGTTGGAACGTGATCTGACGCATGCCACAACGCCGACGAACGAGCCGGCCATTTACGTGCACGGGGTTGTGTCCCCTGCAGTCTGGGTTGGTTGTTTGGGAAACACCGAAGGCGCCATCGGGAGACTCGGTTCTCACGTGTCTGCAAGCAGAGGCGCACAAACGACCGCATTCTGAGTCGTCCTCGCTCGCGCTCAGTTTTTTGAGAACGTTATCCTCCCATCACCCCAGACGTGGTCAGGCCACTGTATGCCTACCTACCCGAGAAAAACACGCTGACGCAACGGCCACTGAATCCCTGATCAGGTGCGGAAACTTTGCGAGTGCATTCTGGTGCGAACATTAGAATACGCTGCAGCAGCCGTTCCCAGCTGCAAGTCTGGCCGGCAAAGCACGGCGGCGAGCTGCGGTCGTGCGGGCGCGACAGGCAGTCAAAAACCGGTGGCGATAAATCACAGAAGTCGCGTGTGCAGCGCGCACCCGCGTGTTTTCCTCACTTTCTGATAATCCTCGTCGCTTGTCGCCGAGCTGCGCTGTCATAAATTCCCGCCCTTTCTTTTACAGCAGGCCCACGCTGCGACATCCACGGGCGCAGGATTAATGTTTCAGATTTCCGTGGAGCCCGGAATGGCTGGGTTTTCTCAATTATACGAGCAGCAGAAACCAAAATTTCGATCGATATTTGCGTCCTAGTAGATAGGGTGCGTTTAACGGCTGAATAAATAAAGCAGCTTTTCCCTAGTGCAGGGTAGTTAATCGCACGTGCGTCTGGTGAACGTCCCTGCCAGAGGCGTTCTATGAGCTAGCGTATGCGGACTCTTTCGTATTGTGTTTCCGTGTTTCGCGTTGTCAATATGTCCCACAAGTGACAAGTCAAGCTGCCGATTAGTTCAGCTTTCTGCCTGACCGAAGCATGCGAAAGCGTAACCGTAAGAGCAGATAATGCGAGCAAGAGTAAGGTGAGTTCACTCCTAAAAGATACGCGTAGATGATGTGAATGATCAGTTAGATTATCTATACGGAAGCAGCAGTATATAGAACGTCCCTGTCTGTCCTCTCTCTCTCTCTCTGAATAAAGTAGCTTGCTTCTTGGTTCACAACTCGGACATTTAATACGATTGCATTCATGAATTTTGTAAAGTAAGGGCCCTATACCGTAAGGCTATTCCAAATGCCTCTATTCCATTTCTGCCATCAGCCCTGCACAATTCGCGAAAAATATTCAGGCCACCCTCCCTTCGCCTGTCCGTCATGCGATGTCGGGAAAACCGCGAGAACTCTCCTGCATGCTATGACGTGCGAACACTGATTATGCATGATTAGACTGAACAAAAGAAAATTATTTCTGATTCTACGCCTTTTTGCCATTAGCCCTCCGCCATTGGTTAAATAGCAGACTAGTATTTGACCTCCCCAACCCCCTACAATAATGTACTAAATAGTAAATAGTAAATAAACAGTATACATAAAAAAAACACGTAAACGACAACTCGTCGCCGGGGCCACGAGGGCAGTCGAAGACAGAGGGTTCTTGGACTAAGGAGCCTTCCCACCTCAGGGTGACACCGGGACTCGCTCGGGGCACTGTTTCGAATAATAAACGTCTCTCTCTCTCTCTCTCTCCAATCTCTATAGATAGTAAATAATAAATAGTATTGAACTCCCCCCCTCGCTCATAATAATGCCCATATTAGGAAGCTGTAGGTATCTGAATAAATAAATAAATAAATAAATAAAGCTTTAGGGCTTTGCTAACTTCTCCTTCCTGACACGTGACGCCACAAAACCGCGAAAACTCACCGCATCCAAGTGATGTGTACGCATTAAAGATGCATTAATATGCCGAGCAAACTCGGCACATTTGGGGGGGTGGGGGGGGGGATAGCCGTAGACTTCCCCATTTCGAAAGGGATAGAAGATGGCTGCCCGCCGATCACTCTGGCACTACTCGGAGCTGCTGGGGAGAATGAATTATTTGCGTGTAATAAAAAAAAAAATTTACGTGGCAGTATAACGTTGTCGAGCTTTTTCGACACGTATACGGCATCGCTCTGCCAACTCTTCTTCGCCGATAATCCTTTTTAAGCGGCATTTTTATCATTTCGTTACACGCCGCCGCGATTTTCGACAAGCCACCGCAAGCTAAGAAGGGGAAGCGGGCCAATCACACACGCGGGCAGCACCCTACTCATCCGGTTATCTACTTTCATTGCACTAGCACCCATCGAAAGCTTCTCCCCTTTTGCATGCTCCTCGCCTCTTGTCAACCAATCAGATAAAAAAAACTGTTAATGTAAGCAATACTATTCGCTTTGAAAGAAAACAAAAATGACCGCCTCTAAACGAGTATAGCGATTGATTTGGCTGTTTAAACAACTCTGAGAGTCACCGCCCAAAGTTTTCGTTGGCGGTTACGTAATTTGAGGTCAGGAGATAGGAATAAAAACAGATTGGAATAGCTGTACGTTAAAGGGCCCAACTGTAAGATGAAAAAAAATTCCCTTCTTGCGTAATTGGCTTAGTAGCTTCGTACTTACATTGTCGTCATGCGCAGATTACACTGAGTAAGACTAGGATGTACGTATAAACAGGAATGGTGAAACGAATACCACTAAAGTGTGATATTCACTGCGTAAAAGACGAATAAGTAACATAAAATAAACAGAGGCGTTCTATCAGCGAGCGTATGCGGACTCTTTCGTATTGTGTTTCCGTGTTTCGCGTTGTCAATATGTCCCACAAGTGACAAGTCAAGCTGCCGATTAGTTCAGCTTTCTGCCTGACCGAAGCACGCGAAAGCGTAACCGTAAGAGCAGATAATGCGGGCAAGAGTAAGGTGAGTTCACTCGTAAAAGATACGCGTAGATGATGCGAATGATCAGTTAGATTATCTATACGGAAGCAGCAGTATATAGAACGTCACGTTCTCAAGCGCATGCTACCCATACCCTGCAGGGTTGCGCGGTGAGCTGTAGGCGTTGTCTACGACTGTTGGGTGTCGCGAGCGTCGAAGGGCTATAAAGAAAAGTGAGCTTCGGATGGATCACCCTTTTCTCCTTGAGTCGCACCGTGCTTCGTACTCGAGAAGCACAGATTTCAAGCTCCACGGCTAAAAAGTAAAAGTCCACCCCAAAATATACTGTTACCGCTCAGTTTGTTAGTCTCAGCTAAAAGCACCTAGGCGCTACACTTGGGCACAACCTGTTTAGTGCCTTCTCTGTCATAGCCCTCATTCTCTAAACGGTTGCAAGCAGATGCACACACACATAAAACTGTAGCTATTTTGCAGCACCAAAGAGGCGCATCACAGAAAGGAGACACGGCACGAGATACCCTTGTGATTCTCTTTTCTGCGTTGTGTTTCCTTTACGTATATACGAAAGAGGCAGTGAATCGGGCCGAACTATCCCGCATGTAAAACGTTTTTGCACTTCTTTTCATTTACTCCATATAAGCTTCAAAATATAGCTGACGTCTTGCTTGTCGAATTTTCAAAATGCGCGCCGGTCAGCTCGTGTACGAATTCACACTGACGTGAATTTGGAGGGACGGCGAGGAACAGGCATGACGGTTTCATAGAAGCGAGGTGGTGTGGTAGGGGATGAGTAAAGACATAGTTACACTCTCCACCCGGACATGAACAGATCTCCGTTCGTGCTTCCAGGTTCTCGTGCTTTACATACAGGATCTTTATATATATAACGCTCTTCACTTCGCGGTGGTTCTGACCGAAATCCATTACGGTGCGTATGCTACCATCGTTCTCTGCTGCGCAACGTGATGGCGTGTCTTTCCAAATCGGCTGTCCTCTTGCGAACCGTGTCAGCCAGCGCAATACGTGGTTGAAGATAACGCTTTAAAGATTTGTTTTCTATGCTTGGCGATTGTTCTTTCTGTGCTGCGACGTAGCCTCCGTATAGTACATTGCAATAAGAACAACCTATGGTGTATTAGAGCTTAAGTTGGTGGTCACGGTGTTGCGTTAGCGCGCGGAGGTCCCTGCTTCGTGGAGGCCAGGAGTGTCGATCAATATTTGACAATGAGCGTCTTTTCTGGCCAGTACTGTAATCTATTGTGGTGAAGTTAGCACTTCTGACGAGGACATAAGGAAAGATCTGGCCGTTATCTATTTTGAAAAATAGGTTGTGGGGTCTCGTCTTTCGCTATTGGTAGATGTATGTTACTTTCCAGACTGCATTTGCTGCTGTGGTTTCTTCTGTCATTTTGGAGAAGCGAGTTACCCCTTGTTGTTGTGAACGTTAACAGGCCTGGTTGTTTTTAACAGTAGGATTTCCTTCAGTGACATCTAGCTAATGTCTCCACGGTGGGCGTACTTAGTTCGTATGTGTTTAGCCTGCGTGGCACAGCATTTATGACGTGGACGTTACTTGATGGGCTCCTGCGAGTCCTGCTTTGACCTTGCACTTTGGACACGACTCTGAAATTGAATCACATCAGGTCATATCCCATGTGCTGACATTTTCGTACACAATGCCGATAGTGCTAGTAACGCAGCTAGATTACTCACTTGACGCTTATCACTCCACAAGCCACAAGTGGCCTGATCAGAGTCCGTTGACTGTCCTGGCTTTCTGCGCCACCATCACGTCGGTGTAACATTTTTCATGCGTTCATCATCAGGAAAAGTCAAATCATCAGGAAGAGACACCGATCTAAATCTTTTCTCCTGAAAGTTAAGCCTTTCGTGAAGCAGCCTCTAAGGTGAATTGCTTCGTTGTGGCTTCGATGAGCGCCGTGTCGAGCCTCACCACTGCTCGGATGATTTTTCGGGTTCCCCATCCATGATGTGCTTGACCTGCTGCGAGACGACGGTGGTCAGCGGGCAGAAGATGGCCGTTGCCTTCACTGTCCCCGCTCTGCCGTACGCGTTCATCAGCGAGCTTGTTAATGTCTCTGGTGCTTGCCCGTCCGCGTTCACTAGTTTACAGTTTCACGTCACCCTTGTACGGAGAACTGCGAAGAGTGGAGTGGAAACGGAACGGTAGGTGAGCTGGCACACTTCATACTTGCTCAAGTGACGCAACGTCATACATCGTTATCAACTCTCTTCTCCTACTTTCCTCATACATTCAAGTTATTCAAGTTACGACAAAGTTCTCATACTTTCCTCAAGGAATTAAAGAGTAGACTGATTTGCCAGAAGTTCACCTCGCTTACGAAAACCTTGAAAAAGCCCTAACCTCTTTCTTCTGTTGTCCTTCGTGATAATTTAGCAGATTTTGTAGTGTACCTCGCATTTTTGTTTGTATTTATTGCTAATTTTGTAATGTCTAACTTTTCCTGTTCACGTTGAATTTACAATATTGTCGTGAATAGTTTGCTTACTTTGTATTATTTGGTTGCTCTACCCTGGGTCTTGCCGTCAGCTTGTATAAAGATTAACGAGTCTGCTTGTTTGATTTTCTTTTTTTTTGCATCCGAAGATTGCCTTTCTATTTAGACTACAGCATTCTTTAAATGAGTAAATAAAACAAACACTAGAGTTCAGCGATGTTTACAGCACATTAGCGCTGCCGCCACTCTCTTGGTGAGACCGTTCGTCAGCTAGCAGCGTTCTTCACTGGCAGGCTACCCCGCACTGTAAAAGTTATGCGTGAAAAAAGTTAAATGTAAAAAATCTGGTAAGATTACTGAGATACATTTTCTTTCTATAAATTTTTCGATCGTTTGCCTAACATATTGTGCTGATTGCTTTTTCCGTCATCTTACAGAAAAGGTTTGTGCAACGAGGGGGTAATATTTAATCCGGTCATGCCTGCAGCTTTAAGGGTGCACCAAACGGTCAACTGCTGCTATGCGGCTCTAACAGATCATACAAGTACAGACAGCAAGGCTACATAGATAACGGGAACAGGGAATGGACGCCCGGTGACAAGACACCTGGCGCTATACGCGACACATGCAAGCATATGTTCCAGAGTTGCGGAGTGGGGTCTTCCATTCCATTCCCGTTCCATTCCGGAGAGTGATCATCCTCCTCCTCCTCTCTTCGTCATCATAATTTATTATACCCCTAAAGACCCCTTGTGGGATATTACATAATTCGGGTTTCCCGTAATTCTTACTCTTTTTAACTCCTCGGAATTTTGAGAGTTGCGCAATTCCTACTCCTGTAGTTGCGGAGCTGATCCATTCCGCTCCTCTAATTCCAGCAAATGAAACGCTTTCTCGATTTTTGTTGATTACTTGCCCCTGCATGCCTAGTAACAAAAACATATTTGTTAACAAAAACATACAAATGTTAATAATGTTACGTATTATTTACTTTTGCGTACGTGCAATTATTCTGTCACTTGGTTGCTAACATAAAGGAAAAACGCATTAATATGTTTTGAATTTTCACATTTATGGCAGAATAACGGGCCCAGTTTTTTTTTTCCAGCTCATCTCTCTGACCGCTTGGTATCGCGCCTTCTGGAATCTAGACAGTGTGCGAAAAAACATGACAAGTGTAAGAAATTCCCGTGCACTGCAACAGTTTGCGATGTCTTTTACGGCTTTCATCCTTGTGTCGTAGGTCAAGCACGCTCTTGCTAAATCGAATCATTCTTGACAACTAAGAGTTGCTAACTTTCAACCTTGTAGCGCAGAAACGTATCCGGATCTTGAGAAGTGTGGAATGTGTAGGATAGGGTATTGTTTATAATTTCCGTGGCAGAGGTAGTCACTAAGTAAATACTGAAAGATCCAGTGTTCAGTAAAAATCTAGTAATGGGATAAATTGACAAAGTGTCATTTAGTGTGATGGGCAATTTTACCGCTTTTGTGCTCTCGCTTAAAATGAACATTTAGTGTTTCAGAACTATGGTGTCCATTCCATTCCAACTCCATTACGGAATCTCAGGCTCCCATCCCATTCCAATTCCATCTGTGCGACTGGTACCATCATTCTATTCCCATTCCATTCCAGGCGCTTGAAATATGTGGACTGATTCTGGAATCATTCCAATTACCGAGTTATCACTCAGCAACTCTCATCAGTTCTACTATACATATATATAACCACGTCCCGAGTGGCATGACTAGCCCGTTTCCCAGCTATATCCCTTTCTGAAAATAACTCCCGTATGCAGAAATGCAACTTAAGTCGAAGCACATGCTTGACTTGATTTAGATGACGCCTGGCGTTAACGTGCCCAAAGATGCTCACTGCGTTTCCTTCGGCGCGTTCCCGATAGGCGTCACTCGGATCAAGTCAAGCATGGGCTTCAACTTAAGTTGCATTTCTGCATACGGGGGTAAGAATAACTGGCTCGTGCATAAGAGATGTGCCTGCATATACTTACGTGAGTGGTGAAGCCTGCACACCACATGGTAATTGAGGATATAGAACTGACACGAGTATTGTAGGGATGTAGTAATAGCCGAAATTTCGAATACGAATAGAAAAGCACGTGCTACTCGGTTCGTATTTCATTCGAGAATTATGTTTTTGAAGTTGTCCAATATATTTTTTTTCAGTCTAAGTTCAAGGAATAAAACACTTATTGGATGATTCAGAGAGAAGTGTAAATGCAAGACGTGGCAGAGAGCCCGTGAGGACAGCATGCACCGGCCTCGGCGAAAGGCGCGCGTTCTCCGCGCGCAGTGGTGATACGGTCTCGACCGGGTGAGGCGGGTCTTCACCGCAGGAATCAGGTAACGGCGACGAAGGCGGGAGTCGTGATGATGAAAAAAAAAGTATGTACCTCCCACGCACTGTGGGAATAGATGTAAGCGAAGCCTTCTGTGCTGTTTGCTTTGATTGACGATAATTAGCGGTGATGTTGACGGCAAAAGCTTAATTTCTTCAACGTTTTGTCCAACACGAGAGCGGTGAGTTGATGTTAAACGTTACCTTGCGTGCACTACTGCTGTTTGTCTGCGTAGTACACAAAGCACAGAGGGAGAGTTGTTTGCTTGAGGCGTTGTTGTGCGCCATATTTCATAACCTCTGAGAGTGTTGAGCATTGTCATTGCCTCACATGGCACATCGCATCGTGGCAGAAGCATCAAACTTTAATTGTATTATGGAGCTGTACGTGCCAAAACCACAATCGGATTATGAGGCAGGCTTTAGTCGCACACTCCGGATTAATTTTGGCACCATGGTGTTCTTTAACGTGCTCTAAATCAAAGTGCATGAGCGTTTTTTTTTATTTCGCCCCCGTCGAAATGCGGCTGCCTCGGTCAAATCCGCGATCTCGAGCAATGCCATAGCGGGCACAGAAGTGTTGATTTGACGTGCGACCGCTTCCGTTGTGTCGCCTAGACCCTGCGGTGCGCTTTAATTAATGCGGCTCTGCTTCTGCACGCCCCGCGTAAGTTGCCCGCTAGACATATTTGCATGGTTTTATTTTTCAGAAATAGCAGAGATGCACCGTACCGTAGGTTGAATTAAAGTTTATCGAGCGTTTCCTTGCCTTCTCACGTCACCTTTTCCCTATCCCCCCCCCCACTCCCTGTATTTGTATAGCAACTGCGAGCGAAGAGTGGCAAGGCTGTTATTCACTCGTTTCGCGACTGCGTCGGTTCTCCCCATTCCCTGCCCCCTCTCCCCCATCCTCTCTTCCATTCTATATTGGAATGCATTATGAAACCGCGCAAACGACAAAGGACGAAGAAGGAAACACACATGTTACATAATGGTTACAAAACACCCGGTTACATAATGCATTCTAATATCGACCACCAACTAGCCCGCCTCTTTCTGTTAAATATTCTTCCATTCCCTCTGGACTCGCATGTTGGTAGAAAAGTAAGCACTTGTGGGGGTTCACAGATAATTACAGCTGTCAAGAGGCTAAAGTGGCGACGACCCGGGAGCTCCAGAGGGCATTGGGCGCATTCTACGTGGTGTGGTCCAAACGAGTCCCCCGCTTCTCTTTTCTTCTCTGCCACGCTCCTTCCATGTGTATACACGCTCTGAACCACCCCCCGACGCGGTGCGCCGGACAGCAGCCACAGCAGCAGCAGCAGTGAGAAAGGCAAAGAAACCTTCGCTTTAAAAAATAAAAGAGAATTTATTCACTTCATTGGTGCCGTTGTCAAATGGGATAAAGACTTGGTACCCGGAGGTGCCACGTCCCAGAGCACACATGCACTTATCGACCCAACATCATAGGTACGTTGACCCCGGCACTCCACCTCTACCCGGGTTGACTGGGCGGGGGGCTTTGGTTCGGGCCAACGGTCCTTTCCGGACATGAGGGCTGCTGTGCTGCAGCGCGACTGAGCTACTGCACTCAACACACAAACAGCCATGTCGGTCTTATAGGACACGAGCCTGACAGACCATCGGATTGCCTTAACACAAAAGAGGTCAAGGCATACAACTATGGAGATCACCAAAGCCATCCGCGGAGCAGCGCGACTACAAGGGGGTGCGCCAAGATTGGTTCCGGCTCTGGGTTCCACTGAGCCAAACAAAATTCAGTGGATCGACAGGCACACACGGCCAAGTCGAGCGACCTTAGGAGCATGCATCATAACTTAATGCAGAGCATTCTACCTGACTCATCGAAAATCCCGGCAGGACGAGTCCAAACTTCGCGAAACTTCTTGTCGCCTATGTGATGCCGCGCCCGGATTGGATGAAACCAGACCTCCTTCTGTGCTTTCGCAAGCCCTTCGTGAAGGCCCATCGTTCACCCCCCGAAAACCGCTTTACAGCGTGCCAACCAAACTTGGTATGAGCACTCGACAAGAAGCACGAACTGGTTGATCGCCTGCTGAGGCAAAGGGTGCAAAAATCGAACACTCTGATATGAAACACCTGGGAAACTAAAAAGAGTAGCAATCCGTTGGAGAAGAGCTACGGGAAGCAAACACTGCGTAAAGATATGAACCGAGTCCTCACGACCACCACAAAAGGGGCACACTCCACGAGCCGAGACGGCTGTGAAGGGCCTGCAGTGTAACTCACCGGCAGGCACCCTCGCGCCAGGCGGTACATGAACGTAGCTCGCCTGGCGTCGAGGAAAGTGGCCGTAATGAGCTTCCAGCTTCACCTGTGGATGGACAGATCGTACCTTTGACAATGCGGGGGAGACCTGGGGTGAGCATATCGATATGTTCTTGGATTGGAGTTGAAACTACATCGACGCCGGAGTGAACGTTGCGAAGGCATACCAGAGAGCTGTCAGCCACCGCATAAATGGTGGACGGAGAACTTTAGCGAGGCACACAGTGGGAGAATATGCTTTGCGAAAACAAACCGAGTCGGGTACTAAGAAAAAAAGGAAGTAGAGCTTCGAGTCTGGAGCATATCCGAGTTAAGAGCGACCTGCGTCCACCTGACGTATAGTGCAGTAGCCACGATACCCAGGTCGGGAATTCCGAGTCCTCCCTTATCCCTGGGCAACTTAAACCCGTGCCGAGCTACACAACCAGTTGTCCCTTTCCAGAGGAAATGAAAGAGGGCCCTCTTCAAAATAAGCTTGGTTCGGGGTGGAACAGGAAACACCTACGTAAGGAAGGAAAACAGAAGTGAGCGAATCATTGTCGGTCGAGCCGTCAATGGACATGACAACGCGCTGAATTCCTGAATCCTGGTTTCAAGCTTCTTCTTAGCTTGCTGCCAGTTTTCAGGGGAGGATCGAAGTGGAAACCTAGAATGCGGAACCGCGTTTTCATGGGAAGACCATGAACCGGCGGCGGACTGGACTAAGTGGAGTTGAAGTACATGGCTGCACTTTTCGATCGATTCAACCTTGCACCACACGCCACGAAGTAACTGTCCATGACATCCAAGAGGGTGCAAGCTGATGCCTCGTCCGGGACGAGAATAGACAAGTCATCCGCATAGGCGAAGAGTGCAACCGGAGGGAAACCTGGTGGAAGTAAGAAGTTGCCAATTCTACTGTCAAAGGACAACTACTGTAGAAGCGGTTCGAAAGCGAGCACGTAGAGGGCAGGCGAGAGAGGATACCTCTGCCGTACACCACGTCCCGCAATGAATGAGAACAGCAGGAGTCGGTCGAGAATACAAAGCTTGGACCATCTGCCGAAAGCCCACAGTAAAACCAGCCTCTTCCAGAACACGGAAAAGGTACCTATGGCTAAGGTTATCGAAAGCCTTCTATTGATCGAAGGAGCACAGAATACCTGGAAGTTTCCTGGCATTTCTCACAGGATAAGGTCCCTGACTGCTAAACCGTGAAGCTGAGTGGAACGTCAGTGGACAAAACATGTCTGGAATGGACCCAAAACAGTGTTGAGTACTGGAGTGAGTCGCATACACAGACACTTTGCTATGAGCTTGTAATCACAGTTCAGAAATGTGCTTGGACGCCATGCTCTTAAATCGGTACTTCTCGACTCATCCTTACAAAGGAGAGTGATTAGCCCCTCTCGTTGAGACGCTGACACTCTCTTCACTGAGTAGTCTGTTCACCAGTGATGTGAACGGCTTCCATAACAGTGTCCAAAGCTTCACATAAAATTCAGCTGTCAGACCATCGGATCCTGGACTGCGATTAGGCTTCATAGACTTCAAAGCCGAAAATAGCTCCTTCTCATCTATGGCTGAGTCACATAATTGCGGTGGCTCAGCTGGCGAAGCAAAAGGAAAGAAAGATGGAGAGGCAACTGGTTCGTCATACAAGGCCATGTAAAACTGCCTCTCCAGTGCAAGAACTCCATCTGGTGAATCGACTATGCTACCATCACTTGGATCTGCTAGGGAAGAGTGAGTTGGGCTTTCCCGTGAAAGATGCCTACGTAGGACACTTATGCGGCAACATGCTTCCATTTCCCACTGTTCTGCTCGGACTGTGGCTCTCATCCCAGCGTCGCTGCAGAAGAATCCGAAGTTCCTTTCGGAGTGAGGCCAGTGCCTGAGCTGAGCAACACCAGGCCCGCCGGACAGCGGCCTCGAGAGCAGGAGGATCGCGTCGGAGACGATTTTAATCTCCTCGCGCTCCTTGCCCGCTCGACGCTTGCACCAAGACCTGAAGCACTCACGCACACTGGCCTTCACTTCATCCCCATCTATGCCATCTAGATTTTATTTGTTGTGCAGCGATCGAAAGTGAATGGATGGTACCTCTGCGGTTGCCTGCCTGTCCTTTAGGAGCCGTGGATTTAGAAGTCACAGTCTCTTCTCTTGTGAGACTGTGTTCGAATTGGCAAACCGCAGAATTAGGAAGCAGTGGTCGCTAAGAGCAGGAGGAACCAACCATGAAGAATGCATATTGGAAGCCAGTGACGATGAGACGTAAGAACGATCGATGCGGCTCTCCAAGCCCCTTCCTGTCCAAGTCATTCTTCACTGTACACGGCGAAGCACGCGCCAAGCATCGACCAGTACCAGCCCATCGACGAGCTCTCGCAGTACAGCATTTCCAGCCCTATCTTTGAATATTGGAGTTCGTCTACAGGGGACGCGATCAACCTGTTCTAACACACAGTTGAAATTTCC
This sequence comes from Dermacentor albipictus, assembly GCF_038994185.2. Classification (NCBI taxonomy): domain Eukaryota; kingdom Metazoa; phylum Arthropoda; class Arachnida; order Ixodida; family Ixodidae; genus Dermacentor; species Dermacentor albipictus. The sequence goes on from NC_091821.1 coordinate 267,069,000, forward strand.
CACAAGAATAAGGCGAGAGGGGCCTAACAAGTATGGATCTATTGCAGCGAAAAACTCTCTCTGATCTCTAGCCTTGTTTGGAGCGTAGACATTAACGATTCGAATGCCACAATCAAGATCCGCTGACAGGATATGGCCCTCGGCATCCTTCGCATGACGAAGAACAAGGCGGCTAAAATCCGGCATCAAAATGATGGCCGTACCTTGGCAGCCCGACTTCCCATAACTCCAGAAAGAGATGGTGCGAAAAATCCTGTCAAAGTGACTTATCTAACCTATAGACGTAAGTTTCTTGGAACACGAAAATATCTATCTTTTTGGATTTAGCCAAGTTGACAACCTCTAACTGTTTGGAAGCTCGAGACAAACCTCTACAATTGAAAGAAGCTATAGTGAGAAAAGGAGTCCTATTGGGTGAAAGAAATTTAGCGGAAAGCTAAGAAAAGCAAAGGAAAGAAAAGAAATAGGTTAGAGAAAGAATGAATTGGCTAGTATTTAGTAATACTAGCCGAATAAGTTACAAGAGCTACAACTGCCTGTGAGGTAGTCTCCGAGATTGGAGACCCCTCATAAGTAGAAGCGTACATACATGGAATCTGACATTTCGGAGCAGTCGCATCCGATCCCCTTACAGTGTACACTATATAGTAGAAGTACTCTCAGGGTCCGAAGGCACGTCACTCTCCGAGTTTGAATCTGAAGATTCCACAGCAGTGCGCTTGAATTCAGGAGCGCCAGGCTCCGAGCCATGGGAGCCGCCGTCATCCGAGTCCGACGCCCGCCGCGCGGCCGCGTCCCCGGCAGCCGAGCCGGCGCGTTTACTGCGCTGTTCTTTTTTGACGCTTCTTGCTCGCCTTCAGTGTCCAAGGAACCCCGTTGGTTGCGACGCAGACTCTACGCAACCTTTATAACTTTGTTTAGAAATGCGAAACTATTCGGTATTTGATTCGATATTCGAGTTTCGTTTTACTCGAATATTTATGTTCGATTCAATTCGAAAATTTCGTGATTCAGACGCCCCTACTTGCAACCAATCTTTTTCGTGTGTTCATGGACTCATGCTGAGGCTTGCGTGCTTGCAAGTCGTTTGTAATGTTATTGTGAACAAGGCTCTGACACACGAACTTTTCTAGCTGTTGGTGCACATCTCTTCTCAATTAGCCATTATTTTTCATATACTAAAAATATTTCAGAGGTTCAACTAGTTCGAGTTGATAAGTTATTGCCACGTCTTGGTTTAACTTAACTAAATGCTAAAAATATCGAAGAAAAGCCGTGGAGCACGACAAGTAAATAAAAAAAAATACACATATATAGTATATCGAGAAAATTGCATGCAGCTCAATCTGAAGCCATAGCCAGCGAAAGGAAATCGAAGGGCGAAAAAAAAAAGAAACCGAAAAGGAGACGCCCCACGATAAAAAAAAAAAAAGAACGGTCTCCTTTTGTACGGCGTCATTCAGTCGGCCTCGGCAGCCTGTCGCTTAACGTAGGTTGTTAGCGTCCCCGTTCGCGAGCCATCCAGACACGAGCGTGGGCGCTGCAGGTCCGGCGCTGTTCTGCGACTGGCGTGTGATTTCACTCACTGTTCCCAGAAAGCGGTCCCTGTATCTCGAAGGAAACGTCGTCTCACGTCGAGCCGACTGCGTAACCTTGTTTTTCTTCTTGGGCCACGGTGACGTGGCATGAATGCGTTGTTCGTATCAGCGGTAGCGACTCTGGCCTACTGCAGCGGAAATGAATGGGGAGCCGTTTACGATATGGCTTATCTTTCAGGAAGCCAGCTCGGAACTTAAGTGCGCCAGTCGGTCACGCCGCACGCGACGTCGTCGCACTGGTGCGCGCTTACGACGACCGGACGTGCAATTTCCCTATAACGAAAGTAAATAAGAAAATATTGAAAACGCGAAAGCGACCGTTAGGCACGTGGAATTACAAGTATTGCTGCACGTTATGGTTTCCCTCGGTCGCATCGGAAACCACGCTTCCTGCGCAACTGGTAACACTTGCCAGCCAATGCTTCGAGTCTCTCAGGCGCTGCGACATGACTGGAATATTTCGTCTCTTAATGAGCCACGCTCACAGTAACAGCCAAATGACGCATCCTGTGATGGCGCTAGCGCTTAATCTCAATACGATGTATCATTATTGGGTATTTTATTAAGCTTGGAGACTTGCGCTCATTCCAATAAGCTGTGAGGCACACTCACTTTGTACTGATGATTATGTATCAGTGCAAGAATTGGAAATGCGAACGTGTATATCTATAGTTCTAGCATTTGTGACGCACCATTCTGATGTTTGTTAAGTTCCGCGACACCACTGCTTTGATGAATAGATGCACACCGAATATTAATTACGCAGTCGCGAAAAAAAAGCACGAACTTCCAACTGCTGACGTGCCGCAGTGCTACAATTTGCGCTCTGTTTCGATATCACTGTTTCACAACGTAGCTTCGCAGAACGTTGTGTACCATCACCCTCAACTTGCATAGAAAGAAGCTGATCAGAACGCCTGCTGCGCGTAATTGCATGCGAGTGCGACGTGCAATCACTCTGAAGCCGGTTCATAAGCATGCAATATAGTAGTCCTACACGTTTAAGAGCATAAATAAAGCCGCTGTTGCAAATGCCAGGTGAGCCTGGAAACGCAACAAAGCGTTTTCGCATTCTATACTCGTTCTGGACTCGTACGCGTTCAAATTTATGCTGATAGTGCAGATAAATAGATAAATAACCATGGCCGCATAGTCGTCATCCAGCGTGTTTTCAAGGATTTGTAAAAAAAAAAGTACACTTGTAAAACTTGCACTAAAGAACCCTTTCCCGTCGTGCGCCGCCATGAACGTTTTTATTCAGCAGAATTTCGCTTTGATGCCAGTGTCAGGTTGCAGTGTGGGTGCTTGCGTTATGCAGCTTCGTGTCGCGCTCGGTCCATCTTTGACGTGCAGTCGGGGACAAACAATTTGTGGATCGCGCCCACAGAAAAGAATGCTGAAGTTCGTCATGACCTATGCCTGCAACTTAAAACTGCGAAGGACCAACTTCCTCGATCGAGAATCGTAGTGCATTACTCAGTTCTTGGTTGTGCATGTGGAATTCCATAATATTCATGTTTCAGTGTTACAGCACACGCAACGCGCAGGAATAATCAATGGACAGGGCAGAATGGTGTGTTTGTGTGTGCTGCAGCACTGCCACAAACAAGGCATCACCAACTAGCTCGCCAGAAACATGGGTGTTTTCGCGTCACGCGCGGTCCACAAACTTTTGTCCCCGACTGTACGTACCACTATGGTGCGGTGCTGTTGCAGACTGACTATCCGTAACCACCAACGAATGTCGCTCTAGAGTGTTGAGACAATGCCGGAACCGTATTTTCTAAGAATCAGTTTTCTACTCACATTTTACCGATCGTGCTAAGCACGTGGGCGCGGGATCAAATACCGGTCGCGGCGGCCGCTTTTCCATGGGGGCGAAGTGCACCAACGCCCGTGTCCCGTGCGTTGCGTTCACGTTAAAGAACCCCACGTGGTCGAAATTAATCCGGACGCCCCCCCTACGGCGTGACTCGTAATCGCATGGTGCATTGAGCACGTAAATTGAATTTATTACAAAAGGATGGATAGGTGGGCTACTTGATAACGCATCTTAATAAGAACTTAGAGCGCTAAAAACACGAAAGACGTAGAAAAAGAAACGGGCAGATGTGTCTACATACGCCTAAGAGAACGCAGAAATTCATTAAACGGCGCGCCATCCTCTCATCTCGGCTTACATTGTAAATCATGTCTGTGTAAACCGATCTTCGAAAACACAGTTATTTCGTTCTGTCACCGTAACCAAAGCACACGAGAAATCTCAGAAGCCTGTTATATCACCAAAAATGCCGCGCTGTGTGTAACCCAACCATCCTTATTCAACGTGCAGAATTCATTCTGCACGTAGAGCACGCTAGATGATAAAGAATTCAATTTTATTAATCGATAGTCACACGTGCCTTAGATGCATGCTGTTTTTATACCTCATCTTGACATGCGCGAAGCGTCCATTTTCTATACATGGATTTTTTCATACATGCATTAAACATCAGTTGTGAGCGAGCGCGTGTGGTGTGTGTTTCTTTTTCTGCGTCTTTCGCGTTTTTAGAGCTCTAAATTTTTATTAAGATGAATTTATTGGATTTAGTTTTAATTATATTTTGGCATTGTTCGTCTTGCCGGGCGGCCGGGGGGGGGGGGGCACGCGGTTTTGTGCAAGCAAAAAAAAAAAAACTAGGGGCAAAACAGAATGAACGATGATAATAATCGTTACAAATACGGCGTCCGCCAGTTTCATTTCATGCCACTCTTCCACCCTTGTGCCACGCGAAGAAGGGTGCAAGTGCGAGTACGCTAACGAACCAGTGTGTCCCGATGCTGTCGATTGCGCTACGGGTTCTGCCACTCTTTCTTTCATGTCATTTATCGTTATGCGTTGTCTTTCATTCATTCATTCTTTTTTTTCGCGCCGTCTGCTTCTGTCCTTTAATTTTCTGCTTGCGAATACGTCTTCATATTCGCACCTGTATCGCATTTTCACGTTACAGGTACTTCGGCCAGCCTTTACGGTTTTCGCTGGGCATATTGTAGACGGGACTCGACGGAGTATGTGCATATATTTCCGCGGCGCCGTCGATTCCTGCCGCCGAGAGCCAAATCGCATTTGGAAATTGTCAGCCAGTAGTGCTCCCCTCAACGTGTCAGCCCTTCGCTTCCGTGCGCCCCTTGCCTTCGCATTTCAGTCACGGCGACATCCTGAGAGGTTCCGAAGCACCCGTGTGCCGAGACGAAGCGATGTGTTCTGGGGGAAGGCATAGCAGTTTTTGAAATTATGAACTACTCGATAAGCACGCACTGGAAGAAGTAAGATGTTTTTCTATAGTGTCGTCGAGTTTCACGGCAAAAAAAAAAAAGACCTATTCTGAGAAGCTACGAAAAGGACAAAATGCTTAAGTAATAAGCCAGCCTAGTATTCCCCTCGTTTGCAGTTTAGAGATATTTGGACATTTGGAAAACGTAGTTTTTATTTACGCATACTGTTGGCCTGTCGGCCGTTACAGGGTGGGTCAAAGCAGCACTTCAACAATTAGTACAATACATGGTATTACAATGATACATATAGAAAAAAAAAACAAGTCAATAACAGTATTTCGGCAATTAGTACAGTACATGAAGGCAGTACATGAATAGTGTCTCAATAGGTGAACATAAGCGAACGAAGAAGATACATAAGCGAAATACTATACATATACTCCGATCAATATGACTATAAACGCAGTGTTAATAAATGAGGTCATACACTCCCCCCTCCTAAAGAAAAAAAAACACGTATACGTGCGTGCATCTTTTAATGTTGCTTTAAGTTTTTCTCGAATTCTTCCGCACTGATGCTTTCTCGCGTTAACACCGTTAACTCATTCCATTCTTTAATGGTTCTTGGGACGAAGGAAAATGCGTAGGCGTTAATGTGCATCTGAGGTATTTGAAAAGTATTATATTTGCTTTTCCGTAGTGTTCTACCTTGTCGTGCCATCAAATACTGTTCGCTATTGATGTTGAATGTGTTTTTAGTGAGAATAAAAAAAAAACTTTAACCTAGCTATGCGCCTGCGTTCAGCGAGCGTAGGCAAGTGCAGCAATCCGAGGATTTCAGACACTTAATCTGTGCGAGGATAACGCGATAGAATAAACCTTGCTGCTTGACGTTGAACTCTTTCCAGTCTCTCAATTAACCCTGACTGATAAGGGTCCCAGATTATGCTGGCATATTCTAACGCGGGTCGAACGCACGTTAAATAAGCTGTTAGTTTTACTGACTGTGAGGCTAACTGCCATTTCCGTCGTAAGAACCAAAGCTTCCTTTCCGCAGTTTGGCATATTTTTGTAACATTGTTCGAGCAGCTTAAATTCGCGGATATATGTATGCCTAAGTATTTCAGCACGTCAACCGTGGAAAGCACCGAAGAATTCACTGTGTAATTAAAATAAAAAATATGATTTATTTTATTCGTTATGCGCAATACAACAGTTTTACTCTCATTTATTTTCATTTTCCATTTGTCGCACCATTTTTCTATAGCCCTAAGAGCGTCACTAAGTAATTTCTGATCTTCTGTGCTATTAATTTCTTTTTATAGTAAGCAATCATCGGCGAAAAGTCGCACCGTGATACCTTCGTCAGTTGCAGAGGAAATGTCATTAATATATACTAAATATAGTACAGGGCCTAACACAGACCCCTGTGGGACACCAGACGTTACGTTCAACGGCTTTGATTTAATGTGTTCCACTTCTACGTATTGGGTTCTTCCCCGGAGGTACGCGGTTATCCATTTTACTATTTTCGCGTTTATTCCCATATTAGTCAGTTTCACAATCAATTCTGCATGTACCACTCTGTCGAATGCTTTCGACCGATCAAGGCAGATGGCATCGATCTGTTTCTTATTGTTTAATGCACTGGCAAAGGCATGGATTGTTCCAAGAAGCTGTGTTGTTGTTGTTACTTTCAGCGAGTCAGTAACAATGCAAAAGCGACTCAGCAATAGTTATAAACATGACAAAAAAAAGCAATCGAGACAATCATAGAATAGAAGACCAGCATGAGGGACAGAGAGAAAGAGAGACAGGTAGAGAGAGAGAGAGAGAAGGAAGAAAAGGCAAAGAGGTTAGTACGGTTGCACGCGAGGTTTGCCACCCTACTTCAGTAGTTGTGAAAGATCGAAAGTTTGGTTAGTGTAAAAGCCGGCTATCTAAACATCTCAGCCAAGAAAAACAATAATAAGAAACAGAAAAGAGGTAAGGAAATAACAAAACACTATCGAATTAGGTCCACCCGCCGTGGCTGCTTATAAGCAGCCACGGCGGGTGGACACTATAGACACCATAGACACTATAGTGTCTATGGTGCTGGGCTGCTAAACAGGAGGTCGCGGGATCGAATCTCGGCCACGGTAGCTGCATTTAGATGGGGGCGCAATGCGAAAACACCCGTGTACTTAGATTTAGGCGCACGTTAAAAAACCCTGGGTGATCCAAATTTCCAGAGTTCGCCATTACGGCGTGCCATGTAATCAGATCGTGATTTTGGCACGTAAGACCCATTATTCAATTTATTTGAATTAGATCCATGCATCACCAAGAAAAACTGAGAAAAAACGTTGTAAGAGTGCAAGAACAAACACAAGCGAGAGAGCAGAGAGAAAAAGAAGTCGCACGCAGTTCACTGTTTAGAAAGAAATGAGACGGTCGCTATCCAGGTGAAAATTCAGTAAAGATTTGAGAGCCAATCTTAGTTTCCCAGAGCGCACGGTGTATACTTCTTACACCGTGCCAGAGCATAAAGTTCAGGGGAGGAGGAGGAAGAAAGGAAAGCGAGTAAGAGGCACGGTGTAAAAAGAGGTGATGGGCGTGCTCACACTACAGCGTTCGCTGTGTCATTCAAAGACACCCATTATCAGTCGCCTTTAAAGAGCCCAGCAGGGCTCTCGTGGGTTTCTGTGCGGGTGACAATCGCATCCATAATTAAAACATTATTGGGTATGACGAGCCAAAAGCACGCCCTGTGAGGCACGCCTTAATGGGGGCCGCACTCCCGATTAACTTTGGCCACCTATAGAGTTCCTTAACGTGCACTCTAATCCAAGCACACGGGCGTTTTCTTGCATTTCGACCCCTTCTAAATGCAGCCGCAAAGCCGGGATCGAACTGGCGACTTCCAAGCTCAGCAGCGCAAAGCCAAAGCCACTGCGCTAACGCAGCGGGCACGCCTCCAGAATCCCATTATCTTGTTTAAGCAGTCTGTTATTTACTCGGAGATTGTCTTTGGCCACCAAAGAAGGAAGCAGGAGTTGTGTTCATTGGCCTACTCACAAACCGAAAAAGACTGCCCACCATGCCGACACGAAAATAGTTGACATTTACGCGCAGCCGCAAGCAATGCAGTTAAGTTGCCTCGCCACGAGGTTTAGCAGTGGACGTGTCTCGGACGGTCACTTTCGGAGATATCACTTTTAAAGCGCGCTGATTGGCTGATTGAAAAAAACCGCTCCAATCATACAACGTGCTGCGTACTACATCAGGCTAAAATAGTGGTATCACCAAAATTGATTGTCCGCGAGAATACGTCCATCGGCGAGAGTTGAAGGCGCAACGAAGGATCAAGAGAGTGCAGGCACGCGAGTTCACAAATTCTATGGGATTCCACTGTTTCGTGCAGAATATCGACATGAATGTCATTAGAGACCGGGAGCTCACTTGCTTCCAGACGCGACTTGCATCCCTGTAAGAGCAGAACACGCACAGAACAAAAACGCTAGACGAGGTCTCACTTGTTAGAGCTTTGTTAAAGAAAACGCAAAGAAAGAAGCGCGCAATAATGGCTCGACAGAATAAATGATCACTGCATCGTCTATTGTGGAAGACTGTCGGACTGTGGCAGACTGTGGCAGACTGCCAGACTGTCTATTGTGGGAGAGTGCCAGTTTTCGTGGCAGCAAAGTCGAGCATTACTGTTTTTATTCGCGCTTTACTTAAATTCTAAAAACTCGGCGCGTCAGCTGGGTCCGGAGGCTCTCCGTTTCCTTTCAGACCAGGAGCGGCTGCTACATCTCCTGGAAGTTCTAGTTAGAACAGATCTTGCTCACTCAACAACTTGAGCAAACGCACGCTTAACGTCCAGCCCAGCAAAAGGAGAAAGAAGTACCTCCGCAGACATGATGTGCTGACACGCAGCTTTTACCGTGCAATTCCTAGCAACTAATCGCAGCGCTTCTCTTGTTTTCCGTGCTTGCCTTGAGAGGAAATAACCACGGTATATGCAAGAAGAGTCCCTGCACTCTTTCGCGCTATTCCCACAGGCCAGCCACAGGATAGGAGCGCGTCAGGGAACACCGCGATCGAACGGTCATGACTGGGTGCTTCTGCCGAACGCTTTCTAGCCCGTGCGATATGGGAAAACGTTTATAATGCATCCCGATCAATTTTCACGCTATTCATACCATATTTATAAACATTCCCTGCTTTAACGTCAAGCGATTACCACGACACAAGGCCTCATCCTCTTTCTTTCTTTCTTTCTTTCTTTCTTTCTTTCTTTCTTTCTTTCTTTCTTTCTTTCTTTCTTTCTTTCTTTCTTTCTTTCTTTCTTTCTTTCTTTCTTTCTTCCTTTCTTTCTTTCTTTCTTTCTTTCTTTCTTTCTTTCTTTCTTTCTTTCTTTCTTTCTTTCTTTCACGAATGGAGCCATGAGGGATGATACTTTACAGCCGATGACGAGATAAGAATGCTGAACGTAATATGGAGGTGTTTTACTGACCATATAGTTAGCGTCCTGCTTGAAATGTTTCACTATCTTGCTGCTCCAGGGTGACACATGACATGACCTGTTTATACATATAGTACACAGGCATACTTTCTAATACAGTGTACGTATTCTACAGAAATACAGTGTAATAGACAACTATAGAGTGCCCGGTTAAGGCCAGTGTCCCAGAGAAAGACCAATAAGAGCTTATTCGGTGACCGGGCTACACTACCTGTGTTGCTCTAAGATTCAAACACATGGTGCAGCTGAAACGAGCTATCACGCAAAATTAGAGCGAATTGAAGATTGCTTTTTGAAGAATTCGTGCATCCGACCACCTTCTTCCGCGACACTCGATTGAATGAGGCAGTGGTGGATGCAGCTATTTCCACGTCCCTCCACGTATACACGTGGTGGGAGAGAGGGGGAGAAGTCATAAGAGAGAGGAATTCAGGACTACATGGATGTCAGAAGTTTGTTAACGCAGCAGCACATATACACTCAGACGCGCCAGAAAGTTAAGCACCGCGAGACGAAAGTAATCGTCTCACGAGCAAAGTGTTCTAGCAGTGCAAGCGCGAACATGGACACAAAAAGACGCAAATACACACGCACAGCACTGTGTGTGTGCATTTGTTTCTTCTTGTGTCCGCGTTCCTGCTTGCTCAATTGTAGTACACCTCACAATGCCGTACCAACAAGCCGTCATTGCAACTCTCACAAGTGTCCGTGTACAATTACACATTTCGTTTCCTTGCAGCTTGAGATATCTATTAAAAATTTCTATTCCTACCCAACGAGAAACCCGTCCGTCCGTCGCGTAAGACAATCGCTTTACAGGGCCCGCAGCAGCGAGCCAATTCACCTTCGAGCTGCCTCTCGCTTCAACGCGAACTAAGCTGCAAGAACACAGCGCACACGAAGCTATCAGCACTCGGCGCACTGTGTCCCCATCGCAGATCACTTTCAAGATGGGACCCGCGCGTCTCACTTCAACGCGAACGAAGCGGCAAGAACACAGGTCCGCGCGGCCGCACCGTACGCAGCCGCCTACGGAGTACGGTTGATCACGGTTCGACGCGGATGGATAAGACGCGAGAGAGCGATATAATGATTGGAACGTCCGCAGCGCTACGTGGCGCCGCCACCTGCAGTAGTTTGCTTGCGTCATCAATTTACTCTGCACCGCTGTCCGCAGCAGTTTGTGTCGCCGCGGTGCTGTCATTTATACTGGTCCTATCAATTTTCTTAGCATTGATAATGACACCGGGCTGCGTGGAGATGAGCAAATGGCATAATGCTTATTCTCAGAGGAGATACTGAGTGAATTTGAAATTTATTTAATTTATTTGAACATACTATCAACCCCTTATAGGGCATAGATAGGAGTGGGTGACATTTGTAGTGTAACCTTCACAACACTACCACAACAACATAAAACGTATGCTGCTAAATCACGTGCTGCAATACAATATCACAACAATACCATATGTTATAACAAACAATGTTACAATTTACAAGGGTATTGCATATCACAACAATATTACAAAAATGCACCTGGAGCAATTACAATTGTGCCTCTGCCTTTGGCACGAACGTCGATACCGAATTAATAGCGTTGCAATCAGACGAGGCAAACATTCCATTAGAGAAACAAACTGTTCTCGACAATTCGCGCTTACCGCACGTTGCGACAGTTTCTTCCACTCACGGGTTTTCTGTAAATATAAATAGTACTGTAACCGCCCTTAGAAAACCTGATCTCTTTGACATACCTGGTATGTTTAGTTCTTGTCACCCTCGACTTCGTTTCATATATATAGCGATGCTTGTTTACTAGTACAACTTCAATTATGATGCTGCAAAAAGATTCTCAACCTTTTCTGTTTCCTTCGTAATTTGAGTAAAAAGAGGTTGGCCCTGTCGTAAAGAGGTGACACCGAGTCGTTCCTTCGATATTTGTAAAAAATGATACCGAAAGCGCGCCATTGCACACCCTCTAGTTTTATGACACTTTTTTGTTCATGCGGATCCCACAATTCGCACCCATTTTGCAATATTGGATGTGATAACATATTGAACGCGGTCAGTTTGGTCGGTGCGGGCGCGAGCTTGAGCATGCGCCGGATAAATTTCAATCTTTTATTCGCCTTACCAACAACATTATCTATGCGCTTTGTCCGGCTCAGGCTTGAAGTCATGTTGACACCCAAGTAGTTATATTCTGTTACCCGAGCTAAGGAAACACCGGACAGCGTGTAGGTAAATTCTAAAGACGTACGTCTATGTGTCACTGTCATTCAGACTGTTCATCTTTCTTTCTTTTTTTGAAATTTAGGGACATTTGCCATTTCCTACACCATTCATTCATTTTTATGCAAATACTCGTGGAACTTAACTTGGTCGGCTACCGATGTGATTTCAATAAAAGTTATGCAGTCGTCTGCGAACAATCTGCTTTGAACCGGTGGGTCATCTATGAGGCCATTGATAAATATGAGGAACAGCAGGGATCCAAGCACCGAACCCTGCGACACTCTACACGCAACACGACCTGTGGCAGAGTGGCTTTCTTGAAAAGTAACGAACTGCCGGAGATTCGTTAAAAAGGCCTCAATCCAGCTAACGACATTGTAGTTTCCAAACACCATTCCCATTTTCATTAATAATTTCAGATGACTAACCGTATCAAAAGAATCTTAAAATTAAGGTAAATAATATCAATCTGTCCTTTCCTATCAAGCACTTCACTGAGGAAGCGTATCATTTCCACAGGTTGCGTCCCTGTCGACAAGCCATCACGAAATCCATGCTGAAACTCACTGAAAAACTTGTTACGAGACAGAAATGGCTTTATATACGTGCTTGGTGACTATGTGTTCAAACTTTTTGCAGGATGTGGACGTTAGGGAAACATGTCTACAGTTAATAACTGAGTTGGCATCGCCGTCTTTTGGAGTTGAAATTATGTTGCTGAATTTCCATTCGTCATAAAAAATTCCTGATGACAGTGGTTTTTCAAAAATAACCAAAAGGTATTCTGCCACCCATTCGGCACACATCTTTGAATATACATTCGGAATCTCGTCAGGGCTGGTCAACTTACATAAGTCCAGCAGAAGTCGAAATATACCTTTCTCTGAAATCATGAGTTCACCAATGGGTGGAAAGCTACTACCCACGCCAAGGTCAACAGTGTCGTCGTTGTCTGCAGTAAACATACGAGAAAAAAAAGCAGGTTTTAAAAAAAAAAACATAGTTTGTTGCGCAGCCACTAGAATTGCAAGACGCTGACAGAATAACCACTTGTCTTTAATCTACTCCATGTCTCTATAGTAGGTCAGCATGCGAACGTCAGAAACAACAAGAATACAGTTAAGAAGTGTCGTACGTGTATTAATAGGCTTCAGCCTGCGCGGCTACAATATAATTTGAATTAGTGGCACGCCGAGAACTTGAAGTAGTTAAAGAAGAAAAGAACTCACTCACTCACTCACTCACTCACTCACTCACTCACTCACTCACTCACTCACTCACTCACTCACTCACTCACTCACTCACTCACTCACTCACTCACTCACTCACTCACTCACTCACTCACTCACTCACTCACTCACTCACTCACTCACTCACTCACTCACTCACTCATCGGGTTCAGCATGTTACCGAAGGCCACCAGTATCAGGTGAGCTAACAGACACGAGGGAGATGACTAATATACCTTCACAACAAGCACGACGATAGCTTCACTTTTCGACAAATTATTCGCATAATGGTGACCACTGTTCGTGAATATTGTCTCATATAGCGGGGCAAACCCAGCTTCTGACATAGCCACACCCATGATCAGACGATTCGCTCGAGTTTACGATGAGCCTTTCGGCCAATGGTCGTCGCCACGCACACGGCCTCTGTGTCGTGCACAGGAATGTAGGCTCGAAGAAAAGAAACTTCCCCCTGGTTTCAGGCTATTATACAGGCAGAGGCCGGGCTGCAAAAGGAAAATCACTTCTTGCAGCGCTCAGTGACGCTATTCGCGGAGATCGCCCTCACAAGCTGCGCGCCTTGCTTCGCACTTCGTATATGTGGGTGCTACGCCACTACAGCCTGACCCCAGAGATGACTTTTGTAGCGATTTTGCTGAGGCTTTCAGTCACCGCCACGACACAGCGGCTACGGCATCGTACTGCCGACCGCGAGGCAGCCGGTTCGATTCTGTGCAGCGGTGCCGAAATAAAGTGCGCCCTGGCCTCTCGTTGCGCAGGAATATAGATATCCGGAATTTCGGGCATTCGAAACTAATGAGCTCTTAGGCCACGAAGATACACATGCGAGTTATGAAGGACACCTTGGTGGGTGGCTGCGACATAATTTTGACCACCTGGGACTCTTTAGTATGCACGGAAAGTTCACTACACGGGAGTCTTGCAGCAGCGGGACGCCAAAACCACTGAATAGACGAAAGTTTTCAGCGCGAACAAAACGAGAACGGGAGAAGGATATATGAAAGCAGGGTCATCGCTGCTTTATATGTCTTTCTTCTGTCCTTGTCATTGCTCTGAGAACTTTCGTTCACGATGAACCAATTAGCCTACTCCAAGAATCTTCTGCCACTGAATGATATGGCGGAAACGCTTCGCGACTGAGCACTGCGGCGAGCTCCATACTGCATCGCGAGTTGAAAGCTTGCTGCGCTAACGCCGTGTTAAATAATACTCCGCCGGTAATATTTTAATGTCGATGTAAGGTAGGCTTATATATAATATGCAGGGGCCGGAAGCTGTCGATGCGCGGGTGTTTGAAACGTCCGCTTCACGAAGCAGTGCAAAGCATTGAGAAAATGAAGAATTCTCAGCGACAGAAACTGTGAGAGCAGGTGTTACTCAGGGCAGCGCGTTAGGACCCTTATTATTTAATCTTTGTGTTAACCCTTTAAGACGCCACTTTATCCCGTTGATTGAAAAGTTGCTTTTATCACATCTCTTGCATCTTCAGAATCATAGGAAGTGTACAGCTGGAGAAAAGATGAAGAATTTTCAATTGTTCATGCAGTTTCGTAAGGTTTACAAAATTTCGACTCCATGCGAAAACTCACTATGGCAACACAAAATATGAGAACATGTACTATTTCGTGCTATGAAAAGTTTGAAAAGCAGTTATCTAGCCACTTGAAAATTATGCCTGGTGCAAGACATTGTAAAAAACAATGAAAGAAGTGAACCCGCTACATACAACATACTGACACAGAGTAAGAACACCCAGCCGTCTACCTTCCCACTCGTTTTGCTAAAACATTCTCCATGTTATTCAAAATTGCAGCACACTTCCATTAGGTGTTTCAGTATGTATGAAACACATTTTAACTACCATTACTTTCATCAGTGCTTTTGCTATTGACGCACTCTCCTGCAGTACACAATTGTGTAGACAGCGTCTCAAAGGGTTAATCATACTGTAAACATATAGTAGCAGGCTTAATTCATAATCTATGCAGACGAAACGAGTATATTTTTAAATTCCGATAGTCTTGATAATCTTTCCCTTAATGTAAACATTGTTCTCGACGAATTAAATAACTGGAGTATAGCAAATGCGCTGCAAATCAGTACTACAAAGACAAAAGCAATTTTGTTTAAACCATACCAAAAACATATACACTTTAATTTTAATATTAAAATCGGCTCTAATAAAATTGATTCTTTTTCAGAAACTACAGCCCTTGGCGCAATATTCAACGAACACTTACTCTAGAATTCTCAAATTAAAAGTATTCGTCGTAATCTCGCTAATATAGTTGGGATGCTGTGCAATTGCCGGTATGTATTACCTGAGAGACTGAAGCCCTTAGTGTACAACTCACTTTTTTTCCGTCCAAGTAAATTACTGCTCGTTAGTATGACGTATGACGTCGCACATAAATATAGATAAGATTCATAGATTACAGAAGAAAGCTCTCCGTCAAATTGCAAATGTTCCTTGGGATTCACCATCACATAATCTATTCCTTAGGTACAGCATCTTACTTTTTAAGGACTTTTATAAGTACCGATTATTGCTACGTTACAAAAAAAAATTAACCTAAAGTATAATAACACGTAATTTATGTCACTGTGGCACCTAAGGAGCGCTCCGGAAAAAGCCTACAGTTTCCGAAGCAGGACAACCTGCCTAGAACCCTTCTGTAGGACAAATCATGGCTCTAACAGTATAGAATATCAATTAAACAGACTTTTGAATGAATTAATTTCTTGTGATATAAATGTCCGCGATATGAGGCATAGTGTTCTTAAATTTTACTTTCTAAGCAGTTTTTAGTAGTTTTGTTAATACATTATCACTTACCCCTACTGATGTGTTCTGAATTTGTCAAATATCGGATATATTTTTATATTTCTTTTATTTTCTTTTGTACTTCACTATATGTGTATAGTTTACCTGGGCACATTTTTTGGCATTCCATAAGCGGTGATTTTTGCATTCTCACAAGAATCGAAGTTTTCATGATATTGTATAATGCTCTAATATTGATAACAACCACTGTCGCGCTGCCATTGACTGTCTGTAAGGGTATAGGGATCCCGTCAAGCTTGTCGATTGGCTATGGTGTTAGGCTGCTGAGCACGCGGTCGCGGGATCGAATCCCGGCCATGGCGGCTGCATTTCGATGGGGGTGAAATGCGAAAACACCCGTGTACTTAGATTTAGGTGCACGTTGAAGAACCCCAGGTGGTCGAAATTTCCGGAGTCCCCCCCCCCCCCCCCCCCTACGGCGTGCCTCATAATCATAAAGTGTTTTTGGCACGTAAAACCCCAAAATTTAATTTAATATTTTTACGAAGTTTTTGTCCTTGTTCCCTGCATTTCTGATGTACGAAGTGCAGAAATAAAATTGAATTGAATTGAAATTGAATTGTCTCGCGATTTTTAATGCGAAAGCATTATATGATTCATGAGGCCGAAAATGCGGCGTGATCATCAACATCAGTGACGTCATCAGCATCTCGTATGACGTCATTAGTAACACAGAAGATAGTAAATGCATCGTATCATTATCAGGCGTGGTGTCTATGTTTCTCAATTTAAAGACTAAAGCTTCACCAGGCCCTGATAATATCCAAAATGCGTTTCTGCGTCGATATGCCGAGATAGTTGCCAGTTATCTTGTAATCATCTTCCGTGCTTTCCTGCGTTCATCTAGCAATCCCGGCGATTGGTAAACAGCGCGAATCGTGCCAGTATTCAAAACAGGGGATAAGTAATTGGTCTCAAATTATCGTCCCATATCTCTCACTTCTTCCTGTTGCAAAATTTTTGAGCATATCATAGCCAACTATATCACTGACTTTCTAAACAATAGGAATATACTAACCCCTTTTCAAATTGATTTCAGGAAGGGTTTTTCCATTGTTACTCAATTGGTCTCAGTCGTACATACTTTCGCAACTATTCTAGATAAAACCGGACAAATCGACGTTACCTTTTTGGACTTCAAGAAAGCCTTTGATTTAGTTCCTCACACCAAACTCATTTTCAAACTTCAAAATACTGGCTTTCCAAACTTTATTGTGGATTGGGTTTCCGCTTACTTATTTAATTGCACACAGTTCGTTAATATAAACGAATACTGCTCATCCAAACTTCCGGTTACATCAGGTGTTCCTCAGGGAAGTGTTTTAGGACCTTTGCTTTTTTAATATATATTAATGACATTGGTAACGTTATCCCTAAACCTGTCGAAATAACGCTATTCGCTGACGATTGCGTTATGTTTAAGGAAATTGATAGCGTAGACGATCAGGTGCTTCTAAATAATTGCATGAATAATGTTTATCAGTGGTGCAACCGTTAAGGGGGTATGAAGCTAAACTCCGAAAAAACAGTGTACATGAATGTAACTAGAAAGAAAAATTACTTGTCGTTTCCATACACGCTATCATCTCACCCACTCATAGAAGTCAGCGAATATAAATACCTTGGCGTAGCAATAACAAAGAATCTCAGTTGGAATAACCACGTGTCTAACATATGCGCATCCGCCTTTCGTAAGTTATGCTTCCTCAGATATAAACTTCGACAAGCCCCTCCATCCGTCCAGCTGATGGCGTATAATTCGATCATTAGTCCTGCCCTCGAATACGCATGTGTTATTTGGGACCCACACACTAAGAAAAACATTGATGCTCTGGAAATGATTCACCGAAAATCCATTCGGTTTATCCTTTCTCGATACCGCATGACGGACTCCCCAACCTTTATGATGCAACAAAATAATATCCAGGAACTTAAGCTACGTCGCAAAATTCTGAGATTAAAGTTCCTTTATCACTTGAAAAACAACCATCTCGCATTAAACCCTGCTCCGTACATCCAGCCTCTGATGTCACGACTGACTCGAAATAGTCATGCTGAATCGATAACACCATTTAGAACACGTCCTAACACATTCAAGTTTTCATTTTTTCCACGAACGAATGCAGACTGGAACGCTTTGCCGCTATGTATGCTTCAGAACAGTGACTCATTCGACGCATTGACGTCATAATGTGAAGCGCTTTTCTTGTTTTTTTTCTTGCAAAGGATTTTTTTTTCCTAAAGTTGCAATGTTTTTAATTGTTTTCACGGCCATAAGGTGCTCATTTATGTGCCATCTTTATGTATATATTATTTGTTTCTCCCTGTCTTCATGATCTATGATGATTTCTGTTTGATGTTTTTACCAGTGCTTGTGTAAACCTTTTTGATACCCCTCCTGCATGGGCCCTACCTTGGACCTACAGTATGTTGTGAATAAATAAAGAAAAAAATAAAATAACGCTAATTAATAGTAATTATGGATGATTAGTGTGAATTAATGACTTGCAGTGAACTAAGGTGAATTATTGTGAAGTAAAGTGAATTAAAGTTAAAGCAAGTTTGAGTAAGGTGACTTAAGGTGGATAAAAGTTAATTAAGGTGTATTAAAGTGGATTAAGGTATGTTAAGTTTCGTACAAATTAGCGCAAGGAGGATTAAGGTAGAGTGGTGAAAGACACGTGGCAATGTATGACGTCACGTATCATGGACGCAACCAATTAATTAGAGTAGTCATAATGCTTCCGCATTCAAATCCCGCAAGGATATTTAAGTGACTGCCAATTTTTCCTTTCCGCGCTTTGTCCACGGTCCGAGCGGCGCTAGGTAGCCGGCGTTTCAGCATTAGCAGTCGATGATGTGCGTACGGGGGGGAGGAAGGAACGGAATCGAACGAAAGGAATCGCCACATCGCGTAGCGGCCCAACTTTGCGAACTTGCCCATTTTCGAAGCTCTGAAACATGCGCTATAATGCGCCCCGCGAGGGCGTCTTTCCTCCGCGTGACCTTTCTGGGACGCCAGCTCGTTAAGGGAGGACGAGCGCAGCCTTTGTACCTGGGCCGGCCTCCGCGCAGCTTGATGAGCGCGTGCCTTTCCGTTTCGCTGAACTCGGCTACGACGGCGCAGTCAAGCGCGACTCGGCCCGGACGGACAATCGGATCGCGCGCATCTGCTTTGCGGTGCTACTGCGGCGCGCCTTTCGGACAACCTGGGACCAGGAGCCGCTCAAGGCCTCGACCGGCCTCGGAGTTGTCATTGAATCGTGGGGAACGTCCCTTGAGTCTCTACCGAATTTGACGAGGGATCGCGCGCTCCTTTGCGGAAAGCAGCGACATACAGGGGAGATCAGAAGCACGCGTACATGCAGTAAGTGCGTAACGACTGCGAAATGCCGAAGGTTCATGCACTGAATGCGCACTTCAGTAGCTATTCTGCTCGGGGGGAAGGGAAGCGAATAGAACAAGCTGTCGAATAGTGGCCAATGCATTTTTTTAGTATAAAACCCTCGAAGAAAAACAAAGCTGTGTCACGTATGGTTTGCGCTTGCTTGGCGTGGATCTCACGAAATAAAACACCATTCCTTTCCTACCGAACTAGTTGCTGGATCTACGGAAAAAGCGCAGAGGCATATTTCCTCCAGGAAATATACGGCATGTTTCTGCGACAACTGTCTTAGATAATTACAAATAAACGACTCCATGAAAAATGGTCGATTTTTCTATATTCAGCCATTATAGCAGCGGCTGGCATCAGAATTCGCGTTATAATGGCCGAAATTACAATTATTTAACGAATTCGCTAATTGAAATTTTAATTATTGAAGCTCAATAATTTCTTTTCGACAGACTAGTTGGTTCATACTGAAATCTGTAGTGTACTGGGCGAAATGTATGTACACCGTCAGGTGCGGAAGGGGAGAGACAGGATAGCGCGGTGTCTCTCTTTCATTGCGTAGCTGGCGGTGGACATTTATAAATTTTTATTTTATTTACTCGCACTGTTGGCCTATCGGCCGTTACAGGGTGGGTCAAAAGCTGCACTTCTACAATTAGCACCCAGTACATGAATATTCCAATATTACATAAAGCACGAAAAAGCAGGTCAATAGAAGCATTTCTGCAAGTAGTACAGTACATGAATAAGCAAACAAAAAAACATTACCCTAGATAACACACACACACACACACACACACACACACACGCACACACACACACACACACGCACACACACACACACACACACACACACACACACACACACACACACACACACACACACACACACACACACACACACACCACGTATACATGTGTGCATCTTTCAATATAGTTTAAACGTGATAAATGAAACAACAATGCATTTCGCTGCAGATGTTGAGTTCTAATTTCTCGACAGTCTGTACATATATTACCACTGCCAACATGCCACCCCCCTTAAATTCCTTTCCCGTCTTCCCCTTCACCCAAGATACTATGTAAAATGAGACGGTTGTGCATTCTAGTCACTACATATTGCATGCCAAGCTGTTGAGGACCATACTTGTAGGACACGCCGTGGTTGCTTAGTGACTATGGTGTTGGGCTGCTAAGCACGAGGTCGCGGGATTGTATTCCGGCCATGGTGGCAGCATTCCGATGGGGGCGAAATGCGAAAACACCCGCGTTCTAAGATTTAGGTGCGCGTTAAAGAAGCCCAGGGGGTCCAAATTATTCCGGAGTCCTCCACTACGGTGGGCCTCATAATCAGATCGTGGTTTTGGCTCGTAAAACCCCATAATTCAATTTTTAATTAATGTAGTACTAGGAAGAACACGAATTATTCATGGATTGAAGAGAGAGAGAGAGAGTGAGAGAGGGGGGTGGGGGCAATGGCCAAGAGGTAATTAAACATGAACAGGAAATTCTTTTTACTGCTCTACGCTGGTATATGTTGGAGGGGAACCGCTAGGTGTAATAGCATCAGCATTGATCATTTAGCGTTAATGTCGCTAGATTTAGCAACTTATGAGTCACGTTAGCGACAGTTATGCAGAATGATTGCTTGTTGGGCTAGTTGGTTCATTGCAACTTATGTAACAGCGCTTCCTCATTTTTCGCGCTGTTACACAAGTGACAATTATGCCTTTTTGGAGTCTTAGCAGCCTGTTTGTATGGCGACTTCTTTAGTAGCATAAAAAGCCAGTAAGCTTCCCTCCTAAAATTACTTAAGTGACTTTATCTAAGTTGAATGCCTCGTTGACATTTTATCCCAAGGGGGATACATGCGCCTCCATTTGTCGTTACTTCTAAAAGCGTACCGAATAGCTTATTAGCGAGTCTTTTGGGCACATCAAAGCTGCTCTTCCAGGCAAAGCGCTATCTTGAGGCCTGCTACTGTTACAGAAAATCAGGGGTTCTTTTCCATTTTCACATTCCAACCGGCGACTCGCCATTGCAAAAGATAACTTAATTAAAGCTATAGTTTAAAACCTAATAGGCGAGACGTTTAGGAAGAAGTAAAACATAAAAAGAAAGAAAATATTGAGCTACTCATTGTTCTATTAAATCACTCCGTGACTTATCAACAGACATGTAGTGTTTTGAGCCGCGACATGGCGATTTTGCTAAAATGCACATAAGAAAAAATGTGGCCAAGATCGAATAGTACGAGGAAAAAATGACAGAGTAGCCATGGTTATTTCCGTTCTTCTTCTAACAGCTGTACTCCATATTTTGCAGACGTAGCCTTCTGGCTGAAAACAAAGCCTAAAGCTCCCCTAATGCTCCTTTATAGAACCATTTAACTTCAGATTGCCTTGAAGGAGGCCATGACAAGATCAGCAGATGTATTGAAGTTCCACATTATTACGAAAAGTACAGGAGATCATTCCCCTAATGCAGTAATTTCAGAAGTTTACGAGTTGAAATTCATCCAAAATCGGCAGCTCGGGTGATGAGCTCGCAGCTATCTCCCACCGGCAGCGACACTCATGGTGATGACGTGCAGAGCATGACGCGAAGGACCGCGGCGGGCCGGCCCATCGTCTGCCGTGCATAGACCGCCCGTCTGCATTGCCCTGCTTACACGGCACGTCGACAGCTGTAACAATTTAGTACACTGTTACCTGCAACTCGTACAGCTAAGTGTGGCAACGCTCACCTTGCATAATCATCCGTACCGGCTCTGGACGAGCACGACACTGGTACCGATACGACGCTAACGACAAATATCGGCCGATACCTCGGCATATATCACAGTGTCGCTGTAACATCAATGCCCCAAACAATGCATGCAACAAAGATGCTGACCCTACCTACAAGTAAATGTGGCCGTTATGGCCGGATCTCCTTTCTACACCGCCAGCAAAAATAATCTGCGTTGCGCGTTTCCTTTTTGCGAAATGTCAAAATGCACAAACGACGGCGCTGTAGACTCGCAAATTGACGGCGTTACTTGTGTCTTTGTTCTCAGAGCTCTCATGACGCGGTGTCGGTCTGAAACAGTGAAGCTCTTTCGGCTGAGTCGCTTTGCCCCTAACAGAGGTCTAGTAAACGACCAGCCTAAGACTGAGAGAGGCTCAGGATACTACTGCTCTGAAGCAGAGGTCTAGTAAACGACCAGCCTCAGATAGTATATAGCTATCGTTAAGTTTGCACGTTGTTTATCTCGCGTACGAGAGATCATTCGAAGAGGTGCCACCCTACGAACCAATCTAATTCATTATAGTGCACGCGTTGGCTCATGGACAATAAGCTACCTAAGCCACTGCTGCTATCCTTAGACGAGGAGAGCCTCTATGCTTCCATTTAAATGCCGCAAGGAAATATGCTCAAATTAACCAAAGAGAAAAGAAGCGTTCATCCAGGCGGATGCAGAGTTTGAGACGTCGGCGCAGTGATGTCAAGAAGAGGAGGACGATGTATGGGGCTTAGAAGAAGCTTGAACTGAGTCGGTTGGTACGTGTATTCATGCTGGAAATTTCAGCGTTATATAGGCAATGATGGAAACGAGACATACTGCACGAGCGCTGACTAAAAATTGAACGTTTATTTTAGAAGATTGGGCTAAACAACAACGACGACGACGACGACGACAACAGCAGAAGCAGCAGCAGCAACGACAACATTAGATGTGCACTTTCAGTGCGCATAGGTTTTATAGTGAAAGGGCGTAAGTTGCTTCACCCAGACATTAAAAGCATGATGATAAATAGCTTATATGAAAAAGAAATGTTAAGGTATTGACTGCTGTCTTGTCGTGACCTAAGAATAAGGACATTTCTTTGTGGTGCAGTGATTAGGAGCGTTGGCTCACACAACTCGTTCCGTTCTTCTTTAGTATAGGACGCCTCACTTATCTCCCCGGTATATTTTGGTGACGCCTTATTTACTTTATTATTTCTGTTATTATTATTTGCTAGTTTTTTACGCTCCTCTGTAATCGTTTATAACCTTTCCTACTCCCTATGCAGAGTAACATGTCCGCGGTCATAAGCCTACCGGCAAAAATCTCTGCCTTCTGACAAGGAGCACTCCCCTCTTCTCCCCTAGCTCTCTCTCTCTCTCGCTAGTAAGTGGGTGAGGAAAACGTATGTACCATCAAAATTTGCCGCACAGTAACAGTCACAGTGATGCATGGCAAACTACGTTTCACGGACAGCCTGGCCCTTTATGGTGCCCTTTTAGGCACCGCGTTTAGGCAACGGCATACTTCTGGCACGCACTAGACGAAATTTGCTGGCATGCTTTGCTGAGCAAGGGTCCCTCTGCTGCTCGCTTTTTTTGATGCGCTTGCGGACCGGCCCTGCCTACTTTACTCGTCGCGGAAAATACAACATCAATATCGGGTCGTGAATTGGTGTGCGCTGCCATTGAAGTCCGAGAAGGATCGAAGGTAAATGCAGTCAGAGAAGAACGCATTCTCCCGACAGCAACAGATGTGAAACAGAACGGAACATAAGTTGTCCATGAGTTGTATTCAGATGACAAACTTCCCGTTGCCAAACAGATACAATCTTCCTCGAGTTTCGAAAATACACGAAAAGCGGGATCATCCCAAGTTAATCGTCAATCTTGACTCTTCCTTTCAAAGCACCGGGATCACTTGCTGGTATTCTTCTTAGTTTTCTTGTAGAGAGCAAGGCATTAATTTTTGTTGTGTGCAAATTACGCCCACGCAATTTAGTTTCTGATGACCCGCAATTGTGTAGTTGCAGGGCATATTATGTGTACTCCGGGACATTGGCTTGAACTAGACGTTCTCGATGCTTGTTACAGCATGTGCTTGTACTAGTTACTTGCGCATTTGCTAGTTGCTTGTACATCTTGTGTGCAATGTACTGTGTATGAGTGTGTTATCTTATTCATCACCAATGTCATCTAGGATAGGCTTACCTCAAGGCAAACATCTGCAGACTCACAAAAAAAGAATGCCTCTCTAAATTAAGAACCGGAGCTGCTACTAAGTTTTTCCAGGAGCATGGTGCCTTTAGAAAAAAAGTTCGGCAGCAAGTTACACGCCTGCAACACGTGAATGCGAAAGCCTGCTGCAATCTTGGTAATGCACCGTCTCGCATCGTCGCGTTGCTGCTTTCGCCGTTCGGCTTCTCCGGCTCGTATTTCGACGCTTAGCTGCGGCTTCGCGCGCTCGTATAGCGGGACCAGACGCGCCAACGACGTTTCTCCCCGACTTGCATCTTCTCAGCAGGGGATTGAAACGTATGCTGTTCTGCGTGTTGTAAGGGTGATTTCAATTAATATATGCACTGTTCGCTTCACTTTGTTGAGCGCTTGTAGCCTCACCCTTACGGGTGTATGAGCCATCAAGAAGGTCACGTGTGTTTTTTTTTTTCTGTACCACTCTACTAGACGCCGCATTTCTGTACGTTGTATGCGTGATCACAATGAAAGTATGCACTGTATGCTTCACTTTGCTGATTGCTTGTAGCTTCTGCATTACGAGAGGGATGAGCTATTGCATTTTTTGCTTGCTTAGGGGGGTATGAGCCATTGATGATGATAGTTTTTGTACTATTGTACCGGACAACGTGTTTTTTTTTTTTTCAAGGCCATCGCGGGTATGACCACTCAATGCTTTCGTCTTAAACTGACTCGCCATCCCGGCCCTGCGAAAGTGAATGTCCAGTG
Organism: Dermacentor albipictus; assembly: GCF_038994185.2. Taxonomy (NCBI): domain Eukaryota; kingdom Metazoa; phylum Arthropoda; class Arachnida; order Ixodida; family Ixodidae; genus Dermacentor; species Dermacentor albipictus. The sequence goes on from NC_091821.1 coordinate 267,093,820, forward strand.
AAGCTGTTGAAAACCACCACTACAACTGCTGAGGGGGGTATGCAATGCTTTATTGCTTTAGAGTAATGGTAGTAATCATAATTTTCACAGCACGCCTCTGCTGGTCGTATTGCCGTTTCTTTTTCCGTTTGCCGCTCCTCGTGTTCACGCTGCTCTACGTGAGTCTTAACAATGCCTTGCCTATCCATAACGGTGCTGCAACAACAACGAAATCAGTTGCTAGGCTGGTTATTTTATATATGAAAGGCTATGACGTCACTGTCGTCGTCAAGCTTCCGTCGTCACGGCAGCTTGCGCAACAGTAATCTTTACCGGGAAACGTACGCGGTGTACGCTAAGTGCTTTGCAATGTTATCAGGTCAGGTAACAGGTTTGCATTGTTATCAGGAATTATGTGGTCCGGATGCTCGTTTTGTGCTTGTTCTTTATTGAAACAAGTGCTGTACTGCATGTTGCATGCGTGACACCAACGAATGTATTTACTTTTCGCTTCAGTCGCTGAAGTTTATTTTTTTTTTCGGTTTTTAATCGATGAAGGTTTTTTTTTTTTTCGTGAGGACGCGCTGCGAAAGATCTCGACCAAGTAGAGGCTAGTAGCTTCGCTGTGAAACAGCGCACTCTGTGATGTGTTCTCCTTCGATGGCCGCCAAGGGCCTGCGGCGGAGTCGCCCAAAAGCAGGCAGCGCGAGGGAGGCGCTTCAGTAGCGCGGTCAGGGCCCGTGTCGCATTCAGCCAGGCACGTAACGTAGATTCATATGTAACATATCAATTTTGTCCCCTTTAGATGCAATATCAGATCCAATTCACAGAATTGTGATATTTTTCCATGCTGAGTTAGAGAGCTGTAAATTTGATAGTTTCGTTTTCTGAAAATGTTCGATTTCTGCCAATTTTTAAATAAAAATTGACAATATAAATAAAATATTGTAAACCAACAGTCGCTAGATGTTAAGTTTCTCTTTTAAATGCAACAAACTTCGTCAAATGCGGTGCAGTGGTTACCGAAAAAATAGAATTTTCTTTTTACATGTATTTAGATAGGAGCACACGAGCTAAAGCTTCCTCTGAAACCCATAAGCAATATGACTGTCACCCGTTACCTTGTCTGGTTTTTCCCTAATTGTACAGGACTTTTCGAGCAAAATTGGCAACTGGAAACTAGAGTCGCAAGTAGTTGAGAAATTAAGCGATATACTATGGGAGAGAGCCAAGGCAACAGCCGAACAAGGAAAAGCGAATATTAACAAATTTAACCATTATTTATGAATATCTTTATAGATCAACATCTTTTTATTTAATAAGGAAGTAGAGAAAACGCCACCGGAAGTGGAGAACAGTTCCGTGTGTTTTGAATGACGCTTCTACAGTTGTCAGTCGAACCGCCTGACGTAGCCACTTCTCTGCTGTGCTTATGTATAGGTGTGTTTCTAACCTTCCGCGGTGGGCGCAGTACGTCTAGAACCGCAGCGTCCTGCGCTCTACGCGGTTGTTGTGACACTTAGCTTTGTAGAGCAGTAAACGAGGGATCCAAAAGAACTGTGATTGATCCGCAAATTTTCCTCTATAATTCTTCCAGAGCTAACTCAAAAAGCGCTGCTATAGTCCGATTCAACTCAAGTCTGCAGTGAAGCCCCGCCCACGTCCTCATAACCGCCAGCCACTGTACCTCCGCGAGGCTGCAAATAATTCATCCTTCAAATTTATACGTTTTCCCTCGCCTATTATAGTGGAATGGCGAATGCCTAATTCTTTATTTAACTGAAATAAAATGCTTGCTTTTCTGCAACTATACAGCATATTGTTAATTTGCACTTCAGTTGGTAGTGAAGTTTCCTCAGTAAAACGGGCTCAGCAGCTAAATGAAGTGTACCGCAGACTTCTGAAGATTTAATTAATTAATTATGGAGTTTTACGTGCCAAAAGCACGAGGCATGCCATACAGGGGGACTCCGGAATTTTGGAATACCTGGGGTTCTATAACGTGCACCTAAATCTAAGTACATGGGTGTTTTCGCATTTCGCCACTATCGAAGATGCGGCCGCCGTGGTCGGGATCTGGATTCGATCCCGCGACCTCGTGCTTCGCAGCCCAACATTATAACCACTAAGCAACCATGGCAGGTAGACTTTTGGAGAGTGAAATGCTCAGACTCCATACACTGTTTCCATGTCTGTTGCACACCTCATTGCTTCCATCGATGAAAAGGCTCTTCAAGAACATCAGACGCCCCGGAGGTATCAAGTAGGACGCAATCTTGAAAAGGCCGCATGACGACGATTTTGTTTGTTTCTGTGATTGGCTGGCGGAGTAACACAACCCCGCGTGGTCCGTGTGCCTTGGTTGTCAACTGCTGTTTTTTTTTTTAATTTGTATGCTACCATAGAAATCTTTATTTTACACTTTCGCTGTTTTAATTGTTCTTGGCAGTGTTATTCCTGCGCTTTTTTTCCTGCCCGATTCCATTTGATGTGGTTCCTTGTTTGCCTAGAACAGGAAGGGTGTATCTCACAGGCGTACCTGTGAGACACACCTTATTTGATTTCTCTTTTGCAGGTTTACGCGCCTTTATGGCGAATGGCGGGCGTTATTCACATTTGTACTATAGTAAAGGTACCCTCTCCCCTCATTTGCATAGAAAAGTTACCTTGGGTTGCCCCCACCTCCCCCGAAAAAAAAAATCCCGGGTACGTGCCTGCATTCAGCCTCGCGGACCGCCAGTAATATGCGCATGTATCCGGCTTCTGCTGATCGGCCCTCAAAGACAATACGTGGAGCACTGAGACTCGTACGAGAGAAGAACCCAGCACGCGTGATTCACTCGCCAAGGCCCCGCATAGCAAAAGTAAGTTTTGCCTCGCAAGCTACGTTTTGCACCTGTCTCATTACGGCCGAGCTCTGAGGGCAAAAACAAAGTGTGCCAGACAAAATAACAAGAGGCCGCTCGTTTCCTCCGAGGTGAAGTCGCTGTGGGCGGAAGGTCGAGTTGCGCAGCGTCAGGAGCCGCGGAGGAAATTCGGCGGCATAGTTATGCGTGCGAAGCGAAGTTGATGGTATTAAGTATCGCTGACGGAAGAAACAGTGCATATTAAGGAAAAAAGACGGCAGATCCAACGTTTTAATACACGTCGAGCGAATTTTGCTAAGACGTTCCGATTCAGTGCAATGCAAAGAATTCTGCGCCGCGTTTTGCAGCACATAGCGACGCCCGACAACACGCGTGGCAAAAAACAAAACAAAGCTGCTCCTTTAAAATAAATCAAACGACGAGAATAGAAACGTTCACTGTAAGTTTTAACAAGCCTGTTCTGGCTGAACCTCTGAGCGACGATTCAAGACCTTCAATTGCAGCAAACCTTACGTCGCGATTGAGGCAAATATATCGAGCCAACCGCGCTGTGCAGCACACCTGAGCGTGGTGCCGTGTTAGACATCCGGCTTAGTTTCCAGCTTGTTATCCAGCACTCTACTGCCAGTCTTGCTTTTAGATTGAAACCGATTCATAACAGAAAGCGAGAATCCGGCACTTCATCCTGCTGGCGTGTGCAGGAGTAAAATAAAGAACATATTGAAGTGCAAAGACACACGTGCGTGTCTAAAGCAGATACTGAAAGAAGGGCAAGAGAAGTGTGCCTGTTGAAACGAATACAGGAAAACTGCGTATACACTTCAAACATGCTTCTGGAGAAAGAGCTCAACTGTTGCTTAAACGCATAGAAAAAATTCTGCTTGTAGGGGATTCACATGAAACCGAGCACGCTGTGTTCCTGGGTGGCACCGCTCGTTCTCGGCGGCCATTGTGAACAGACACGGAAAGGCTTAGCTGGTCGCCTGCCCCACCGTGTTCTTGTAGACTTTTTGCTGTCTGTCCAGCGTTCTTTCACTAATTTACATCTTACAGCTGCGTGTCGATGCCAACAATGCGTCTACGGCCGGTAAGTATTACATTATAAGGGCGCAACATTCAATATAGGGCTTCCGACGCGCCTAATTCACCTATGTATTCGGCCTCCCCATGCCCTTGAACAACGCACACTCGCATTTCCCACTGATTATAACAGCTAAAGGCATCCGTTTTGATTCACGGTTCGTCAACCACTCGTATGTTTAAATGAATGTGTCCAGTGCACTCATTGCTAGTTATCCATTTCTCGCACATATGAGCTACAACACTGTGGTAATGAGCTGAAAAACACGCCCAAAGCCATGTAGGTGGCAGCAGTCACGTTTCTTGAGCCAATGTTCAAGCGATAAAGATGAAATTATGAGCGACGCTGTTTGTGCTGACACTTTTAACATCGCGTTTTCATCCGTATTCACTGAAGAAGCCGACTTGCCTCTTCCTACGCCACCTACTGCGACACTGCCAATGATGGCCCCTGTTGAAATTTTTGTCGCTGGCATTTCATCCCTCATTGACAAATTAAAGCTTTCATCATCGGCTGGTGTCGACGACATTAACTCAAAACTGTTAAAAAATACTAAAGAAATTATTGCAGTGTATTTTTCGATGCTCTTTTCACTTTCACTTGAAACAGGAATCTTACCAGACGACTGGAAAGAGGGCAAGGTCATTCCAGTCCACAAATCAGGTAACAAACAATCCCCGCTAAATTACCGCCCCATTTCTCTAACAAGCGTCCCATGCAAAATTATGGAACACGTCATATATTCTCACATTATGCACTTCCTTGACACTAACAATTTTTTTCATCCTTCCCAGCATGGGTTCCGTAAATCTTTATCTTGTGAAACCCAACTTGCCATATTTCTTCATGATCTACACTCTAATCTCGACCTCAACCTTCAGACCGATGCAATCTTTCTCGACTTCGCTAAAGCATTCGACACAGTATCACACAAACGCCTTATACTAAAACTCTCCCAGCTGAATTTGCACCCTAACGTTATCGCATGGATCGTAGCATTTCTCAACAAACGCTCCCAGTTTGTGTCAATTAAAACTAGTCGCTCCAGCTCCCTCCCTGTAACATCCGGCGTCCCCCAAGGATCTGTACTCGCACCCCTCCTATTCCTCATATATATTAACGACCTGCCTGTACATGTATCCTCCCATATCCGTTTATTTGCCGATGACTGTGTCATCTATCGCACAATTACAAAGATTTCTGATCAAACTACACTCCAACATGACCTTAACCTTGTACAACAGTGGTGTGATCTTTGGTTAATGAAGCTTAATCCTACTAAATGCAAGCTCGTTTCCTTTCATCGCAAACTTAATCCCCTATCATTCTCGTACCTAATCTCCCACTCCACTGTCGAACAAGTTCAAACATACAAATATCTAGGCGTCACCTTATCCTCTGACCTTTCATGGAACGCACACATCAGCAATATCATATCATCCGCGAACAGATCCCTCGGTTTTTTAAAGCGTCATTTGCGTCACGCACCGTCAGACATAAAACTTCTCGCGTACAAATCACTCATCAGATCGAAACTAGAATATGCAGCACCCATCTGGAGCCCGCATCAAGCATACTTAAGAAACGAACTAGAATCTCTACAAAATCGCGCCACCAGGTTCATCCATTCTTCATATTCATACGACATAAGCATATCATCCCTAAAACGTAAAACTGATCTTGCTAATCTTTCTGTGCGTCGCCGCATCGCCAGTCTTTGTTTGTTCCACAAATTATTTCATAGTCCGCTCAATCAACCACCGTATATCATCCCACCGGCGCGCATATCCCCCCGTACGTCCCATCCTTACTCAATCGCACGCGCACGTGCTCGCACCACTACTTTTGCTGCCTCATTTTTTCTTCGCACAGCAGTGGACTGGAATGGCCTTCCCCGGAACATTGCAGCCATCACGTGTTCATCAACTTTTGCGGACAACATAACTACATTTGTTACTCATGAAGATCACTCTCTGTAACCTTGATTTGTAAACCCACCCCTTATGTAATACCCCCTAACCGGGGTCTTTAAGGTAATAAAGTGATGTGATGTGATGTGATGAATGTTCATATGCCGGAAAATGGGGCCTGTGACAATCTTGCGCGATCATTTAGACGTATACCTCAGCGTCGGTGAGGCCACTTCGGCCATACTGGATCACCGTACGGGATCGCTTCACCAGTACATAAGATACCGTATATACTCTTGTAAGTGCCGCGCTTTATTATTATTATTTTTGTCGCTATCGTTAAGAGGCGCGGCCCTTACATCTAATGTTTATGGTCGTGTGTAATACCTTTGATTTCTTTTTGCGAGAAAGAGCGAACGCTGTTGTTTATTTAACGCATGTATTTATTCATGCAAGCACGTCACGCAGCTGATGCCAGTCTATAGTCCTCACTGCTGTCGCTGTTACCACTGCTCAGATTCGGTTCGGTAGCACACTCATTCATGGCACACTCATTCAGCGCCCTCCATGGCGTTGAATGTGACTGTGCCGTGGCGTCAAAGTTTTTCACAACGACGTCCGAATATGGCGCACGTCCCGCGCTGAGTATCCAAGAGCACGCACACAAACTCCGACGTCCTCTTAAGTCTTCCAATTCTTCATTTCAGAATATTTTTTCGAATTTCGCGCTACTAAGTCACGTGAGCGCGGCCCTGAGTCGAGTATATGCGCTTTTGCATCATGCCGCGCCGTTCTTGGTTTGTTTCCCTCTTTTTCGTGTAGTTTCCTCTGATGAAATCCTTAATGACGTCAGATTGAACAAACAAGTTGCAGCTCAACCAGACGCGGCAGCCCAGCGGCTATATATGGTTTTTAGCTGTTGAGTTCGAAGTCCCGGCCTTCCGGGTTCGATCCCGACCGCTGTGGCCGCATTCCGTGGTATGGCGAAATGCAAGAGCGCTCGTGTACTTGGATTTATGTGCACGTTAAGTAACGCCAAGTGGTCAGAATTAATACAGGGTCCCCCATTACTGCGTGCCTCATAATAAGCTTGCAAGATGGGTTTCCATTATATTATAGTTCATCTTATGCTGCGAACATGCTATGTGTGTGCCCGAACAATACGACCTGTCGCAAAGCACGCTCGACCCACGAACTGTTTCCACGCGCGTCTCCTTCGAACGCACGTCTATCCTTCACGATGGTGGGGGAAACCCAGTGCTGTGGTGTATGCTTGTGTGCTTGCAGGGGTACAGTATTACACAGCATTTTATCTGTGCTTGACTTATATACGAAGGATGTAAAGTAAATATCCGGATTCTCTCCCTACTACCAGAGCAGGAAGACTTGAATGTTCATTAGCTAATACAAGGCATGCGTGAATTCTACAACGTCTGGCGATGGGAGTTTCTGGACTTGCTTCAAAACGCTGCGGCTCGAGAAGCGTCCGAGGTGGGGAGTAGAACTGTCCCGCACATGTTGTTCGAATGGAGGCGCGACCACTAGACGGTGCGAGATGCCCGGATGTTCACTCGCGTGCCGCCTGGCTCGAGCGCGGAGACGAGCGTGCAGAAGCTCGACTTCATCGTCGTGACAGTTTGCCATAAGACTCCACCTCTGGCGAGGAAGCAACGGGGTGAACGCGCATCAAAACAGGGACCCGACATTCTTCATCAGCGGCTGCCGGCACACTGTTGTGTCAGCGGTAACGATCGCACCGACCAATCCCCCCATTCTGCTTATGACAGTGACAGATAAGTGTTAATTCCACTCGCAAGAAAAGACGCAGCAGCTACATTTCCCTCCATGGCACGGGATAGTAAGTACATGGGCTTGGTCGAAGTCAACCAGTGCAACGAACATTCCCTGGCTCCTGACTTGAAGACCGGAGATTTCAAGGTTTGAAGAAACCCTGTTGTACCGGCTATGCTTTGCTGTTGCCTTTACCAATTCATATATATTTCACAATTGAAGGCTGTGATAGTGCCATGCGCCGCTTCAGTTTTGTGCGTTGATTTCGGTTTCCGACATTCATCTTTCTCCATTCCCATCTTTCTACACCCTCTTCCCTTTTCTCCGTACAGGGTAGCAAATAGGAATGCTGCTTGGAAAATGCTATTTCTTGTGCTGGTGATTTCCGCTTCTGGAAGAGGCGGAAATTTGCTACTCTGCCTCAAAAGGCCGAGCACCGCTATCTGTCATTGTCAATTGAGAAAACAAAAGAAGAAGTATTTTAATGATTGGAAAATGTGGAGAGGTCGGCCGGATAATGGAGCATCTGGCCTGCTACTCTACGTAAGGGAAGGGGAAGAGGGGAAGAAAAAGGGTCACAATGGGGGATGATAATGGGAGGAACGAGGTGAAGGACACATTACACAACTGGTATCACAGGCGTGAGTCCAGGCCCGTGTCACCTAGGAAACGTTAAAGTGCACGCATCTGTTCTCCGTAAATATCAGTGGGATATGCGCTATATGTACGTTTACCTTGGTCAACTAATCACAGATAACCCTGATCATGAGAAAGAAATTAAAAAGGAAGGTGTACAATCAGTGCACTTTACCGATGCTGAAATATGGGGCAGAGACTTGGAGACTGACAAAGAAGCTTGAGAACAAGTTAAGGACGGCGCAAAGAGCGATAGAACGAAGAATGCTAGGCACAACTTTAAGAGACAGAAAGAGAGCGGTTTGGATCATACATCAAACGGGTATAGCCGATATTCTAATTGACATTAAGAGAAAAAAGTGGAGCTCCATGGGCAGGTCATGTAATGCGCAGGTTAGATAACCGTTGGACCATTAGGGTTACAGAATGGTACCAAAAGAAGGGAAACGCAGTCGAGGATGGCAGAAGACTAGGTGGAGCGATGAAATTATGAAATCCGCGGGCGCTAGTTGGAATCAGTTGGCGGAGGATAGGGGTAATTGGAGATCGCTGGGAGAGGCCTTAGTCCTGCAGTGGACATAAAGGATGATGATGATGATGATGATGATGATGATGATGATGATAATGATTATGATCCCATTTATGTGTGCTGCCCGCAAGCTCAAAGGTTACGTTAGCATACATCCGCCGCCCGCCGAACTTATAAAGAGGCAATTACTTGAGCGCATGTGCTTTAAGAAAAGCATTTGCCAGTCTAAAACCCATTTGCCTGTCTAAAACCCAAGTGACGAATCTTGAGGGTGCCGGTAAAAAAGGAAGAGCAACAAATACAACTTTGTTAACAATGTGCGCCGACAATTTTTAATGACACGCTGAAAAACGCTGCGTATGCAGTCAGAGAGCATGAACACGTGCAAAGTTGTGCATACGATCACATGAAGCCACAGAAAGTAGTGCATGGACACCCACAAATATGTATAAACATGTGCAGTTGCATAAATAAATAAAAGTACTTGAAGTTTTCCAAGAACGCATACAGCACTTGACAGTTTTTCAAACAAGTGGATGAACGGAAGTACACGTATAGTTACATAACATACCACATAACTAGGTTGTTTTGCTCTATATCAGCTCCTCATCAGGCATCTTACTGCACAATACATCTCGTACATCTTAGTGATGTCGGCCTAGGTGGTCCTGTTTTTCGAAGGATATTCAGCTGTGTAAATGACAGCTCATTCTTTGTGCAAACAGGGGATGGTGCGATGTCACAACACACCTACCGTGGCGTACCACCAGGTGGAGTCTTGAGCCCCACTCTATTTAACCTCGTGCTGATAGACTTGGTTTATTCTCTTCCGCAATCCGTCCATGTATCGATGTATGCAGACGATATATGCATTTGGTCATCAGGAGCGACGCATCCCCAGGTGCGCGCCAGACTCCAAAAAGCGGCCACACTAACATCAGGTTATCTTCGAGCACGAGGTCTGGCAGCGTCCTCCGAGAAGTGCTCTATATATGGTCGGTTTCACGCGCAAAGCAATGAGTCCGTACGCTGTCAGAATTAATGGACATACGAGGAGACGCACCGCTTTCTAGGAGTGCTAATAGAGCGAGACCTCTCATGGTGTCCTCACGTCTCCTACCTAAAAAAGAAGCTGGCCATGATTTTTTGCGGGAAAGTCATGGGGTGCGCCTGTGAGAGCGATGCTCCAACTCTATAAGGCACTGTTCCTGGGTCTTCTACGCTATAGCTTACCTGTAATGGGTGGGACCGGTAAGACCAACGTCCGTGCCCTTCAGTCTGTGCTAGGTCAAGCTCCGCGAATACGTTTTGGCCTTCCCGGATGTGCATCCACGGCAGCAACAATAGCCATCGCGCATGATCACCTCATCAGTACGTACATTAAAGTCGACGCTTTAAGGATACACATCAGGCACTTCGCCCGACATCTATGACATCATCTCGCCTCTCTTCCTGCTGCCGCTTGATCTTGTTACGCGTTTAGCAGCAGCTTACCATAAAACTTCACGCCTGCAGCACGTCCACCTTTACTGCTATGGTGCCTGCATCCACTCTAAGCCCTTCTTGTCATTCCCGGCATCGAAAAGAAAACGGAGATGTCACCTTTCGCCCTCAAGCAAACCGTGCTTTCATTCCTACATGAGAAGCATAGACAACCTATCCACGTTTACACGGACCGGTTGTGTCTCTTCGAAAACTTCAGCTGGAGCGGTGGTAATTTTCGCGAAATCTGTCACCATCAAATTCAAGACGTCTCACATTACATCATAGACGGTTGCAGAATTCGCAGCTATCCGTGCTGCTGTGGAGCTTATTGGTCACAAATCATCCCAGTCATGGTACATCCTTTATGACTCGTGTCTCCAGTGTCTGCGGTCTCCTTTCAACCACGTGTCTAACGTGCATTTAGTCGCAAACATCCGACTACTTCACTATCACGCAATGGACAAGGGGCACAACAGCATGTACCGGTAGATACCGGGTCGCTATGTAATTTCGGGAAATCACAATGCGGACGGCGTTGTCCGATCGGCCCACGATGGTGCCCATATTATACCAATACCACTGTCGAGAACAGATGCAACCAGAAGGCTTCGCTCCCTCGCACGCGAGCTTACGCAGACTCTTTGGAACAACAGCGAATTCACCAACGCTCGTCTCCACAGATTGGATCCATGTCTGCAACTGCGTCTTCCGCCGGGGCTACCGCGAGCGGAAGAGCAACTCTTCTGTGCCACCAGTGGGTCGGCATGGCATTCATGAACGCCTGTTCCATCCGCATTGGAATGGCCGAAAGCCCTGCTTGCCGTAACTGTGGCTGCGAGGAGACGATCAAGCACCTCCTCTATGACTGTCCCCGCTACAGTGTGGCAAGAAAAGGGCCATTGACCACGCTGGAAAAACTGGAAGATCTCCCCCTCTATCCCCAGAGAGGATAAAGTTCTAGAACACTGGTCCAGACGGGTTTCGGCACTGGGGGCTTTATTAGCTCAGGTGCTCCTATCTAAAGACATGTAAAATGAAAATTTGTTTTTCTCGGCAACCACCGCACCAAATTTGACGAGGTTTGTTGCATTTAAAAGAAAAAATTGAAATCTAGTGTCTATTGGTTCGGTGAATCGCATCTAATAGTACATCTAAAGCGGACAAAACTGATATGTTACACGTGAATTTAAAAAATTTAGTGATATGAAAATAGAGCTTTTGCAGAACCCTTGTACACAACGGAACGAATGCACGTAAGATATGATCTAATGAATGCTGTTGATAAAACCACAGTAGCTGTTCTTGATGCAAAGTTTCGTGCTTCTATTTTTTTCGAACGTTCGAACTACTGAAATTAAAGGAGAATTCAAGCCCTAAATCGAAATTTCGCTTGGAAACGTCACTATAATTTAAGTTTCTCTCTCAAATGTAACAAATTTCATTAACATCGGTCCAGCGGTTATCTCGGAAAAGCGTTTCTGCGGTTTACATGCATTTGAATAAGCCATGTCGGAGTTGGGCCCTAGCTAAAGCTTCCTCTTAATAGCTCCGCTCAAGTTCTTAAGGGCTTGGGAACTGTGCGACAGACTTTGAAAGTTGCAGCACGTAGCATAACGTTATTGTGTGAATTTTTCTATCTTTACTTTTTTTATTTCTTTCTTCTGTTGCATTTTATTCCCTTTAACCCTTTCCCCAGCACAGGGTAGCCAGCCGGTACTTACACTGGCTAACCACCCTCTATTTCCTTCTCCTTTGTCTCTCTCTCTCTCTCGCTTTTATATAAGCGAGGCTTCCTCGTCTTCAACGCTGTCTGTGCCTATTTTATAGTCCTAACAGTTTGCTGGGTTTCATGATGATTCAGATGTGATTTTTCATGTCCGTAATACCTCCATCCTGATGTTATGAATAGATTCTGTTCGCACATCCCTTATGGAAAACAATTCTGATGTTGATTTCCTCACGCGACAGAGAAAGTTCAGTAGCAAAGCGAATGAATCACGCGATGGCGTAACAGCTATCGCGATGAAGGCACGTTCTGTGAATTCACTGCAGGAAAGAGTAGCAGCCTGTTTTGAGCTTCTCCGAGTGTTTGCCACTCGCATCGAGGTCACGTAACATCGGCACCAGATCTTCCGTCGAGGCGATCATGCTGTACGTGACATATGAGCCAGTCCATTTAGAGCTTGCACTTTCAAAAGAAAGCAAAAAAGGGTGCAGCGTGGTTACTAAGCGCAGGGTTGTCGAGAATTTCTGACGTGTCCAACAGGCTATGATATATCCGAGAATAGGGCTTTCCAAGAAGGCTCGTACAGCTTTAACAGGACTTGAGTCGAATGATGGGCATCTGTCACGAGCGACTTCGCAACATGTTCATTCAAATGACAGTCAGTGAACTGTGGTGCATAAAATAAGAAGTGCTACACCTTCTTGACGTATTCTATTTACGCTGGGATCTAGCGATTTCTGTTTCTCTCTCTCAAGACTGTCTGAAATCAAGCGCACTGGCGTGTTTGGAAGTAATATTATTCACGAAAAGCAGCAGAAAGTATGTTAATCCACCGCCAAGGTGGTGTTTTGTGGCACTGGCTAACACTGCCAGGGTCAACTGTAGTACACATCCATAAATACCCAGAAAAGTGGACGGGTAAACGGCGCCGTAGTCGCTCAATTGGTAGGACCATCACGCGCGTAATGCAAAGACTTGGGTTCGTATTCCACCGACGGCCGGTTGTTTGTTTGTCCTTTCTCACTTATTTATAATTTCTGCACTTCCATTAAATAAACAAATAATTTCCCCTATGCTTTCCTTGTTGTCATGTTTTGTTGACTTCACATGGTTGCGACTTACAAAAACCGGATGCCTCGGTTTCCTTTCTTCACGATGATAATCAACATACTGTTAAAACAAAATTTTAGCTAGATTGCTGGTGTTCTGTATAGACACAGAGCGTATGTAGTGAGTCAAAAAGCTCCTGAAAATTTATATTTATGTAATTTAGGAGAAATAGTGAAGACACTGCGAACAAAAATATTAATTTGGGATTTTATCGTGAGTATACCGTCAGTAAATTAAAATAAAGAAGACAGAGCTGAAATTTGTAAAATATGTGCATTTCTCATTGTTTTCAAGTTTTCCAATTTCAAAATAAAATTCTGGGGTCTTAAGTGCCAAAACCACGACAGGACTATGAGGCATGCCGTAGTTGCGGACTCCGGATTATCTCTGACTACCTTGGGTTCTTTAAAGGGCACTGAATTCACGGTACACGGGCACTTTTGCATTTCGCTCCCACCGAAATGCGACCGCCACGGCCGGAATTCGGTCCCGCGCCCTGGGCTTAGTAGCGCAACGCCAAAACCAAGTTTTCTCATTCCAACCATGCCAGAAAGATTTAGATACATTGCTGGCACTGATGTTATTTGGTGTGATTCCCGCGCTATGCGAGGAAGCAGTCGCTCCGTAAAGTTTTAGATAAAATATGCATCACTAATCATGCAGCAATCCGTTTGCTTGGGACTGCTTGTAATGGAGCTTCTGGTTCATATTGTGCTACCATTTTTGTGCACAGAAAGCAATAGCAATCAAAACAGGAGTGTACACCAGCTTTATTATGCTTGATTTTTTTTATTATTATTTGGTTTCACGTGTCAAAACCACGATCTGATTGTTAGGCACGCCGTAGTGAGGGACTCCGGACATTTGGGCCACCTGGGGTTCTTTAACCTGCACCTAAATCTAAGTACACGGCTGTTTCCGCTTTTCGCCCCCATCGAAACACGGCCGCCAAGCCCGGGACCTGATCCCGCGACCTCGTGCTTAGCAGCCCAACACCATAGCCACTGAGCAACCACGGCGGGTATGATTGAACATGCTCGCTAAGTTTCTCTCTGAAAGCAAGCTGGTCAACCGAGTGCTTTGAGCCAATTCCGGAATTTCCTGGCGTTGAGTCAGATTGGCTAATAGAGAATAATACAGGTTATTTGGACGTCCCAAGGTACTGCAGGGAGTCGGGCTCAGACTGACTTGCATGGTCATCTTATTTCACTCGATGGAAATCTTTTCGCATAGTCGCTTGTACGTACGTTGTTGAGACTTCGATGAATAAAAACGCTTTGTGGGAGCGTAAATGAAATTGCACTCTATCAGAACAACGTTCCCAAAATCAAAACAATGTTCATACCAAAGCACTTGCCAACGTTCGAGGTCCCAGGAAAGCAGAGTAGCATTCGGAGCTGGAATGAGACTACTGGACACAATTTGCTGATTCTTCACTTTTTATGCCGATTAAAAATTGTGCAGCCAATTCTTCCAAAAGAGGGGGGTTTACATTTTTCGATTCTGAAACTGCGACCTGCACTGGAGGCCAAATTTGGCGATGACACCTCTAAAATGGTCATTTTTAGCACTCTCCGCTGATCCGAAACTGGACCAATGCGAATTAAATGAAAAATGCAGTTGTTTTGTTTATTAATTGTGGCTATATTTAAAAGTAGGCCACATTCAGGCGGGTATATCAAAATGCAGTATTGAGGATGTACAGTGCCAAACATTACTTTTAAGATAATGCAGAAGCCTTTGTTTGGCTGCATGTCGAAAAGCCATCGTTCAAAATTGAACTATTTGCAATGGCGCGGTAAAGAAGAATTAAAAATATTTTAAAAATTTATCTTTTGCTTTCTGCGTCACCAGCACAGCCGTCTTGCAAAAACCATCTTGCCGCTGCAACCCACCACTTTCTTTTCCCGTGTTCATCACGCTGCCTTAAGGGCCACATATGCGAAAAAACTTGTGTGATAGTACGCGCAGGTGAGTAGGCAACTGAGCTTACTAGTATACATGCTTTGGTGATTACTTGGGAACTGCGCGGTCATGTCCCGTTTTATGCCACCCAGCTCCGGTGTGATAGTTCATAGTTACCCGCCGTGGTTGCTTAGTGGCTATGGTATTGGGCTGCTAAGCACGAGGTCGCGGGATCAAATCCCGGCCATGGCGGCAGCATTTCGATGGGGGCGACACGCAAAAACACCCGTGTACATAGATTTAGGTGCACGTTAAAGAACCCCAGGTGGTCCAAATTTCCGGAGGCCCCCACTACGGCGTGCCTCAAAAACAGATCGGGGATTTTGGCGCGTAAAACTTTCCCCATAATTTAAATAACTATTTTCTTAGTTCGTAGTGCCGTGTTGACTGAACCAATAACAGCTGCTCGCCGTCTATGGCATGTACTCTATGGCATGCATGTAACGGATCACCGGTTGAACTCGCACTCCTCGAGCGTGCGCATGTCATCGGCCACCTTTACTCCATGGAACACCCGCCTCTTCCCGGTTGCGGGGCTGCATTTCAATGGGATCGAACTGCGACAACGCCTGCTTGCTGAAAGTTCTATCTGTGGCATAAAAAACACAGGTGGTCTAAACTATAATTACTACATATACTGACAGACAGCAACTCTAAGTGATATTAGTTAGGTCATCATTGCTGTACAGCCGCATTCGCACATAATCGCGAAATCAGTAAAGATGCTTTCTCTGTCTTCTGCAAACGGAGTCATAGTTTCCCAGTGGCTGTGCCTTGCAAGTTGTGCTGCCCTCAAGGCACGTACGCTGTTTGATTGGTGCTTTCCCTGTTTTCTTATTTATCTGCTAAACAAGGCTGCTACAAGCGCATCTCGGCGTGCTCGGTTTAGCTCTTACGGTGGCTCTACGTGGAATGTATGATCTTTCGATGTTAATAATTTCGGTGGTAAAATCATGAGCCATTCCACTCTGTGAAGGGGGTTGACCAGCGTAGCTGTTTAGCACACGACACGGAGGTGACACATAATTTTGAACAAAGGTACGAGCCCATTTATTGTCTTGATGGGCGGTCATTATTTTCCTCGCAACTGCAATCACTTTCTTTGATAATGTCAAATCGATGCACGTACGCCCCTGGGTGGTTGGGCCGGATCGGTGTGGCTTCGCAAGGGATATGTCTGTAACACGGAACGCATAAACCGCTCCCTTTTCGGTACCGACACATCCACATTGAAATCACCGACAACGACAACAGGGGCAGTGTCATCACAGCTAACTCACGCATAGTGAGTAGCCATGAACCTTACCGGACTATGAGTCATTGCATTTTTTGCTTGCTTACGGTGGGTATGAGCCATTGACGATGTCAGTTTTCGACATGCTGTTCTGTATGTTGTATGCGTGATTAGAAAGAAATTTATCACTGTTCGCTTCACTTTGATGAGTGCTTGTAGCCTCTGCCTTACGTGCACGGCGTAATACACCGTATGAACGGGAGTACGAATGCTTACAGAGGTATGAGCGGGTATGAGCCATTCATGATGATAGTTTTTGTTCACGGGAACGAAAATGCACGGAACACTAGCCATATACAGCTTCGCTGTAATACATGCACCAAGGCAATCGGCGAATTGATGTCGAAATTCTTTGTAAATAATAAAATACATATATCCTTTCTTGTTTATCTTTTTAAGGTAAACGGGGGGCGGGTGGGGGGTGCTTTTCGCTTTACTTTGCGTGAGCGACTATCTGCCAGGGTAAACTGGGCCCACCCCTGAGCCTCTGTGGTCAAAGGTGCTGTCCTGGTGGGCCAATTTTGATACAAGTGCGCAGGATCAGCCCTTGTGAGGCTTTAATGTGGTTTGTAACGTGTGCAAACCCTGGAGAGCGCCAGAGCATCCACACAAATAGAGCGAATCAAGAGTGTCCCCAGCAGTATATCTGCGTATTCAATTCGTCTCTGTCCGTTATCTGCCTGTCACACTGTAGTTCATAATGTATCAACACCCCTACCGTAATGCCCACTGGTCGAATGCAGGTATCCTAATAAATAAATAAATAAATAAATAAATAAATAAATAAATAAATAAATAAATAAATAAATAAATATGCCCGACTTTCACTTCTTCTGTCAGCATATCTCAGCAGGTCTACCAGAAAACTATCACTTGACTTTGACAATCATCCTCTGCTTGTTTATGCCCAATTTTTTAACCACCGTGTTGCAGGTAGCATAATTCCGCTACATAGTAGGGCTTCTTGGGGAGGCGGAGGTTAAACGATCTTGCAGTACGGTCATACGAAAAATGACGCTCACTTACATCGCAGTTCCTCTTAAGTCCATGCACGTTCCTGCTGTCACAATCTTCAGCTTCGACCTATGAGACAGGCTAAATTTTACTGCATCCAAAAAAATAACAGTGGAAACTACGAACTTTAGCTTTACAAGGAGGCATTTTGTTCGTGTAGCAAATATAAAAAGACCAGGGAACAAATAAAAATAGAACATAGCGCTTATAGGAATCCAGCACACGGCCCATGAAATTAGTGTAGTTTAGATTACGACAGCGGCTGCCTGCCCTCCCCCCATGCAACTGCGTCATAGAGAAAGAAAAAAAGTTCAGAGTGGACACTCCCATACACCCCAGCGGCCCATTCAACCCTAGCGCGCCTGGCGGTTGGTGAGAGCAACTGACCTGCACTTCCTGTTTCGGTTTCGCTGGCGTGAAATTTGGATTACCCCCGCGTAACCGACGTTAGGCTGTAGCGGAATCTTGTCACTTCAGACCACTTTTCGTCACCCAAATGGCAACGCTTTTATTTGTCATTTTGGTTTAGCGATTCCCTACTTTGTCGAGTTCAATATTTGGTGTGAATTGAGGTCGTGACGCAATTTTTATTTCGATTAAGTTATAATAGATGGACTACGGCTTTATCCATCGCGCTTGTCTTCCGTGTTTTGGTGCAAGCGGTCATATGTATCAAAGAGACAGAGTTTCCGCAATGTCTTTATTCCAAGGCAAGATAGGCTTCTTCTGGGTTCTGCCGTTGTTAAAGCACCACCACACACAGCAGTAGCTGCCGTAGCTTGGACCGCCAGACGACATGGCATCAGCACGGTCTGAAAATGTCAATAAGTGCCCGCTTCGTTAATTACCAAAAACATATGTACACATCACAACTCAACCAGGAAACCGCTTTGAATGATGCACAATATAAAACCACCGACACATTCTGACTTCTGACCCATAAAACTCGGACTTACAAGGATAAATGTTAAGACGCCGTACAGGGGTGTTTAAAAGTTTCCGGCCCGCCATCCTATGTAATCCCATGGCATCGCGGCCTGTGAACTTTTGGACACCCCTGTACGTACTCAGTATAAGGGGTACATTGGTAGGCAAAATAGCAGTTTACATAAGCGTAGTAAAGATAAATTCGAAACGTCCAAATACGAGGCCTTTGTTCAAATGCGCGCCACAATGTATTCCGCCACGAAAAAATGGTAAGGAACCGAAAGTTACTAGAATGCACAGTACTTCCCAACACGGCCGCCGCAATAAGTACGTGCGGTAGTCATTGGGGACTTTTCCCCACCGTTACTTTTCTGCATAAACAAACCACACGGACGTATACATCACCGTCCGTTCGTGCGCCGTAGATACACACCTCGCTGCAATACAAAACGCAATAAGCTACGCTCGCTGTTTATGTCACATGCCCCATTGTTTGCAAACAATATTATTAAAATATTCAGGAGCCCTTACTCTAAATAGGAAAAGAGCAAGCAAAGCTTGGCTACAGCGTGCCTAACGTCCCAATTTTTTTATTTATTTAGGTAGCGCCCGTCCCCGGAACGCCGTTTTCGGTCTGAATCGGCATGGCGTCTTTTATGTTCTTTCCAGTGATCGTCAGCCTCTAGAACGGGCTAACGAAAGGACTGTCAACCGTCACGCGACGCGATCATGTAAACCCGGGTTAGGAATTCAATTTTCTCGAAACCGGAATTTTCCTGAAATGTGCAATTCCTGATATCGACCTTAAGCGTTGTCCAGCAGATCGTTTTTAGTGCGCCAACACGAACTTTTTCAATGGAGCGGCGATACCGTGGTGATCACAAACAGTGCTGGGCAAGAACGGTTTACCCTCGCAAACCGAGACGCAGCGTCTCGATGGCGTCTGACAAGCTGCGAGTCGCAGTGCAGTGCACAGCCGTGAACCGGTCCAAGTTAAGGGCAGCTTCGCGTTGTTTGATCATTTTCACGGAACGCAACCGACAAAGATTATTCCGTTCTCGGCGGGGGTAGCAAGAAAGCACATGGTACAACCCTCTCGCTACGCGTTTCTTGAGGGGGCATGCTTTTCGCATTGTTCGCGTCTAGCCGCCTCATATAGAGCCGCAAACTGGTTTTTTTTTAGCGAACCTCGTCGCCCTCACAAGTCAGTTACTCCAAGCTTCGCTTGAAAACGTGACTCACCTGTCTCACACACGGAAACACCGCCGCAGCCGACGTTCACGAAACCTTCCCGCTGGAACGCCGCTGGTACACGAACCGTTGATTTCTTCTCGATGGACGAATGGTGATTGGTGTTGATGGCAGCACGAATGAAGAACAAAAAGCACGGAAGGTGTCTTGGATAAATGCTGTTTTTATGTATAAGAAACATGCCAAATTTGGGCGTATAATTATTATTTTGTAAAACGATTGAGCAGAATTCATTACAACATTTTCTTTTTTTGCGCCTGCGTCCTCTGGCGTTTGGTGAGAGCACTAGTTCGTTACGTAGCCGTGACGCAGTTCCTGAGGCCAGATTTCTCGGAGTGTCCGCTCTTAGTCTTTTTCCTTCACTATGGCTGCGTGCGCAGCTTATCCTGCAGTGCGCACGTTCGCGAGCATCGCACAGGAGTGCACCTTCTGAAGCCTTAAGCGCTACGAAGAAGGGCGTCTAAGATATATAATTTCTTAGGTCAAGTTACCCAGCTATCCATCGATTAGTCTTATTTTCGTCTTTGTCATCGATTATTCTGGCCGCGACGTCATCTTGTTCGTTCTGTATCGCCATAAAATTAGTATGTGACACTCGACGTTCGGCCCAGTATTTTTCCATAGTTCCCCCTAATGATGAATCTTTATTTAAAACAGCTCTTCTTTCGTGTTGTGCTGAAGTTAAAGATTCATTCATTCATTCATTCATTCATTCATTCATTCATTCATTCATTCATTCATTCATTCACTGCAAATTATAGACCAACCAGGCAGCGCAGCCACCCATTCTGTATAGGCCCGCGTATGAAATATGTAGTACATTGTATGCACATTTCGTCCGTCGCCTACGCTCTGCTGTACTTCGAGAGAAAGATGATTGAGAAAAGCGTATTCCACAGAAAGACGGAGAGCTGCTCCTCTATGCTGGATATGTGAAAGAGGAAACAGAAAGAAAAGTTATAGGTTGGAGATGAATAACGACGAAACAGTAGAAAAAAAGGAAAATAACCGCTTGTGTTCCAATACAGAGAATGTGGTTTCGTCAATATGTTCAGCAGCGTGTCGGGACCACAATCGCTGGAGTCTATCGCTCGCGCGTCGGGCTACCAGCTGAACGAGACGGTGGGCCGTTAATTCCAAACCCGGCCACCACTGATCGATCAGTCTTGATGTTTTCTCGTAAGCACCGGTGACGGATACCATTCTAGATTTCTTCGAAAACAGGAGGCCCCCCACGAGTGTGCCTCCTGTTTCAACCTCAGCCGGATAAATATTCACCCAACCTACAAGGTAACACCTTCAGAAAAAAAATGAGCGATACTCGAAGGCCAGAGGCCCGCTAGGGTAGGGAAACGAATCCTTACGGTATTCGTGCGGCAAATTTCAAAGCCTTGGACACCGGCGCCCTTCGTAAGCCCCGGTCGTTGAACAAGGCCCTCCACCCACGTCGTTACCGCTTCACACCGTCGCGGCGACGACGCGGATACGTCGCCGTCGTGCCTCCGACGTTTCCCGAGCCAGGCGGCGAAGCACGGCAGCGGTGTGCTTGGTGGACGGCCAAGCCGCGGCCGAAGCCACGTGAATGCCCCTCCGGCGGCGGCGGCGATTTCGGAAGCATGCCAGAGACCAAGGCTGCCAGCCATTGTGTGCTGGCCGTCGCGGCCGCGTTTCCGTCCCGACCAACTTTATTGCCTTCGTCTTCATCCCCCGGCGTCTCGCCCACGCCTCCGCACCGGCGGCAGACTCAAGGGACGTCATCACTTCTTGGCAGGGTCCTTTGTTGTCGTCACTCCCCTCGAATCGGGTCATCGGGCCGTACGCGGTCTATCATGTAAGCCGGCATAGGCAAACTTGTTATATCAATCAGGAGTGTGTCTATTCGCTTCCGTGTATACGACACGTTCAATATTTTGTTGCAAGCCTCGTAGTCGCCGATGACGCCACGGTAGTGGTAAAAACTGTCAACTGTGTGTTTTCTGGGGCAACTTCAAGTACTTTTATTAATTTATGGAACTACTTATGTTTGTACATGTTTCTACACGTTTGTGCGTGTTCCTGCACTATATTCCGCGACTTCCCGAACAACTTTGTATGTGCTGATGCCGTTTGACTGTATACTCAGTTTTCATCCGCGATTTCTGTAATTTCATTAAGTTCTCCGTGCATTTCATTAAGTTCTCCGACTATACAAAGAGTATAGTCGTTGCAGCTTAAATGCACCAACCTCTCGTATAATGTCTTCTTAATAAAAAAAGAGCGGTAAAACCCATCCATGTGCCCTTGCTTCTCAAGGGAATAACTAGCAAATGAGCATTGGACAACATTCAATCAAGTGTTGGCTTTGCATAAAAAGAGTGCTCAGAAGTAAGTTTTAGTCTTGCTGGACTATAAGACCCTGCAGACGATAGCATCATGCGTCGTGCACACACATACTATTGCATGCACTGTTCATTGTAATTCATAGCGAATATTACACGCGGCGAGACAAGATAATTACCGAGCATAGGTACATGCAAGCGAATCGCTTTATTGTGATGATAAACTTGAGGATAGCCCCACGTAGCAGACCTTCAAGGTAACCCACGCGCTATCGCACGCGCTGCTGTTAGCCACCTGCCTAATTGCATGCAGTATAGCGCACATCATCGCGTGGCAGCGCTCAGTATAACTGCAGTGAAGTGTGATTACGCAACATGGCTGGATGTGCGTACAGAAAACAAAAATGTGCTCCCTTCCGTTTCTGCAAGATAGCACACACGTCGCGTTTAAGGAGAGGTGGCGTCACCATACACTCTGATTGATGATACAATTATTCTGATGTGTGCAAAACTATTCTCACAACGTCTTTGAGAGAGCTGTAGCATTGTTCGCGACCACAGTTTTGGCATTTTCTCACTTCAATGAAGAAGGCACCGCCACAGGTGAAGCGCCATTACTTGTTTAAAGAGTTCAGCGCGCTTGGAATAGTACAGCTTGTACAGTTATTTTTAGAAAAGGCGCTAGGATTCGCTCAACAATATCAATATAGATCAACTACCATTTTTTAGCCTCTTTATAGATGGAAATACGTCATAGTTGGTTTTGGAGCACTGATTTGTGCAGCACACCGAGCAGGATCTTTTATATGCCTTTTATAATTGAGGGGACCTTAATTTCTGTATCAACGGCTTATTGCGTGGTTTATTGCCACCAGACGACATGCATGTATAAAATGTATAATAGAAGAAGTTAGTACTAAAAGTAGTCAAGTTTTGTAAGTTACAGACATTGGATGTTATGTTGAGGTGGGGCGTACAAAACTCGTATACACCGAGTCAAGCCATTCCATCGTTTGTTGCGCGTTTCTTAGGTTCCTATCAAGTTTTTTACACTCCAAGTTTAAGTACCGTAAGTTAATACCGGTAGAATGCACCGTTAGCATAATTTTGTTGCAGGAATATTGATCAGCTGATCTACGCGATAAGTGAATGGCTGCCGTATAAACGCGGTTCAGCCCGATTTTGCAGCTCTCCTAGTCCTCCTTACAATCGAGGGGCCGAATTCACGAAGCTTCTCGATCGTAAGTGTTCTTTGCCATTGCCCGGTCGCTTTCGCTAATGATGTGTCGAGCTTCGATGAGCATTGGCTGGAATTTTCTTTTAGAAACAATTCTTGCGTGATAACTTTTTGTGAAAACTGGTCCAGGGGCGGAATTCACTAGCGAACTTACGAAGAAATTTGGTGTAAGAAATATGTTACGATATAAGCGTATCCACAAAGCTAAAACTGTTTGTAATATCAGCAACCTTGCGATGCCCGCCGCTGCAAAGACGAGCGCTGTCGTTGAAAAAAGGCGTGTGTGTAATGGTAGCACAGGTGCGAGCTTCAGTACTTGCGCCAATAGTAAGCGTAAGTCGATTCACAAAATCTAGAAAGCCGTCGCAGCTGCCGACGTAAGAAGGAACTTTTACGATAGGGGGTTTAGCAGTCCTACGAACATAATTATGAATTTCTGCGCCACTCGAGTTGAGGCGGGTAAGCGTTGGAACGCGCTGTTGCGGCCGATTGGCCAGAGGCCAGTACTGATAGCCGAGAATGGTGCATGCTTATAAATTTGTTGCGCGCTCTGCATGATTTGTCATCTCAAAGTGCATTGTGCAGTTTTAGTGCATAATTGGATTGGGCATGTGCTACTGTGGAAGGCAGTAACATTAATGCTGTGCTGCGAATTTCTGCTTAACATCTGATGTAGGCTATGTTTTTTTTCCTTTGTTCTTTTTGCGCGCAGGAGCCTGATTTTTTTATACTTGTCATGACACTCTATTGGATGGTAGGAAATAGAACTGTGGTGTCAATGATGTGTTTTGAGGAAGCCTATACTTTTATTTCCCCTAATTTGAGCTTTCTCTCGCATATAGAGCTGCAGATAATTTCGCGAGGTGAATCAATAAAAAAAACCTATACGTTTCGAATTATCAAAACGGGTTGCTGTTATACAATACACTATCGTCTTCCGTGCTGCTAGCCTCAACCTTTATTATATTGCTCATAGATTCAATTCAGCTATAAGTCGTAGCGGACAAAGTATCTATACCCACGCTTTTGCTCATCCTGTGGCCCATGGTATGAGCGAACGAACGGGCATGGCGGACGGCAACCCTGCCTGTTATATGAAGCGGAACGTCAATACGATGACATTTGAATAAAAATATGGCGAATAAAATCACGGACTGCTCCAACAAGCGTGATACTGTGAAATAACATACACCTCACGTACGGACCGAATAATTGTCGCATGCGTGCATATACACACGCACACACACGCACACAAACACACGCACGCACGCACACATTTTTATAAGCCGCGTGGTTGCTTAGGGGCTTCGGTGTTGCACTGCTGAGCACGAGGTTGCGGGATCAAATCTCTCCCACGGCGGCCGCATTTCGATGGGAGCGAATTGCAAGAACACCCGTGTACTTAGATTTAGGTGTACGTTAAAGAACCTCAGGTGGTGAAAATTAATCCGGAGTCCCCCACTACGGCGTTCCTCATAACCAGATCATGGTTTTGGCACGTAAAACCACATAAGTTTTTAAAACATATTAAAATATAACACACAGGCGCGTATCACCGGAGACACTTAGTTTTTGGTAAAGAAAGCGCTCAGCATAAAGCTCATAAAGACGCCACTACGTTTTTGTTTGGCATACGCAAATCCAGTAACAGGGCAACAGGCCATTGGGCGATCAGACGACAAAGAAAAGTGAACGCAGACGACAGCCATCGTCGTCTTATGACTGGCTAGAGATGCTTATTCTAAACTCCAGACTAACATCAGTCCTGGGCGAAATTACATCACTCACGTCTTTTAGTCACTTGGTGCGATGTTCTATCTTTTCCTACTCTCACTTAAGAAACCCTTTCTAGGCCTTTGTGAATTCAGCGCAAGAATTTCCTTCTGGCCGGTGGATGTATTACGGTGCTCCGCACCTGAGGCACTGTAGTCGGGTCGACATGACGGTATGAAAAATCCGGCCACAGTGGTCTGGTATCACGAAGTGAACAATGTGAAGCGTGCATGACGCCTAGCGCGCTCAATAAAACGCATCGTATGAGCAAGATAAGCATCTGTGCCACTCAAATTATGCTGTCTTTTGTGCTCCCCCAGCGGCGCGCCGTTCGATCACCTATTTCAGTGCGTTCGGACGACGCTACGACATTTGTCTGTAATTAGCAGTCTATATAGTGTGGAGAGAGAGAGAGAGAGAGGAATGACAGGGAGATTAACTAGAGATTATCTCCGGTGTCCTACCCTGTACTGGGGGAGGGGCAAGGGGATGCGATAGGTGAGAGAAAGAGAAGGATTTAAAAAAAAAGGCAAAAGAAACCTACACGAGCGTACTGAAGGACTGAATTAGCTTTACATCAAGGCCTTAGCACTTGCATCATTCGGCTGACAACTAAATAATACTTTCATTTATGTGTAACTTCCTTATTTACGTTCAGCCACAGCGCACGTATCCGCAACTCTTTAAACTTCGACTCTGCCTCAGTGATAGTTCCGGCTTCGCATGTTTTAATTATCTGCAAGAAAAGTGGAAACATACTTATCGAGAAAGGGTTCAGGCAAGGAGACACAATGTCTCCAATGATATTCACTACATGCTTAGACGAAATATTCAAGCTGCTGAACTGAGAATGGTTAGGAGCGACGATCAACGGCGAATATGTACCTCAGCGACCTTCAGTTTGCCGATGGCGCAGCCCTGTTCAGAAACGCTGGGGATACCTTGCAATAATTTATTGAGGACCTTAACGGAGAAAGTGTTAGAGTAGGTTAGAAATTAATATTCAGAAGACAAAAGTAGCGTTGAATAGCCTGTCAAGCGAACCAGAATTCATGGTCGGTGGTCACTCTCTAGTGTTTTTGCAGGAGTAAATTTATCTAGGTCACTTACTGACAGGGAACCCAGATCATGAGAAGGAAATTTACAGAAGAATGAAGACTAGTACGGAGCACATGCGGCCGGCATTAACAAATCATGACCGAGAATTCAACGCAGTCGTTGAATGGAAAAGGGTACAATCTTAGCATTCTACCAGCACTAACATATGGGGCAGGAACTTCCAGGTTAACAAAGAAGCTTCAGAACCAGTTAAGGACCGCTCATACAAGCGATGGGACGAAAAATGTTTGGCATAATGGTAAGAGACAGGAAGAGAGCGGTGTAGATCAGAAAGGAAACGGGGGTAGTGGTCGTCATCATCATCAGCAGCAGCTATTTTTATGTCCATGGCTGCAGGGCGAAAGCCTCTGGGCAGTCGACATTAAGATGAAAAATTGTAGCTGAGCAGGGGCGCGATCGGAGATATTTTGTTCGATACGCGTTCTGTTCAGTTGCTGCAACGTCACAAAGTTGCAGTATGCAAAATTTGTGACAGCGGGGCGGAGAGAGCAGCCAATCAGGAAGCGGTGACCTCCCCGGAAGTTTACCTCCGTCGTTTGTCGTCTTCTTGCAAACAGTATACTACAAAGCCAAATGTTTCTCGTCTTCCAATTGAATGAAATCTTTATCTGAAAAACTGTATTTTTTCTTCTCAAGCCCAAACACGTTTTCAAATAGTAGTACGTGTGACTACTGCAATTTATAACTATTAGGTTCTTTGCGTCGTCCCTAGGTGGTGTCGCGCACAGCGAGAAGGAAAAAGAAAAAAAAAACGACGGGAAGAGTGGCACACTTTTCAAACAACATCCCCAGTGGCTCGCTGGCACCGATGATGTTGTCGATTTCTCTGTACAACCAACGAATTATTTGTTTCTAGAAACAAAAACGACGCCGGAATTCACTTTGTGCCATTTCTTCAAACGCGTTTCGCACCGCCACCCGCTCTCCTCCTTCCTCTAGAAACGCCAGCGCAACAACCTAAGTTTCCAACGGAAGCGCCATTTTCTAGAATTAAACTATGGATCGGATTCAAACGTGCCATTCCGCAGCCGAAAAGGCCGCCTGTTGGATCCAATCCAATCCACCAGACGCGCCATGCGAAGCCGTATGATCGCTCCAAACTTCTCAACTCCCGTCGCGTTCGGACGAAATGCTCGGTGGGCGGATGATTGACAGGAGCGTGTCGTCATTTTGACGTCACCAAAAACGGGGCGGGGCCCCGCGGCTGGCGACGTCGGCGCGGAGTAGGCCAATCGCGCGCGCCGGTAACCGAACGAACGCGCCGAACAACCATCTCCGATCGCACCCCAGGCCATATGATTTGGGGACAGATCCAAAGATCCATTCGGTGATCCATTAGAAATACAGAGTGGGTGCTAGGCGGAACAAAGCACTGTCCAGGATGGCAAAAAAACTAGGTAGGGTTATGAAATAAGGAAATTTGCAGGCACAACTTGGAATCAGCTAGCGCAGGTCAGGAGTAATTAACATTACTGGGAGAGGCTTCCGTCCTGCAGTGAACGCCAATGTACGCTGATGAAGTTTGACAAAATCCAAAATTCGTGCAGAATCTTAACGGACTGTTGCTTTTGAGCCGCAGTTCGCTTCGTACTGTGAGGCCGCATTCGCATGCTTACAAAACGGCATCTGCCGCCGCTTGAAGAGCACCACCCTCACCTTGTCCTTGTGAAGTGACTGCTCCGAACAAAGTGCGTCAATAGAACTGCTTGTTGGGCTAGTTGGTGCTTGCTAAAAGACATGTTTTTTTGCCGCAATTGAACACTCACAAAAGGAAGACACATAAAGACAACACAGGCGGCACTTCCAACTGATTTATTTTGGGCTGTGACCCAAGAATATATATATACATACACGCATGCGCTGGCTGTTCACAGATCTACGTTACCCAGCGGTCAAACAATCTAGTTTCTGAATCTGAATTTCTGAACTAAATCTAATGAAAGATGGCGTGGCACATTTGCCTGCGCACTGCAAGGCCTGCATGTGCAAACCACGGTTTTCTGAGATAAGGATTCTTGGCAGAAGTAGATTTCAAACAGCATGTGAGCTGGTGGAAGCCTACTATATAAAAAAGAAAGGAACAAACTGCATTCGTGATACATCTATCATGCTCTATAAATCAGAAACTAGATTGTTTGAACGCTGGGTAACGTAGATCTGTGAACAGCCAGCGCATGCGTGTATGTATATATATATTCTTGGGTCACAGCCCAAAATAAATCAGTTGGAAGTGCCGCCTGTTTTGTCTTTATGGGTCTTCCTTTTGCGAGTGTTCAATTACGGCAAAAAACATGTCTTTTAAGTGCGTCAATGTCTCAAGATCGACGACTTGAACCGATTTGATCTGAAGCCAGCTAGAATGGTGAACCGCTATGCGCTTCATGTGCGGTGCTGCGCAGTATTCTGACGTGCACCTGAGCGTGCGTAAATTTATGGCAACGTTTGCGATGATGGGGGTGTGGACTGATTAGCCTTGACTTCTGTGAGGTGCCACTTGGGCTATGACAGACAACGTAGTTAGCGGTTGCAGGTCCTGACATCATCAACCTATGATTTTTTGCCTGTCTCCAAAATTCAACTGTGTGCCCCTTTGTGCATTTCGTCTGTGTTGGAATGCAGCCGCCTGGATCTGCAAAGTAAAATTATGACCTGCTACGAGACACCATCGTGTTTTATCAGCTGAGGAGAAAGACAAGAAGAAGCGATGAACACTGATAGGATGTCAAAACTGTGACAGGCAGCGAAACTTGCACCTGCAGATGTTACGAAGGGAAGTCGTCTGTCATAATTTTGGAGTGTTGGTAGCCACGGCCTCATTCTCCATTTCTTTTTTAAGGCTGCCGTTATAGCTCTCCGCGCCCTCGACAGCGATCCTACGCGAAGGAAGGGTACATTTCTTCTCCGGTTGGCACTCGACGACATCGTCGACCAGATGGTGCCGGCTGCCGAGGGGGCTGATATTGAGCATATGCGCGGCATTAGAACCGCACCTGAAACCCTGTGCAGTGCGATCACATACCGTACCAATGAACAACATACTGGTGTTGGTCGCCTTGCCTTGAGGCCATTTGAACTATCTATTGTGCAGATTTCCTTTCTTTTCTTTCCGGAATTGGTACCAAAATAAATACATTTAGTCGCTTTGCAATATGGTGGTGGAAGAGGTGACTTTGCGACAGGCGGGGTTATCCTTGAAGACTTGGCGGGTAATTGCTCCGCTGAGCGCCTTTTCCTGCGCAAGATATGCCACGATGTGTCCACCAGTCCTGTGTCTCGCAGAAATTTGAAAAGAATGCCTGACACTTCCACTGCGCCATTCTTTTGTCAGCGGCGCGGGGAACGGACGAGCGCACTTGCGCTTGTCAGAGCTGTAGCAGACGCCCGGAAAAGGGAACTGTCGAACGGGGGGTGTGTAATGGTTTGCCATAAGAATGTAGCCTCAGCTACCGATGCATGACGTCCGATCGTGCTATCAGTTGACCGGGCTTCTTTCAGTTCTTTTCGTTTAATCTGAGCTTTGCTTCCTCCTTGCTGTCATACCACGCCGCAAGTTAAATGCGCTGCCACTTCGGCTGCACCTTTATCCTAATGTAAGACGTTTTTGGCTAAAACATTGCGTATGAACAGCGCAGTTTAGAGAATTCCGCCCCCTGGTCCCTTGTGATTACTTGGTCAAGATACGCGAACGCAATGCGGAACAAGTTGGTCGAGATTTGTGATTTGAGAAGGCAGACGTACATAGCACGGACTCAAGAGGAACAAAAAAGGACAACACCGGCACCTGTGACGAGCGTAGTAGCGCGACGCCTAGGCCACTAAAGGGCCGGTGGTGGTGTCTTTTTTCATTGGCCTTGCGTCTTTGTTTTGACGCCTGCCTTTTCATAACACTGATAAAGGAACTCCTTCACTGCCTCAGGAGACTACCTATCACGAACCCTCGTATTCTTGCCGCGCTTATTAAAAGTCTTTTTTTTATTCATACTTCAAACTCTTAACGTTTGCCATTTCCTATCTTTTTCTTGCAAGTCATCTGCACTTTTGGTGTACAGGACAATGGCATCTGCACGCTACATGTCGTTAAACATCCCCTTTGTTCGTACCACGGAGTGCCGTCCTTCAGTTCGCTTCATTTTGATTGTTCTTTCTTATTTCATTTTTGTCTGTGGTCAATACAGCAGATATGTTATGGCTCCTAGCTAAAGATGACACGAATCGTCACCTGATTAGCTCCTTTAAGCAGCCACACACACACAGCATAACAGCGTCAGTTACGGTTGTCTCTTACAGGACTGAAACCACACCGTAAAATCCTCCTCCTCATTTTTGACGATGACGAGGACCACGAGGATTTTACGGCACGGTTTCCGTCCTGTATGGGACATCTGTAACTGACGCTGTTATGCTGCGTGTGTGTTGCTGCTGAAAGGATCCAATCAGTGACCTTGAAGCGACATTGTCTTTTAGCCACCAGCATGACTAATAAGACACTGTGTCATCTGCAGCCTGTCGGCAGTATCCGTCGGTCCCTTCCTGCCTACGTCAGTCAGGCCTCCCTCGCGCCACGTCCTTTTACAAAATCAAGAAATCCCTTTTAATGTTTCAAATCATTTAAGTGTAACAATAAATCTACCAAATACATGTGCATCGCATTATGATTGGGTCTAACACTTTGATATAAGCCAAAAAGAAACCGTAAGGTCTGTAGCATAAGTGCGAATACACTATTGTTTGAATTAATCACAAGTTCGAGCGGTTCATACCTCAAGATTCTATCCGCCCGGTCGAATAGCATAGTTTTTCTATTTCGCTCAGCTGCAATAGCTTTCTTTCTCTCCTTCAAAGCCTTCTTCGCCTCTTGATGAGGTCGCCTCTTTCGCCCGTTTTCATGGTCGTTGGTCAAGCTTTCACTGCCGACGCAAAGGCGCCGATGCAAAGGGTACGTGCTCTCGAGCAACCGAGCGACAGGGCGCGTTCGTCGGCGAACGCCAACTAGATCGTTGCGATGCACGCGTGATCGAAAAGTATGGGAGCTGTGGTGCATGGCGTTTGGGAAGAACAGCCTACGGTCCCTAGATCTTGGGGACATTATAGGGCACCCCACTCCGCCAGCCTCTGCCCACCTGTGGCGGTTGCGAGAGAGGGCTCCTCCGGGAGAGGAGGATGGCAGCAGCCTTCCTCCCTTTGTGTAACTATTCTGTTTAGATGAGCAACGCAGCGACACTTATAATCTCATTTTATAAAACAAAGGCAATTTCTTCAATAGCATGATTTTGTCTTATCTTTCTTGACTGGCTGGATTCCGTGTATTTTGCTGCTGTTGCTTGTTTGTTTGTTTGTCTTTTGCCGTTCAATGTATTTCTTAATGTAGTTTCAGCGCTATGTCCCCCAGCGAAAAGTGATCGCACGCAGCGCGTACCCATTACACGCACCATACAGACCGGCCTTCGACGAGGAAAAATGCTACGTGTCTTGCAAGAAGGAAAAAAATCAATTGGCACGAGCCTTCATTTAGCGGACGTCGATGCGAATCGACAAAAACATCCGCCTGTTGTTTGTTTTGGCTTAAAGAATCGTTACCATACTTGTTTCGCGGGCAGATGTTTTTTTGCCCACAGGCCACGCCGTTTAGTCATGGTTGAGATAGTCCAGAGTTCGACGATACCTCATCTGGTCAGGTGGCGCGTTTTATAAAAACAAAGTATTACGTTGACTGACCAAGCCAAAATTATTATTGACGCTTCGAAATCCATACGGGGGTTCCTTGTTCACAATACAGCGGACGTAGTGTCGTAGTAGTGACGAAGGGTGCGATGATAAACTAAGGGCATGACGCAATCCGCACGGTTGATAGTGTTAGGTATTTACCTCTATCATTAGCGATTCCAGCAGAAGCGTCGTTTTCCCGTTGTCACGTTCTGCTCTTTTGCGATATTCGAAGCGTTGTCGCAGTTGATTGCGTGACTGCTTTCTTAAGAAGCACGTGTTCCGCGAGCGCGGTCGACTCATGATGACTCCTTTTGACGTCACGTTTGTGCTTTTCAAGTCGTTGCATGAAACTTGGAGGCAGAGACTTGGAGACTGGCAAAGAAGCTTGAGGAGCGCGCAAAGAGCGATGGAAAAAAGATTGCTAGGCATAGCGTTAAGAGACAGAAAGAGAGCGGTTTGTATCAGAGAGCAAACGGGTATAGCCGATGTTCTAATTGACATTAAAAAATATATGGATCTGGGCAGGTCACGTAATGCGCAGATTAGATAACCGTTGAACTATTAGGGTTACAGAATGGGTATCAAGAGAAGGGAAGCGCAGTCGAGGATGGCAGAAAACTAGGTGGGGCGATGAAAGGAGGAAATTCGCGGGCGCTTTGGTTCGCGCAGTACAGGGGTAATTGGAGATCACAGGGAGAGGCCTTCGTCCTGCAGCGGACATAAAATAGGCAGATGATGATGATGATGACGATCATCAATAAATTCCAGGTTTCGCCGATTTACCAGAAGTCGCAGTCCTTCCATGGTATTCTGTATAAAACCCCTACTCCCCAGAATTTGTCGTCTGCTAGGCGGTCCTTCACGTTCACGACGATGCTGAGGAGCTTGTTAGCTGGCACGTCTTGCACACAAGAATAACGTATCAGAATGCACCACAGAATCCCTAGTGCATGTGTAATAGAAGCTATCGGCCCCAGCATTGTGTCATATTTGGCACCCGCTCGTCCAATCGCCTGTCTGGATCGGGTATCGATCTTGCAATACGGTAACGTAACGCGTGTGCAAGCGAGCAACCATTTAACACTTGACGTAACGACTCTGCCGCTGCGGCTTAGCATCCGCTGCAGGAATTGCGATCTGTTTCAGAAGCCGGTGATACGAAGCCACTGGAATCATGACTAAAAGGAAACTTTATTGGTCGACAATATATTTAAAGTGGAAGAAGTTAAATTAAAATTAAGTTATGGGGTTTTACGTGCCAAAACCACTGTCTGATTATGAGGCACGCCGCAGTTGGGGACTTCGGAATAAGTTGGACCACCTGGGTTTTTTAACGTGCACCTAAATCTAAGTACACGGGTGTTTTCGCATTTCGCCCCCATCGAAATGCGGCTGCCGTAGTCGGGATTCAATCCCGCGACCTCGTGCTTAGCAGCCCAACACCATAGCCACTAAGCAACCACGGCAGCTCAAAGTGGAAGTACGCAGGAGCTCGGGCAGCTCGTCACCAGCGCGGACCCAAGGTAACTGCCGTCAAATAAGATGCGAGGCACGATCAGTGGCCGGCATGAGGCCTGCGAACCGCCGAGTATTGCCGACGTGCGCTACAATACAGATCCTATGGCACGACGGGGGAAGGAGTTCATTGGCATGTCACTTGAGTCAAGGATTTACATTGCAATGCACTGCAACTCTCGAACTCTCGGTCAACGCGCTGGTCCCGAGAAAGGACTGTCACGCTGTGCGCACTTGGCGGCAAATAATACAAAAAAAGTAGCTTGCCGCGGCGGGCTTCTGTTTTTTTTTTGCATTTAGTTGGGCAGTTCAACGTCGGAATTTATGCACTGAGGTGAATGATCCAATAAACCCAGCAAAGCACGTTGGGCAATCATTTGACACGTGCTTGGCCCTAGCTATGGTTTCAAACAGGAGATAAACGATGCCCAGTGCCACTGTGTAAAGACCCGCCATGAGGATTCAAAGTACACGCCGATGTGTTGTTCCTCTGACCGCTCAGTAAGAAATACCAGAGGGGAAGGTAAACCATTAGGAGAAGTTTTCTTTCCAGTACTTTAGTGTGCTACCTAAAGGAACTTAAGCCAGAATACGTAAAATTTTATAGTTAAATAAGGAACAGAAAATTGCTTAAGGAAATGGCTGGCACAAACGGGCCTTTGGGCACAGTGCGTGGGTTGCGGGATAAAAAAGGGGGATTGGAATGGCTTGCATTACTGCGTTTTCTCGGATGTCAGACACGAACGAATGGATAATTTATCTCCTCTTCAGCAAGCTAAAAACGCCTGCACAAAAACGGCAATGTACGCCTGGTCGAAGGAAGAGTAGTCAATATTTAGGGTCAAGCGGACTCACAAAATTGACTGGCCGCATCTTTGCAGGAAAAAAAAAAGTAATGTCTAAAACACGAGGGAGAAAAAAAAACAGAAACTTTCGTGGTAATCGACCACCAGCTAGCTAGTGGAGTGCAAATACCCGAGAGTTCGATTTGTTCCTCTGCCGCAATGCGAAATTTATGTAATGCGTCCTAACAAGAACACCTCAAATAACGAAGCTTGCTGTAGTGCCAATGAGCGCGGATACATGAGGACAAAATATTCGTGGCCGCTACGCACCTTTACATCATTCAAAGAACTAATCTTGCTAAAACAAATGCCGAGACAGTGATTATAAATCATTTAATTAATTAATTAAATAAATAATCATAATGTTTTATTGGTATTGTAAGAGGCAGGACCCCAGAACCCTTTCAAAGCTTTTAACAAGGATCCATCTGTTAGATATAGGGCTGTGAACAAACTGCAAAATGAATAAACTCAGTCATTTTTAGTTAACATGGCATAAAAGTAGAAACTGTTATCAAACGTGTGCAGGAAAAAAAAATAATCGCTAACGTATGAGTTATTTGTCCAAGTTAAATAGGTGAAAGTGAACGAGATGCTTATACTAATAAATGATGTGGGTGATATCATGCTATGTCATGTAAAGTGAGGCGCTATAACGTAAAACTATTCCGAACTTTTCTATTCCAATTCTACAATCAGCCCAACGCGATTGGTCAAAAACGTTTTTGGACCACCCCCACTTCACCTGTCTGTCACGCGACTTCACGAAAACCGCGATAGCTCCCCATCTGATATGACGGGCGCACAATGATTATACATAATTTGACTGAGTAAAACAAAAATAATTATTTCTGATTCGACGCCTTTTCGCTGTTAACCCTTGGCTATTGGTGAAAAGTTCTCGGGCTGCACCCACTTAACCTCCCTGTCACGCGACTTCACAAAACCGCGAAAACTCACCCCGTCAAAGTGACGTGTACGCGTTAAAGATGCATTAATATGCCAAACAAAACTGAATTTTCTTCTGAATAGCCGAAGGCTGCCCAGTTCCGAAAGGAATACAAGATGGCTGCCACCGATCGCTCAGGCACTGGCTGCTCGCACCTGCCGGAAAGCATGGGTTTATTTGCGTATAATAAAGCTTTTTGCCTGTCCGTGTAACGTTTTCGAGCACTTTCGGCACGTTTACGACCTCGTTCTGCCAACTCTTCTTTCCTGAGGATCCGTTTTAGCGTCATTCTTAAGCTTCCGTTGCATGCTGCCGCGATTTTCGACCAGCCACCGCCAGCTAAGTAAGGGAAAGCGGACCAATCGCAGACGCCGGCACCACCTTCTTCATCCGTTATCGATTTTCAGTGCAGTGGCTCGACCACATCGAATCCCTCTCCACTTGAGTATGCTCCTCGCCTCTTGTCAGCCAATTAGATAAGACAAGCCGCTCAGTGTAGGCAATGTTATTCGTTTTTCAAGCAAACAAAAGTGACCTCCTATGAGCGAGGAGAGCGTTTGATTGGTCTGTTCGGAGAACACTGCGGGTGACTTTCCGATGCTTGCGTCGGTGGTTACGCAAGTTATGTCAGTAGAATGGAATAAAAACATATTGGAATAGTTTTACGTTATAGGGCCCCTGTTCCAATGTTTCGCAGCAACGTCCAAAAACAAAGGAAAATGATGCATTTTTAGTTATTTTGTGTGGTTTGCAAACGGGCACAGATGAGGTATATTGGAGTTAGTATGTGAGGTTTCGATATTCTAGCGTTATTAAGGGGCATTGAACTGTGACGTGTTGCAACCATACGAGCGTGAGACTGTTTTACAAAGAAGAGTGCTACTGTATTTTGTGCCACATTAAGGCGTTTCAACGTTGGTTGCTGGGTTAAGCCGCAAACGGCGAAGTGATGTATGGCACGATAAGACCAATATTCGCGCTTCAAAGATATACAAATAATGCGATTTTTCTGCAATGAAGTGGGCGCATATAGTACATCACACAAGCCGTTTACATGCCACGTCGTTCTCATAAATTCGTTCAGTCGCATGTGGCCATCCTTCAAACTCTGCACTAGTTCCGAGCGCTTACAGTACACTCTGCACACGTTAACTCTTACAGAGGTGGACATTGCCACGTTTTTGTGAATAGCATCGACGTTATTCGAATTTACAGGGGGCGACTTACGAGCACACTTAACTTGAGCGCCAGGCGTCGAGTCGTGTTACAAATCCGTTGGCACGACACCTAACGCCGAAGTTACAAATCGTTGGTTTCTGTAATGTTTACTCTGATAGATCAAATCGCTAGGGCCTCACGTTTCTTTAAAGCAATGTGAGTATAATAGTGTAGTACTAGTATGAGGGCTAAATAGTCCTTATACTAGCATTATTTAGGGCGAATTGCCATTATTGGGAGGAGCATGCCAGTTACCTATAAAATTTTTATAAATGTTGCCGTGTTTAGACTGTAGGCTTTTTGATTCCCTGAACAGTCACATCATTCGCCAACATAAGCACTTTCCACGACCGAAACTCCGTTGCAAATCAAACCTTGGAGCATTTTCCTCGCGCCGCACGCCCGACTGGCACACGTCGTCGTTCGCGCCGGCGGCACCTTCGGCGGAAACTTCTCCCGGCGCCACGCATACCGGGGCGCCGCTCGAGCCTCTTCCGATTCGGCGAAAGTCGAGCGTATAGGCACAGGGGGGCAGCAGCGCTGATTGATGGCCGCTTCGGCCTCCGAGGTATTTGTTTACTCGGCAGTAAAGCGGGGGCGAGGTGGGGAGCGCATACGTGCGAAGCAGTCTTTGCCCGACGACAGCGCGCCATCGCTTTGACGGGTTGGCTAATGCAGTCCCGCAACAGCCACTTGTAGCACACGTGCCTCGCGCACGTCGGGAGGCACGACGGCTGCTGCCGTCGGGCCCGACAAGTGATCGTCGTGTCTGCCAGGAAAATGACGACGCCTCGTCGCGCGCCGATTCCAATTTCTGTGACGCCAAGGTCAGAAAAGCTTAGTACGCGCGTGCGGCCTACGTACTGCCGTGAGCACCCGGACGACCTCAATAGTTATCTTTCTTTTCGGGATAAACCGCGTCTTCAAGCACTTTTTTTTACTTTTCTTGTTTTCTATCGCCCTTAGTAGGGCAGTCGGAATTGTGTTTCTCCGCTTTTGAGCAGTATTGCTAATGACTTCTCATGGAGAGCTTCGGCTCGACGCCCGCCATGGTTCTATTGATTCTGCCATTCAAAGCGGCGAAACAACACGGACAGAAATAAGGACGCAAGCGCCTGTCCTCGTTGTTGCGGATCTTTGAATTTCAATATGTCAGACCAAATGTCGGTGCTATTATTGTTTGCTGTTATCAGTTATTCCTTCTTGGTTTAATGCTGGTTTAGCATAACGTTGCTTTCAGTAGTAACTTGCTACCGACTAACGCGTGAATCTCGCTCTTGCTATCTATCTTTCATTGCTAAAGCTTTTGAATCAGGCTTGAACGAGACCCCCAGTTATCGCCTATGAATGCAGCGTCATCGAGTCGTTACTCCCACCCTGGCAGGAAACACAGCGGAGTGCCCTCTAGCCGGCGATTGGTAATACCACCGAGGACCACGTCGAACATCGATATTCCCTGGTTCTTGCACCGATCAGTACCGCGACGCTGGTTTAACCAACGCAGCCCGACACCCCAGAACACGGTTTCACATCGGTCACGCAGTGACGAGTTCTACCCCTTACATAGCTGCGTTGACCAGCCACGTTGAAGACTTGACCACCTATACCATGCAGGGCTTTGAATAGTGGTTCGTAGCAAGGAAACTGGTTCACCCCAGCCGTGGCCCCGTGGTAAGGACGCCCGGCTGGGCTGCGGGAGATGCGCGGTTCGATCCCCGCCGCCGCACACCCATCGGCTTATAAGACGAATACAAGCAGTCCTCCGGCCAGGCGACCGGCTGACCGGCTTTCCAGGGGTGCGTTGCTTGCGAGAGCTTCGCACAGACCGCTATGTTTGCTGTGCAAGAAACAAGACAGATTTAGGTGCACGTTAAGGAACCCCAGGTGGTCGAAATTCCCGGAGTCCTCCACTACGGCGTGCCTCATAACCAGAAAGTGGTTTTGGCACGTAAAAAAACCCCACAATTTATTTCTTATTTTTTTTAGGGGGGGAGTCCGCAAATTTTCACCACCTGGGGTTCTTTAACATGCACCTAAATCTAAGTAGACAGGTGTTTTCTCATTTCGCCCCCATCTAAATGCAGCCGCCGTGGCCGGGATTCAATCCCTCGACCTCGTTCGTGCTTAGCGGCCCAGCACTAGCTTAGAAAGTTCGCGAAAAAGTCGCAAGATCTCTGGAGTTCAAGTGCCTACAATTGCAGATTATATAAACTGGACCCCACGCTACGGCTACAACTGCCATCTAGCCTTTCCCGCGGTGAAGCAACCTTGCTGCACCGCTTGTGGCTGGGAGTAGCGTTCACGAACTCATACTCTTATAGTTTGGGAATGGCCGAGAGCCCGATGTGCGATTCCTGTGGGTGCGAGGAGACCATCGAGCACTTATTGTGTACCTGCCCCCGCTATACGATGTACAACGCCTCTCTTTGCGGGAAACATTACACCGACTGGACTTAAGACCGTTCAACGAGTCAAAGATACTCGGACCGTGGCCACACCCGTCACTGGCACGAAAAGCGAATCGTGCATTAGTGCAATACTTGAAGTGCACCGGTTTAAGAGACCGTTTATAGTGTCCCTGTGCATAGTGTCCCGCTCACACGCACTCAGTGCTCACTTTCTACCCTTTTCCTCTTTCTATTCCCCTTTCCCCTACCCCCAGTGTAGGGTAGCAAGCCGGATGCTCTTCTGGTTGACCTCCCTGCCTTTCCTATCCTTGCTTTTTTTTCTCTCTCTCTCTCTCGCGAATAAGGAAAATCTTATGGGTCGCATTGGAAGCTCTTGTGGCAAGTTTCATGAATAATTAGTGGCTCCATAGACTACGCAAATGGTAGCTGACGTGAGGACAGCGTGCGATCATGCAGGCGCGCGTGCCGAAGCGTCTCGCTGCCACTCACTTTTGCTGTGGCAACACAACACACCGATCAATGTGAGTACCGCGCTGTCGTGATGCCTGTTATTATAGGGATCCTAATGCGCAGAATAGTTATGGAGTGTGTTTCACTCGAACACAGTTGTTACGCACGCGCCGCGGCAAGCATCCGTGCCCCACCATGCTCTTTGAGTGCTTTCCGCGTACGTGGCGAAGTAACGCGCATACGTCCGTAGTGTCGCAGTTTAAAATGTCTGCATCACCTATGTTAATGATGACCAAAAACCAAGGTGAGAGCAGGGTCGCGCTAATTCGAAAGAAGGGGGTAAGGCTCGCGTTGCGGTCAGCATCCTCCCTTAAAGTTTCACGTACAGCAGTTGTAAAGCAAGTAAGAGCAGTTAGTGTGATATTAGTTACAAAATAGCCGTTTCTAAACAAGGCAAATGTACTACATACATCCGCTATACAGTTTGTCCAAATTAACGTCAGCGAAGTTAGTAAAAATAAAATATTGCATGTACGAGGACGCAATCAATGGTATTCTGTCAGCAATGACACACCGCACCAGGATGATTTTTTGTTCATAACTGTACTATCGATAATTATATGAGATTAATTAAGGAACTTCTTAATTAATGAAATGCGGGTGCGAATTTTGATAGGAAAGTATTAACTGTGTTTTAAATTATGGGGTTTAACGTGCCAAAACCACTTTCTGATGATGAGGCACGCCGTAGTGAAGGACTGCGGAAATTTCGACCACCTGGGGTTTTTTAACGTGAACCTAAATCTAAGTACACGGGTGTTTTCGCATTTCGCCCCCATCGAAATGCAGCCGCCGTGGCCGGGATTCGATCCCGGGTCTATGCATTGTAGAAACGCTGGAAAAGGGGTTTGTTTCAGTTTTCGCGTAACAGAATTATGTTTTCTCCTATATTGAAATTACAGTCCGAGAGCTATCATATCTGTAGGTTGTGTATAAGCCGGAGTCTACGATTTCTTGACGTATTTTAGCTTGGGAAATTCAATTAATTAAGTGAATTTCTTACGTCACATGGAAGGCCTGGGTATGCATGGTGCGAAAATATTTTCACCGAAACGACGTCCGACCCCGTAAGCTGGACGCCGTCACGGTACTGCGACGCCGGATTTTCTGCGACACGGGCTCCTTAACGCTATCGCGTGAAAAACGCACGAAATATGCAAATAGCCGCATGATTCCGCGTCCGCGCGCCGCGACACCAGTGGCCCCAGGCGTTGCGTTATTCGGAAGAATTAACTTCTACAACGGCTTCAATTTGGCAATTTCAATATATATTCTACAACGAATAAACAAAAAGTTAATAAGCGAACGTTTCCAATTAACCACCTCGGGCGTGCGATTAGACGTACAAGTAATGACCGTCTCTTCATGTATTATACCTGAACAGGCCAAATTCCGCCCTATGCTCCCCGCGATTAACAAAAATTGCTCCAATTGAAAACCAAAGAAAGGCTAGGTATATCAAAATGAATACACTGTAAAGCTTCCGAACGTTTAAAACGGCGGTCGTACGATGAAACGAGTGCCGCGGAACTGATGCGACATCACGTCGCAACCGAGCTCGTGTATGCTAAGGACCCGCGCTGTATACTCGTGCACACGAAACGGTTGTTCTACGCGGACACCGCAGGCCGGCAGAGTTTGTTCCGCTGCTCTCGTGCGGATCTGCCGTGAGACGGACTCGCGCAGTGCTGCAGGCCACGAATGGACGTGCGCGCATATTTTGTACAGCGTCCGGGAGGATCGAGGGGGCACAGAGGCAGAAGCAGACGGCCCTCCCGTCGACAAGGAAACCGGTCAGCGGCGCCGACTAATGGCTGAGTTCCTGCATCGAGCTTTTTGTTGGGGACGTCGCAAGGCCAGTGATTTCCGTCCCTTGCACCCGTTCGCGTCAGCAGATTCCGCGCTGATTCTCTGGACCACGGCTACACCTAGCCGCAACCAAAGGGCGCGGGGTTTTCGTGCACATGAATTGCATCACAGCTTTGCGACAGGGCAGAGCTTAAGAACTGTGTGTAGTATCATCTGCGCGGAAGTGGACCTTCTGCCTGCTCTCGGTGGCTGCAGTGTGGTAGCAGGGGAGCCTCTGTGTCGATGTTTGTATTGCCAAATCTAAACGGTTCATCAACCGCGGTAAAGAGAGGGATAATTCATTTGAATGAAGGCAGAGAGGTCGGCCTGAGCTGACGCGCTCTAGCCTGCTACTCTGCACAGGGGGAGGGGGACTGGGGACATAAAGGTGTGATGAGGGATGACGATGACGTAGAAAGAGGGATGCGCAACTGTGAAAGCAAGTTCAACATTCTGATAATAAACATTCAGAAAGCTCATTCACGAAGCCACTATCGGGTTCCGTATCTAGTTAGTAGTCAACAATTCAAGTGAACTTAAAGGCGCTAGGTCGAAGCTGGTGTGTGGGCCTCCCCTGCGTGAGTAGCACAAGCGCCAAACAAAAGCTTTACAGCGTGTAAAAGTAACCGGAGAAATTTAAGGACAACTTCCACATCAGGTGTCACGTTAATTTTACGCGGTTACTTCTCATCCTACGCAACCTGTAGGGTTAACTTTTTATCGCAATACGTGTACAATAATATTACATCTTCCTTATACACATAAAATGACTAACAAGCTCGAACATCAAAAGAGTAGTCAAAGCTCGTGTATCAGCTCAAAATACAATTCCAAAGTAGTACGTTAGAACCAATTACTATATTAAAGATTATAATTACTACGAGCAGAGTCATAAAGAACAAATGAATAACTGCGTATCAGTGCAAAGCGACCAGACTTTACATAACGAATTACATGTAAATAATTATTTATAATCAATAACATTTCCTCATTTTGTCAGATAATTAAGCAAGGTAATATCATTAGCCGTCTC
This sequence comes from Dermacentor albipictus, assembly GCF_038994185.2. NCBI lineage: Eukaryota > Metazoa > Arthropoda > Arachnida > Ixodida > Ixodidae > Dermacentor > Dermacentor albipictus. Next base: position 267,135,864 of record NC_091821.1, read on the forward strand.
GAAGACATAGTAACAGCTGCGGAAGAATTCTATACTGACTTGTACAGTACCCAAAGCAGCCACGATACCTCCATTCGAAGTAGAAATGAACAGCTTACAGAGGCTCCTTCTGTAACTAGCGATGACGTTAAAATGGCCTTGCAAGACATGAAACGAAGAAATGCGGCAGGAGAAGATGGAATACCACTCGATTTAATCAAAGATGGAGGAGATATAATGCTTGTAAAACTGGCGGTCCATTATACGAACTGTCTATCGACTACAAGGGTCCCAGAGGATAGGAAGAATGCCAACAATATACTAATCCACAGAAAGGGAGACGTCAAACAATTGAAAAATTGTAAACCCAATACCTTACTTCTTGTATTATATAAAATATTCACCAAGGTAATCTCCAATAAAATAAGAACAACACTGGACTTCAGTCAACAAAGGGAGCAGGCTTCATGAAGGGATACTCTACGATGGATCACATGCATGTCATTAATCAGGTTATCGAGAAATCCGCAGAGTGCACTAAGCCTCTCTATATGGCTTTCATAGATTACGAAAACGCATTTGATTCAGTAGAGATACCAGCAGACATAGAGGCATTATGCAATCAAGGAGTACAGACCGCTTAGGTAAATAACTTGGAAAGTATCTACAGAGATTCCACAGCTACCTTAATTATCCGCAAGAATAGTAGGAAAGTACCTATAAAGAAAGGGGAAAGAGAAGGAGACACAACCTCTCCAATGCTATTCACTACGTGCTTGGAAGAAGTATTCAAGCTATTAAACTGGGAAGGCTTAGGAGTAAGGATCGACGGCGAATATCTCGGCAAGCTTCGGTTTGCCGATGACATTGTTCTATTAGGCAACACTGGAGACGAGTTACAACAAATGATTGAGGACCTTAACAGAGAAAATGTAAGAGTGGGGTTGAAGATTAATATGCAGAAGACAAAGATAATGATGAATAGCCGAGCGAAGGAACAAGAGTTCAGGATCGCCAGTCACCCTCTAGAGTCTGTGAAGGAATACGTTTACCTAGGTCAATTAATCACAGGGAAACCTTATCATGAAAAGGAAATTTATAGATGAATAAAAATGGGTTGGATCGCATACGGCAGACATTATCAGCTTCTGACTGGAAGCTTACCATTATCATTGAAAAGTAAAGTGTACAGTCAGTGCAATTTATCGGTGCTGACATATGGGGCAGGAACTTAGAGATTGACAAAAAAGCTTGAGAACAAATTAACGACCGCGCAAAGAGCGATGGAACGAAGAATGTTAGGCGTAACGTTTAAAAGACAGGAAGAGAGCGGTTTGGATCAGAGAGCACACGGGGATAGCCGATATACTAATTGACATTAAGAGGAAAAAATGGAGCTGGGCAGGTCATGTAATGCGTAGTTCAGCTTACCAGTGGACCATTACGGTTACAGAATGGGTGCCAAGAGAAGGGTAGCGCAGTCGAGGACGGCAGAAGACTATGTGGAGCGATGAAATTAAAAAATTCGTGGGCGCTAGTTGGAATCGGTTGGCGCAGGACAGGGGTAATTGGAGGTCGCAGGGAGAGGCCTTCGTCCTGCAGTGGTCATATAATAGGCTGATGATGATGATAATGATGATGATGATCGTTCTCATCTTTACAATTTCTTAATTATTTTTTATTAATACTGTAATCGGATTTTTTCAGTAACCGATTACATGTAACCATTTATCTTATTGACGAGACAAGCTGCAACAGGCATTGCAGCTCTGAGAACTCGAATGCGGGAATTGCAGTAGTGCTACGCAGCAGCCACACAGGCAAACGCGGCCGCTCAGTATGTCTTTTTTTCATCCCAATGACAGGTCGTGCAGCCTGTATTGTCGTCACCGCATTCATGCATCTCCAGATGGTTTCGCGTTCTATGCGGCACGAGTTTCATCCCGTCAGAACGCTCATGTGCAGCAAGTTTTGAGGTCTAGGCTTGCGTTTTTTCTATTCTCATCGGATAGTTACAGACCTTTGGTCGCCGATTTCCCGTCAGCTGTTCGTAGAATATTACATCAACCTTCCCTCGAGCGCGCTCATTCAGCGTGTTTTGAGTGTCGTTGCTGATGACCTCACAAGAACACGTGGGAAGATGAACGACGAAAATTTTGAAAAGCAATTGTTGGCGAAGATAAGTAACGCGTAACGGATTGTATAGAGCACACACTGAAAGTGTCAGGCCGGCTCGTTCTTTTCAATGCATCCATTAAATATTAATGGTAGGAGGAAAGTAACGTAGAAGTTAGGCACTACTTTTCAATGATCGCTCAGTTGCTTTTGTCGGCGAGTAATTGGTCACAGCAATCAATCACATTTTCGAATGATGTTTGTAATTGTAATCGGTTACTTTCTTTTCTGTGACATGTACAGGACTGATAACATCCGGTCCTTCTCCTTCTTTCTTACCTTCTTTCTTTTTTTTTCTGAAGTGCTTCAAGTTAAGCAAGTTAATGAAACGGCAGAACTGTTAACGGCAAGACTTTCCTCTTTTTTTGCAGCCTGTGGAAGGAGCGAATAAGCACATGAGTCAACGCGCGGCTGGGATGTAAAAATTAGTGACTCATGTTTTTCCCTTGAGCTTCACCCTCGTGAAGGAATAACGTAGGAAGTAGTAAGCTTGCATAAAGAACTGTCTAAGAAACAAGAATAAAAATGTAAACCTATAACCAGTCAATGGCACTTTGCTAGAGTAGCTATAGTGGATGTAAATAGAGCATTTTAGTTGCTGAGTTTGCAGACGAAAATATATATTTCGAGTTTGATCGTTTCCCACCCTTCGCATTTTTTCTAGGTCGTTGGCTAGCCCATTTTGATAAGAATACCATGCAACAAAGTATAAAAGCAGTCCACTATATTTACCGCTCTCTTTAATATCTGATGCAGGTCGCATGTACGTGCTAATTTAACCATAGGAGCGAAGAGAGAGAGAGAGAGAAAACATTTATTTATCTTGAGTTTGGGCGACTTCCTCGTAGGGTGGAGCCCTTAGTTCAGGGCCCCATTGGCTCGCGCCACTCCGCGTGCCCGCCGGATCAGCCGTCGCTGCTCTTGCGGGTCTGAGCTGGTCAGCGCAGTCTCCCAGGAGGAAGGGGAAGGTGAAGGAATAGGGGAGTAGCCCGGAGGGTGTGGGCACTCCCAGGTGCAATGATATACTGTGGGCTTTGCTCCACAATAGGGACAGTATGAGGGATATTGTGTGGGGTGGAAGAGGTGAAGATAAAAGAGGCAGGGAAATGAATTAGTTTGAAGCTGTCGCCAAGCGACGGCATCTTCTCGATTACGGGGTATCGCAAAACCTACAAGAGCAGTTGCGCATGCATGAGCCAGTCCACATGCGCCGCCGATGGGGTAACGGCGAGCTTGGAAAGTGCCAGCTGCAGAGGCCCCTCGAAACAATACAAGGCCTGGACGCTGCACTTTTGCACAAGCCATCGGCTCCTGCGGGGCGACATGTACTGTAGGGTGCACCGTACTTCCCCTCTGGCTCGCACCGTTGCAGCGACGGGGAATCTACGTGGGGCGGCCGAATAAATTTCTGCTACAGGCTTCGAACGTCTCGGCCAAGTGGCGGCCGGCACGCAACACCGGAGTCGCCAGAGACACCTTCAAAAAACATGGGACGCCGTGCACCGCGAGGACGCCTTCTTCAGTTGGAACGACACTCCACGCAAACTTGCTGTGCACAAAAGACGAGAAGCGAGACGGGCGAGGAAAAAAGAAAATGGCTAAAGAAATTGGCAGAATCCTATGTGGCGATGCGGGAAGGGGGTGGACGCAGTCATTGTGGCAATGGCACGCACGCAGGCGCGGGCCGCCAACATGCGGCACTCGGTGGTCACGACTCCGCGCGCGGCGGCCGCCGTCCTGTGGGGGCTAATGATGGCGGCGCTTGCGGACTGGCCCGCTGGTCGGCGGAGGCCATAAGGCGCCCGGCCAAGCGCGGCGGCTTCCGGGAGTGTTTGGGAGACGCGCCAGCACAAGTCGCCGTTTACCTCTTCATATGAGCAACGAGCCTCGTGCGCAGGCATTCTTTGCGCCTTGCGTAACCTTGATTCGCCTCGTATCCTGGTCCTTTCAAAGACGCGCGCTACTCCTCTCTACACCTGCCTCCCCTTCAACCTTTCCTCACAACACGCAGCTTCTTTATTGTTTTTTTTTTCTTGCGTTAATTCTTACTTCACTCCGGAGACCATCAAGCATCTTCCCCTTTGCAGCATACCAACGTCGAATGCAGATGCCTGCCAGAATTAGCATGCGTTCTCCTACTGCCCATCGCCTCGTGTACTTCATCCAGTCAGAACGAATCGAATTCCTTCTCTCCGCGTCAGGACTACAGGATTAGCTATGCCTCTACTTATAAATGAAACCATCTTTTTTCTCGTTCTCATTTCTCTTTCTCTTTTTTTACGATTGCTGCATTCCTCACGTCAACGGTTGCTCTAACTGTAGGTCAAAACCTTGGGGTCACAAACCAAATTGGTGTCGTCGAAATTTCAGCGGAAGGTTGCAATGCGGCTTGGGAAATTCCAGAACGGGAGAGCAAGCGACACAAAGCCGCATTCAATTTGAGCTATAACCACGTCGAGAACATTTAGCTATTTTGATGGGTAGACATTGGCGGGTATTTCTGTGTCTACACAGTTTCAAGCACTGAGCCCAAGAACGTCCTTGCCTTTTTATTTGAAGTTTTTGCTAGGACGTACTTGTAAGGCACCTCTTTGTCGCAACATTTCAGCTGCAGTTTAAAAGGCTAATATTATTTCTTTTTATGCGCATGAGGAAAAAAACTGTAGGTGTAATCAGTGACACCAGTGCTGTGTCCATGTGAGTATGTCATGTACACACTTTAAAAACAGCACTGTAAATGTATAGGCAAAGATTATTCAGGACATCTCCTCTAAGCAATAGTTTTTATACTTCTGGCTGCTATCCAGCATTTGGATACTGAAAAGTCATCCAAGCACATAGATTACAACAACCACCAGGAGGTGTGTATGACGGCTTAAAACCTTATTATGGCTGCTGAAATGAGCCTGCTTAGAATATCTTATACTAAAAGTTCACCCGTCAAAAGTTTGTCATTGATCACTTTATGGCAGTTTTGATTTATCAACTTTGCCGGGGCAATTATATTTGATTAGAAGGTATTCGGTTGAGATTGACTTTCAACACGGCTTAAGATGATACTAGCAAGGTGACTTTTAAGTTTATTAAATCTAGATTCCTGGAAAAACCCAACGTCGGAATGACATAACATGCAAAAGAAACACAAGAACGCTTTTTAGGGAGATGCACAGTCGGGACTAAGGTAGATGAGCTTTGTTGGCTGTTATGCGTCGTATATTCAAAGACAATGAAACATGTCCTCTGACTCTGGAATATCAAGTGACAACCACAAGCGCTTGGCAGCGGCAAAAAAAAAAAGAAGGAAGATTAAAATAAAGCCGCCATGAAATGCTTTCCGCATTTCGTTTGATCACCACGTGTCTTGTAAATGGAAATATGCAGAATATTCTTGTTAGACGCCACAGGTCTTTCCTGACGCTTATAAGTAAGCCATTCGCCACATTCGTGAAGTATACGCAACCTTGAAGTCAGCAGCCGATAAGTCGACAGAGGCTGCATCCTTTGCGTCTCCTACTCCTGCATCAGACTGAAAGCTGCCATATTTGGAGTGAACTTTCAAAAATGTAACAAAGAAGTTGATAAAGCTAAAGTTCAGCTCCTGTAGTGGTATTGCCGGAGTACATTGTTCATGTCGTTTGAAACTGTGTTCTCAACCGCCTCACGCATTCGGTATTCTGCGCGGGTTTCTTTTTGATGCGAATAATTCTGTGCCACATTCCAGGCACCTGCGGTATAGGTTTAGGTAGGTTCCTGTCCTGTCACGTTTCGGACCTGTTCAATAAATATAAATGTGTGGTCGGCGGTAGGAGCAAACGTTCACTTCCAACACAGCAGCCCGATGCTCTAGCGACGATCGCACGCACGCTTCTCTCATGCATGAGCCAACTACCTCTTGGAGACGTTTGGCGCGTGCGTGACGTGCCAGTTTGTTACACACTGTCCACGTGGCAGCTACCGCTTTAAGACACTGTGTTAGATTTCACCATCTTCAGGATCGGCCTACATTCCCCAGTCCTTTTTTTCGTAGCAGCTAAAGCTACGCAGAAGCTGTGCGACATCGCACCACCTTCATGATCGGACCATGTTCAATAGGTTTTAGGATTTCTTCATCGGAGTACAAATGCCATCATCCTTTTAAGATACATGATATGACATAGACATAGGTAGTACAATTTTACAATACTTAGTCGCAGATGGCGTCGCAAACCTCGTTTCTCTCGCTCACGCCCGTCTACTACATGTGTATGTAGCTCGGCAATCGGCATGTTGTGAACTCGCGTCGAGTGACCGGAGTAGGAGTCATGCCGTCGCCATCACTCGATCGTTGTCACCGTCGTCTTGTTGCTGCCTTCACACACACAACTGCTCGCCTTACACAAAGACGTTGATCTACCTGGGAACGCTTTGGGGAACCCCAAACAATGTTGGGTAACCTGAAAAATGTTTCGCATATCATAGATTCCCACACTGCGTAGAATTTGCATTTTTATCATTCCGTATTCTTTTTGTTTTAGCTTTTTTACATATTATAGTGCCTCTCTTGGCGAGCTACGTATCGGGTATGTTGCTTCTGACGTCTGTTCCTCGCCTCTTTCATGGGCCAATCCCGGACATAGTGCCATCAAATCTAAACATAAGTGCTACTGGGGCCACTGGGTATGAGGAATTGGTGCTGCTGCTGCTGCTGATGATGATGATGATAACTGACGACAGAAAGTTGGTAGGCGGTTTAACCTCTAGTTGACGTCAATCAAACGTTGTCACTACAGCGCGGCTGTCACAATAAATTGCACACTTTATATACCCCATTCTCACCTCCAACTCATTAAGGAAGACGTTGTCTTTCATTGACTTCTAGGATGTTGAATCGCTTCCAACAGTTTATTCTTACCTTGCGTGGCTACCTAACATTACTCAAATGAGCACTCACATTAAGCAATACCAGAGTCCTTCCATGTATGGAAGGACTCTGGCAATACCCAGGAATACTATTGAAGTCATTTCCACGCTAAATATATTCACTTTCGAAATGCACCACAGAACGAATCATCGTTGTCCGATAGGCCATTTTACCATTCACGCGCAATCGCATCGATTCCTAGAAGTCGACTTCCTGGCAGATGACACGCACGCAAATAGGTGCTCACCCACACACACACACGAACGCACGCACGCGGACACAGAAACAAACATACATGTACATACACACACTCACGCACACATGCAGGCAAACACGCACACAGGCAAATACGCACACACGCACGCACGCACGCACAAACATATACACCCACACACGCACACCCACAAACATGCACACGCGCACACAAACACAGAGACGTATACACACGCACAATTACAAACACACACACATAGGGACGCACACGCACAATCACACACACGCACACACGCAGACACACCCACTCGTGCACAAACATACACACCCACACGCGCTCACTCACAAACACACACAGGCACGCGCACCTAGAAACATACACACGCACGTACAAACATACGCACATATAGACACACCCACACGCACGCACACACGCACCCTCACAAACATACACACACATGCACAGGCACACCGACAGACACGCACACGCACAATCACACATACGCACGCACGCAGACACACCCACTCGTGCATAAACATACACACCCACACACGCACGCACATACATACATGCGCACACAAGCATACACACACGCGCACACCCACAAACATACGCGCCAGGTACGCGCACACACACACACACACACACACACACACACACACACAGACACCCATACGCGAAACATACACACACACGTGGACACACACATACACAAACAAGCACGCACGCACATACACACACGCACAAGCATACGTACGCCCACACACGCTCGCTCACGCGCATACACACACACAAACACACGCACACGTACACAGACAGACACACGCAAACGAGCGCGCACGCAGACGCACACACGCACGCACACACAAACACCGACACACCATCACAAGAGAACGAAGACAAGTGCTAACACACATTGATAACTTTTTCGGCTTTGCTTGTCTACTTCGCAGCTATATAATAATTAAAGGGGTTGGGACACCAAATTTTGAGGCTATAAAAAGCATGTTGTAGGCTGCTTCCGTATGCAAGGACACCCAGAACGAGGTATGGGACGCTGCAAACATTTTAAAATAATTTTAATTAAGCTCCAAAAAGTCATTAAAAGCTCCTTCTCGTAGTCGAGACCCATCGCTAGCGCGGCAGCTACTACGTCACAGAGGAGGAACGAAAATATTGACGTCATAGCACACCAGCACAAAAACGTGACGTATGATGAGTAGCGATGAAATGCCGATTACGGAGCCTGCTGAGCCGAGCGACCGAGCATAACCTCCACTATGACCGAGCTACAGGCATATAGAAATCCTTTCTTAATGCAAAGAAGGGGTAAGGCGTGCAGACACGGACACAGGAGGAGAGAAGTGTACAACACGAACGCCGCACGGCGGCCCGCGAATGGCAAACTGCGTGCGGCGAGTTGCCGTGCCGACGGGCCTTTGCACGTTTGAGTGTAAAACAGTAGCCGGCCGACTCCGAAAGGGACCAGGATATGCGGCGTTCGTGTTGTCCGCTTCTCTCCTCGCATAGTCGCATAGTTCGGCAGTTCGGAGCGGTCGCTCCTTCGCTTGGCCTTTCTCAATGTGAAGGCCCGTCCACGTTACCGGCACGGAAACTCGCCGCACGCCGTTTGCCGTTCGCGGGCCCCCGTGCAACGGCGGTTTTGTTCGCGAACGGCGAGATTTCCTAGCCGTAGAGAGCTCGGGCCCGGGACCCATTTGTGCGGCAGCCGTACGGCGAAGCGGCCAATCAGCGTCCGAGGAGTGGTCACTCTGTGCACCGACGGCAGCTTCACCGCCTCTGATCGTTCGGCGCCGCCGATATCGTGGCTAGGCCTTTTCCGGTTCACTTCATGAACCGGAAAACCGGAACCGGAACCGGAACAATGTACGGGTTTCGGCAGGGGTTATCCACAGTTACTCAGACTGTTTTGTCTGTGCATGAATTTGCGCGGGTGCTTGATATGTCCGGACAAACGGACGTGGTTTTCTTTGATTTTAGCAAGGCCTTCGATAAGGTGCCACATGGCAAACTTCTCTATAAAATGGAATGTATGGGTATACCATTTTTTATTATTCAATGGATTCAAGACTACCTTACAGACAGACGGCAATATGTGGAAATTAATAAGACCGCTTCTAGTGTTGTTAATGTTCATTCAGGAGTTCCTCAGGGAAGTGTGCTGGGACCTTTGTTGTTTTTAATATATGTAAATGATTTAGTTGCGGTTGTTCCTAAAGATGTCTCTGTTAAGTTGTTTGCAGACGACTGTGTTGTGTTTAAACAAATTTCATCCGAACATGACCACATCTCTGTTCAAAAAGCAGTTTTTGCTATTGAAGAATGGTGTCTGAAATGGGCTATGGTACTTAATAGTGAAAAAACTGTTCTTTTGCGTATAACTAGAAAAAAGTCTCAAATTTTGCTTCCTTACTTTCTTCGCGGCAACATGATTTTGGAAGTTGACAAATATAAATATTTAGGCATAACACTCGACAATAAGTTAAAATGGTCGGCTCACATTACTAATATTTCTACATCTGCATTTCGAAAGCTATGGGTTTTACGAAGAAAGCTAAAAACTGCCCCTGCACACATAAAAAAATTGGCTTACGAAACTTGTGTGCGGTCTTTACTTGAATATGCTTCAGTAGTGTGGGACCCATACACAAAAAAAGATATAATGATCCTTGAAAAAGTCAATAGGAAAGCGGTTAGGTTTATATACGGAAAATACAAAAGGGAAGACTCTCCTTCGCAGTTAATGATCTCAAATAACATTCATACACTAGAAACCCGCAGAAAGATTAATAGATTGATATTCTTGAACAATAGTTTAACAGGAAAAAATAAGCTCCAGCTTCCAGAGTGCATTAAGCGTCCTCTAGTGAGAAGGACTCGGAGCGTTCATGAGCATTCACTTGCTCCCATCTTCGCCAAAACTAACAGCTTTAAGTACAGTTTTTTCCCTAGAACAGTACAAGATTGGAATTCGTTACCGGCATCTGTTTTTTCCTCACAAAATTTTTCTGATGCGTTACATCGTCTACTTACCTGATATGTATGTTTTGTATCCTTGTGCTGCTAATATTGTATAATTTTATTCTTTGGTATCCGTATGCTGCTAATATTGTACAATTTTATTCTTTTGGTTTATTCTTTTGATATATGTGTGCTGCTAACATTGTATAAATTTATTCTCTTGGTTACGTAACAATGTAAATTCATTCCTGCTAGGGCCAAGCAATGGCCTGCAGTATTCTGAAATAATAAATAAATAAAACTTCGAAGCTAAAGCTTACGGCGCTTCGGGATGAATCACCGACTCTCGCAAGCCGCAATATTTTCTTACCGTTGTTGTCGCTGTTCGCAATAATCATAATAATCGCGACATGCACTTCGAATCGCCAGTTGACCTCTGCTGGCAGAGCACGCGTATGCGCGAGCAGACGACGCAGCATAGTTTTACGTCACTATTTTTTGTGGCCCACGTGACCAAGCCATGTTGCGTTTCCTCCTCTGTGACGTCATAGCATCCCCCGGCATACTCTATGTCCCCCGGAGCCCAGAAACCGAAACCGAAATCGCTCGGTATAATAATGCTATTATTAAATTATTTATCGGATATATATGAATCCCGCTGTGTGTATCGTGCTCCCTGAAGCATGACGCAACGTTTGAATAAAAAAACGCGTGAACGAAAATTTTGATGTCTCCACCCCTTTAAACGCAAGATAAGCGCGAAAATGCTTCTTAAGAAGGGTGTCAGGCAAGGAGACGGGATCTCTCCAATGCTATCCAATGCAAGCTTGGAAGAAGCATTCAAAATTCTAGATTTGGGTGGATTAGGTTTGGGTACTAACCGGGAAATATCTCAGCAACTTGCGCTTTTCAAGTGACATAGATATATATGACAGTATACTCAACAACGTCGGAGACGACTTGCAGCAAATTATTCAAAACCTTAGTGAACGAAGCCTATAGGTAAGTTTGAAGATTAATATACAGAATACTGAGGCATTATTGACTACTCTGGCAAGGAATAAGAGTTCGCTATATACAGTCAGCGTTTTGAACCTGTGCAAGAGTGCATTTATCTAGGCCAGATAGGGACAGGTGACCCGGATTATGAGAAGGGAACTTCCGCAGACCAACAGAAATAGGTTGAAGCCCATATGGCAGGCGCTTCCAAGTCACGATCTTTAATTTGCACCAAAAACTTGGCACACAAGCGCTTTTGCATTCATTAAAATGTGAGGATCGCATGTAATTCAACCCACGACCTTGTTCTCTGGAGTAGAACGTCGGGTAGCCAGCGAGCCATTGCGGCTGCGGCGGTTCAACGCAACGTAGTGTATTTGTTGATAGTAGTTGTTGAGTGGGGCACCAACAAAACGGACACCAGGGATGCGGCGACAAAAACGAATGCGGGGATACTGTGTTGTATTGAGTTGGCTAGATGAGACGTAACGCGATTGCTGTTGTTGTTGTTGTTGTTGTTGTTGTTGTTGTTGTTGTTGTTGTTGTTGTAAAGTCTCGTTATTGCAATAACATGTGCTCATCATTCTGCTGGATCACCCAGGACCTGGGACGTAAAGGCCGCAGTTATTGACCTTCAGTAATTGCTGGAGCTATGACCAAAACGGACTAGATGGTTGAAAATTAAAAAAAAAAAAGAAAACAGAAGAAGAAAGAAAAATTGGAATAGAAATCGTAATCAATCTTCTTCTATTGTACGATTATGTTATTGCGCTTCTTCGAAAGAGAGGGAGATAGAGAGAAAATGCTTCTGTTGATAGCAGGGAGAGGTATGTATGGAAAGGGAGACAAACGTCATCGCAAATTTCAGGGTTGCTGTCGTTGCCTGCAAAAATAAAAGAAGAAAAGAAAAAGGAAACGCGGCATGCCACATCTGTGTTAATGATAAGGCAAACTATGTGGCGAAATAAAACGGCAGGTTCGCTGAGAATGTCTTCCGCGAGCTGATCGTTGAGTGAAACACAAACGAAGGAATAAAATGCACATTGTAACATCAATTAAATCATACTCCGATCGAGTTTAACATTATTCGGAATCAGGAGCACGCAAAGACGCGTTAGCACCCGTTAAAGAAAGAAGGCAAGAGCTACGGTGCCTGACGTGACTAATGGCGCGATAAAGCTTGTAGAAATCATAACCGCTAAGCGAAAACGGAACTTTCGAATCATGTATCAAGAACGCTAGCAGTCTGCGGGAGGTGAGTGCGACTGCACTGTTTCTTTTTCTGTCCTGCTTTCGCATTTGCTTCGTTTGTGCGGCGCCGTCCTCGGAATTGAAAATGAACGGAGCTGTCCCGAGACCAGAGCGTTGGGACAGGGGCGCATGCAGACGGAGCGCGTGATGACAGGCTGCAGGAGCTTTCACGCAGCGACACCGTTCGCCACGACTGCGTGCGCGCTGCAGGCTGCAGTATTGGCCAACACCCGTCGGCAACACAGGATTTCCATCAGCGAAGACTCAGACCTGCGACATAAAAAGCGGCAAGGCCTTCGTACCAAGCGGAGTCAAGGCGCGAGCGAGCGGTGCCTCAGCCAAATGCTGACGATGAATTCAGAGGAAAATGAACTAAAAACAGCTAGAGGTATGAGCGCGAAAACAGGCACAAAGCGAACGCGAGTCGTCGACGTCCAAATTCCCCACTGAGCTGTTGCTCGATTTCTGGAACTGACCCCGATAAGAAAGCGGCGGGTGGATCGTTCGGAAGCCAGATAATTGTCGCTGACGTCGCGCCACCATCGCATTTGGAGGGTTTCCCACTTGCGTGTGCCTGGGTATCCTCATACTTTGTTGCGCATTCCCTCACTGCACGTATGTTTACTCTCCGGTCTCTCTCCCTTTGTGGCCTTGCAGACTTCCTTGCCCTCAAGCATAGCGTCACTCCTTCGGTCGTTTAACCCGGCTGAATCTATAGCGCTTGCATGCCGTCTTACTAGCAGACAAGAGTGTATTAGTTCGATTAGCATTCTTATACGATACTTCACGCACTTTCCTGTAGCTATCTATCTGTGTATCTAACCGTTATCCCACCAACTTGAGCCACACGGGCAGTCCGTGGTCTAATGGGTAGAACATCGGTCTCATTATGCAAACTAGAAGTGAGGCGTGCAGACAGGACACAAGAGAAGAGAAGTGGACAACACGAACGCCGACTATCAACTGAAGGGAGCACTGAGGCGAAAAATGAAAGAAGACACAAAACTCATCTGCGCATGCTCAGGAAAGGTAACACCACGTGTCAATCGGGTACACGTGCTGGTCTACGTGAGAGATAACTGTTAAGGCACTTAATCTCTTCCTTATGTAAAGTAATCGAAGGCTGACTCACGCACGCACTTCCACCATTATAGGTATGCCATGCCTCTACCATAAGACGCGTATCTTCATTCTTATGCCTGTACAGTATCGCGCATTCATCTAACTTTGGCTTGCAGTTATAATCTCGGCAATGTAGCGAAAGATTAGAAGGCGATCCACCGGTTAACGACCTTTTATGCTCCATTAGCCTCTGATTGATACACCGTCCCGTTTGCCCTACGTAGAACTGGCCACAGCTAAGGGGAATTTGATATACCACACCCATACGACATTCTGTAAAACTGTTGTTCTTATTGTGCTTCACTGGACAAATATCTGTTCGTTTTTTGCCTTTAACCCGCTCCTTTTTTTAGGATTAAAGTTTACCAAGGAATTACCTCAGCGACGCGTAATTCAGTTTCTTGACATTTCCTTGATCTTCGAACAAAATCATGTTTGTTGGCAGTACGCCCCAAGATCTTCGAAGCCGTTGCTTAACTTTCAATCCAAGCATTCTAAATTAGTAAAAAACGGAATCGCCATGTCGTGCCTTAAGTCTTCCCTCACAAGATCCTGCGTGCACAAAATGAGCGCCAGTTTTAATGCGCAGGTCCGGCGCCTATTAGAAGCAGGTTACCCTAATGTAGCGGTGGCCACTGTAGCTGAGCGCCTAAAGAAGTCGGTTTCGAGGGGGATGGACGTAACTACAGAAAGCAGTAATCGCAAAAAAAGAGTAGTGGCTATTCCGTATATTCATTCAGTGTCGCACAGGCTTAAAAAAGTTGCTAGTAGATATGATGTTAATGTTGCTTTCACTGCTCCCAATAAGCTAGGTAAGATGTGCGCTGCCGTACAGAATAAAAAGGAGCGGGTTAAAGGCAAAAAACGAACAGATATTTGTCCAGTGAAGCACAATAAGAACAACAGTTTTACAGAATGTCGTATGGGTGTGGTATATCAAATTCCCCTTAGCTGTGGCCAGTTCTACGTAGGGCAAACGGGACGGTGTATCAATCAGAGGCTAATGGAGCATAAAAGGTCGTTAACCGGTGGATCGCCTTCTAATCTTTCGCTACATTGCCGAGATTATAACTGCAAGCCAAAGTTAGATGAATGCGCGATACTGTACAGGCATAAGAATGAAGATACGCGTCTTATGGTAGAGGCATGGCATACCTATAATGGTGGAAGTGCGTGCGTGAGTCAGCCTTCGATTACTTTACATAAGGAAGAGATTAAGTGCCTTAACAGTTATCTCTCACGTAGACCAGCACGTGTACCCGATTGACACGTGGTGTTACCTTTCCTGAGCATGCGCAGATGAGTTTTGTGTCTTCTTTCATTTTTCGCCTCAGTGCTCCCTTCAGTTGATAGTCGGCGTTCGTGTTGTCCACTTCTCTTCTCTTGTGTCCTGTCTGCACGCCTCACTTCTAGTTTGCATAATGAATCCTTACCAACTAGCTCAGCTTTCTGTCGTTCTGAACATCGGTCTAATCGGTAGAACATCGAAAAAGATCAGTTCAAGTTTATACCTGCGACATTTTCCTTCCATATTCCATCCCACTCGCTACATCTTGCATGGTACGATCAGTGCAAGCATAAATGCTGACCCGCAACAAGGCAAAATTCCCCCATTAACATTTTCCTGACATTTGGTTGCTCAGTGCATGGGATTGTTGGAAATGACAGTGAGTTTGAGCAGGCTTCTCATCACCTTGATTAAATGATTCAGACGGCAAGCGCCTAATGCATAAGAAAATTTCCTGAAAAGCATTTCACACTAAGACACTAATTTAAGCATCATGGCTCAGATGGACAAGGTTCTTGTCGATTTTTTTCTGCTTTCTGGGTAGCGGGGAAATCTGAGACCTAGGTGGTCGTTTTTCCGTTGAGCTAGTGCACAAAGGCTCGCAGCAAACAGCGATGGCACAGTATTTTTAGTGATAAAACAGTCACGCACATGCAATCTCACGTCGCGAGCTCGAAAAGTCAAGTTGGCAATTACGTGGCCCAGGGTGTCACCACCCTGAACGGCGGGAGGCGGCGCTGACATCAATGCACCCCAAGTGGGAACCGCGAGAGAGGAACCCGGCTGCATAAACACCTGTCACGTGGCGCGTTTCGGCTTTGGCAATGCGGCGTGTCACTACATTGCTTCAGTGCTAATCGCATTTACGTCGACATTCATCGTGAGATAGGTTCCGCCGGAATTTTGATGCCTTACCAAAATCAAATGCTTTTTTATCTGCGCATGTCACGTTTTGTCTAAGAACTTTCATTTTGAGCAGCTGATGAATGAATGAATTTGTATTATGAAAACGACGGCTCGGAGGCATACGATTAGAAATCAAGGGAGAAATCGGTGAGAAAAGTGGGTAAGGTTACGCCATTTTGAGTAAGTCCGCTCCATGCGTGAAACACCACAGCCACTGCAGGACCCAAGTCGTCTTGTCTTATGACGGTGGTGTGGGCCAGGGTTCGCACGAAGGTTGTTTGGTGGGGGATATATCCTCTTTAGAGCCGGACAGCTGCATGAGATGATAATGCATTATGTGCAAGAATGGAAAAAGTCGTTCCTGTTTTATTTTCTGCGCGAAAAATAAAAAGCATGAAAAACACTTACAGCGGAGAGATTTGTATATCAGCGCAATCGCGGCAAATGCTCGTGATTCAAGCTGCACAGGATCCCCATGAATTCCCACCGCTTTTAAGCATCGACCAGGTGTAACGTATTTCGGATATTCAGGGTGCCCCAGGTAACTTTAGCCAAAGCTTAAAAATATGCAAATTCCACGTAGCTGGAAAGAACAACGGTAATGTTGTTTGCCATCGCTTGGAGGTATTGAAATTGATTTTTTTTAATTGTGCCTAATTACACAATTAGTCTTAATTATTTATTTAACTTCTCAAATATTATAATTAGATGAAAAGTGTCAATGAGAAAATTGAAGAGCGACATGAAAACTCCCGATACATCTTTCTGTTGCTCAGTACGTGCTACATAAAAGAGTTTTTTCGAGCGTGAAAGAAGCCCGCGAATACACGCAAAGTGTATTCGCGGCCAGTCGGCCAAGGCGGCCAGTCGCGCGGCAATATTGCGTGTATTCGCTGGCTTCTTTCACGCTCTCCTTCTTCCTTCTTTTTTTTTTTTTTGCTGTTCATACGAAGGCATCTTGGTCACGACGAAAACATTTAGTAATGGATCATTCATTTAGATTAGTCATGCGAACATCTTTGATATTTCTCAGGCATGCTCAGCAATTTAGGACATCAACCGATAGCGTCATCTGCTGGTAACTGGTGCGGAGCAGTGGCGTCACTGAGTAGGGAACGTCTTTTAAGGAATGACTACAGCGCAGCACTTCTTAATGTTCTCAAATCGCTTCGCTGATGTAACCTGTTGAACATTATCTCACTAAGAACAAAATCCAGCTTTAGCTTTACCCTCGAAACTCTTCTGGATTCCACGGCAACTTTTATGCACCCGTTGATGCTATAAAGCGTTGTGTTTAAGAGTTGCTTTCGGTGGAATGCGCAATCATACGTTCAAATCACTCTAGAGACATAATTACTACGACACACTCTTGGTGCATGTCAAGTTTGATTTCATTCTGGAAAGTAGTGGAGGGTCGCAAGACTTTATTGTAAAAGACCCTGCAGTGAAGCGGTATTACATGGGTGTGTCCCTTTTAAGCGATCATCGGTCGTCCGGAAACAATTCACTAGAGCGCAGGAGTGCACCGGCAGCCTATGCCCCACAAACAATGCGGAGAAAGCAACTTTTTTCAAATGGTAGTCAGCGACTTCGTCGCATGTTGTGTTTGTAAAGAAACTGTTCTCAAAACTTTGTTCGAAAAAAAGAAAAGTGGAAACTCAGAGCACATTTCCTCAACTAAGCTAGATAAATACAGAGCCGAAATAACAGACTGTGAAAGCGTGCAATCACATTTATGGATCGTCACAGAGCTCATAAGCTTTAGTGAACGGGATCAACAACTGGGTCACTTATCTCAGCACTAATGAGAAAAATCCAGCTGCTGAATGCCTTTTTATTTTCTCTTTTGAAATGGCAAGATACCCCAGAAACGGCGCCATTCTGATAATATGATATCCGCTGTTACCAACTTCTATATACAAAAAATAGTATATTTTTATAGTAAACAATTAAAGATGTTGCAGTGATACAGGTACCCTCATACTTTGGTACTCATACTCGATGCCCATACCTTGGGTATAAGGAACGCAGTCAAGTGTTATTCTTGAAGCTGGTAAGAAATTCGTTTTGAAGCAGTGATCAAAACACCATCTTGTCACCGAAATGCTAAGCTCTTTCACAATGCAATGAAAGCAACGCATAGGGGCGAACCGGGAGCTAATATGTGAAATGGGTTTCTATAGAAATATTGAAATGAATAAAGCAGTCTCCACACAGGAGAAATTGACGAGATGGAATGACTTGGAACAAGTTGGGGAAAACGTTAGGGTGACACGTGTTTTCGACGTCCAAGTCCCTGGGCAAGAGCATAGGTTTCACAGCCAGGCTAAAGCCGATCATGCTGTGAGGTTGGATCTTACATTTGACATTCTCTTAGCTGATATTCACATAGAAGGCAGTATAATGGAGCTTGTTTTGCTTCACTGATCAAAGTTATGAATTTTTTTATGTTTCTATGTTCCATTGTTAAAAGCAATGCAAAAACAAGACTATCTTGACCTGTACGTTTATAAACTGTTCAGTGAAAAACGAACAATTTATTTTTTATTAGAATTTCAGTTCTCAGTTGCATTCTGCAGCGTTCCAAGAAATTTGTTTTCGTGCTGTCATGACTTCGGTTCTCTTTTTTTCATGTCGAACATCTCTCAGCCTTGTAATTTTCAATATCTTTCTGTAATAACTTAAGCACATTAGCTGCGATTCTGGTGCGCGTTCTAGTTACATGAGACTTGGAGCAATCGTTGTGATACATTTTAATGTGCAGAATTTTTAGGTGCTATGGGATGTTGTCGAATAGGTGCAACTGGAACTTGTCGGCTGCAGCAATAAATTGTAAATATATTATTTTCGCTATCAAGTTTGTAAGACAATGCCTAGTTCTTGATTCACGTTAATCTTCAATTTTATCATCTGAAGATGTACTTTCCATTTATTCATAATTTTTGACACCTACTTTCAAATAAATTAGATGCGGTTAGCAGGGTACAGCACAAAAGGGAAATTCGATTGACATTGTCTCTCAGAGAAGTCGAACAGAGTACCCTCCAGACTACCTGAGTTGGTCTAGACTACAAGACAGTGTAGGTCTTTGTTGTCAAGTCTCAAACAGAAATAACGTACCGGACCTCTATTTTTCCCATTATTCTCTATGCGTAACAGCTCTCTTCTGCGCTGCTTGTAGCAGCTCTTTTATTTCCCGTGATGACTGTGTCTTTTTGAATGTGCATTGTGAATAGGGACTGACAATCAGATATAATTTGTGCTGAACGGTCTGGTATCTATAGCCAAACGGCGGTGAGAGCGAACGCCTTTTCTTCCCCCTTCATTATGGTTAAACCAGATATCACACCACAGTTCATTCACCGTAATGGTTCTTGCGAATCGCTGGAGTGAGTCGAACACCACTGGTGCAGCGCAGTCAAAACGCTGCCGTCCCGCTCGTTTACTGAAGACCTTGTGCGCGAGAGACGTAAACGCTTTCCCACATCTCGGCCGCAAATTATCTTCGTGAGTAATCGCTTGTGTTCATTTAATGGCATACGAGAGATTCTCATGTGTGCAGCAAGGAAATGCTAGCGCCACATGCTCGGTCCATCGTTTCGAAGAAAACTTCCATTGGCTTTTCGGCTGAAAATGCGTCGAGTAGCTGGGTACTTACGCAGCCCTCAATGAAGAACAGACAAGACGAACGCATAGCAAGCTGCGCTTTCTAGCCACGTTACGTTCTTCACGCCTTCTTTTCTTCGTAGTACAGCAATGCAGCAACAAAGCGCCTCAGGCGGTGACATCGTTCGATGCACTAGCGCCTGCCGTGTTCCTTCTGCAGAAGTCATCTGCCTGTCCAGGCGGACACCGTGAATCAAGTCATCTCGCTAGCGCCACACTGCCGCGGGCGGAACAGATCGACCATCCGTCGCCGTTCTTGCCGAGCGAGAGCGCAGTTCCCGGTACGAGGCCGGTGGGCAACCCCACCGTGCAAGGCGTCCCCATCGCCGACCGGACAGCGACACGCCGCATGACGCACGCCGCAGGAACACACCGCGACATGCGAGCGCAATCGAAGGGACCCACCTCGCCCACTTGTCGCGGGAGGTTCCGCTCCTTCTCCGTTTGCTTTCCTGGTCAGAAGTGAAAACATGCTCACGTGACAGACGCCAGGCACCATGGCTCTTTCCCCGGCCGGCGGCAACAACGGCGACCGGTCACAGGAAAACCATGGAAAACCTTCGGGGTCGCCAAAAGCGAACGGCACGAATCAAGATAGGAAGGCAGTAAACAAACGGGGCCGGTGCTGAAAGCGAAGCCGAGTGATGTTTCGCAAAACGAGGCGACAACAGCGCTTCCAGTGCCCGTCATATCATCAAGTACGCGTGCGTGCAGCCAGCCGGTCCCGTCGACGGAAGCTGCGGCCGCGTGCTCCGTGCTTTGGTGCATGTTACGAGGCTCGAAAGTGGCGAGCAATGACGACGCTCATGGCCACTGACACTAGCAATAGGGTCAGCGCATCGGGAAAGACCTCATTCAAGATATTCCTGTTCGTGTACAGCTAAATAGAAGATCGAAAATGCGAAACTCTCGTTTTAGGTGTAAACAATCTTTCTTTGGTCGCTGGTTGGTTGCTGCCACAAGCACAACGCTTCTGCAAGCGCATGCTGGTTAGAAAAATAAAGAACGTGGAGGGCAATATCTGAAAGCAAATAGGGTGATGCTCAATTAAGTCATATGAAAGTTAATTAACTTATGTCCTTGGAAAATAACCCCGCTAAACTGTTACAATTAAAACACAGCTTAAATTCTTTTTTCTATTTAGTTCAGCCATGTCGCTGTCGTAACGAGCTCATCATTTTAGTAAGGGCTAATGGCGAGAATATGTCCCTCGACTGGTCATACACTGACGCGAGTGCTTCCGAGCGGAAATATAGATCACAAGAATCGCGTTCGGTATCTGCTTTCCGAATGGCGCTTTATATGCTGGTCGCGTCGCTAGAAATGCATTTCTGGCACACTGCAGGGTGCAATCGCCTTGGTGATCTCAACAGACACTGACCTAGAATCTTTAGCAGTACTCAGATGAAATTCGCCAAGAAGCTTGCAATATATATATATATATATATATATATATATATATATATATATATATATATATATATATATATATATATATATATATATATATATTAAAAGAACAGGTAGCGAGAAATAAATTTCACTGCGTCACTTAAGCTGCCTTTTGTTCGTGTTCATTTATGTGGAAGGGCGTCATGCGGATGTTGCCCGATGACCTGCTCTCTCAAGAATGATACCACAGCTTCAAAGAAAGAAGAAGAAAATAAAATGAAGGCCGGCTTTTGTTGCGTTTCAGCCAGTAAATTATGTTTCAATCGATATCATAATGAACGTATCGGTACGCCCACATTTAGTAAAATTAAGCCGGATAATGGTTTCTCTTTCTCTTTATTTTTCTGTTCTCACTTCCGCTTGTTAACTGTTTCCCGCAGGCCTCAAAATTATCGATCTCTTTGTAGACACTGTCCTGCTGATTTTTTTTTTTCCCCTGCGAGCTGCGTGCTGATGCATAGCGCCACGAGAGCCCCTATCACGAACTTCGGTTTCCAATGACTGCGCCCACCTCTATGCCGCTTCTTATCGCTCGCTAAAAGTACTGGAAGAATTCCAGGCACCTCGCTTCGCATAAAAATGTTCTAGACCGTCCGAGAGCCAGCCTGATCGATAGCACAGTTTTTCAGGCTTTCTTCGACTTTCAGCGCTCTATCTCTCTCTTGTGGTTTTTGGTGGGTCCACGTATGTTAAACCAAGCGAAGAAATTTTTGGACTTCGGTTTCCGACTCGTATGTTTTAACGGTACCCACTCTTCTCTTAAAGAGCAACACATAATCCAAACTTGTCCTCATGGGCCACTTGAGTGGCATAGAAACTTCAGTCATTTTAGGGCGACTTAACAACAAAGCAGTTGACTGTTGCAGCCGGGCTTCGTGGTAAGCATTTCGAGAGATTCGCGAGAAAATGAATGCCCGTGAATGCCCATCAGACTCGCTCCAAAGCACCCACAGCGACCCGAAATAATCTGCGACCCGAAATAATTATGCGCCACCCCTGCCTCTCTTCCAGCGGCCTTGGATACTGGCTACCTTAAATAGGCAATATTCTAATTTCGGGACTCGTCATTGACTCGGGTGGACGGCACACCCACGGCGAAACGGAGAAGTGATCACCGACTGACTACGCTAATTATCACACACCACACTAGCAGGCATGGGCACTATACAAGCTCCAGCTGAGGATTAGTTGTTGCCGGTGGTGATGGCGGGGGAGGGGGTGGGGAGGTAGGGTGGTTGATTGGTTGTCAATGGCGTGATGATTTCTAATAATTATTGCTAATAACATAACCCAAGAAAATGGCCTGAAAACGTGGAGATAGTAGAGATTACACAATCACTGCAGCTTGCCGAGTATTTACGATAACTATAATGGCATCCCTTTTGAGTAAGGATGGCGCGAACAAATAGTCACCTAACCCGCATGATTAGGCTTTATACATCTATTACATTTTAGCAATTTGCATATCTCATCTTTTAAGGTTACCTACGCCTGTGACAACTCCTTCCCCAGCCTCTTCCTTACATTCTTTTTTCCCACCTAGACTCCAATCTTCTCTTGCAGACTTCCGCTTCTTACCAGATAACGGATCCATATCAGCTATGAACCCCAGCGCTTCTGGACGGTTCTGGCTGGATGGATAACTTGGCATTATATTACACTTTTCTGTGTCGTATTCGTGTTTTCTTCTGCAGCAGGCACAGATGTCACCCAATTGAGAATATTTCTTTTAAAAGTTTTTGTCCTTAAGTAGCCAGCTCTGACATCAAAAAACAAGGCACTACTCTTTGTGTTGCCGTGCAAATTTTCCTTCCCGATTTCTAATTGCCCGTCCTATTGATGCTCTGTAAACTTTGTTGTTTCTGTTCCCAGTGCCGCTATAGGGACATCAACAACCAGTACCCCCAGTGGCCACGAGCTGGAATAGAAAAGGATCAGTTTCAATGGGAATGTGCCATTTTCCGCGAATGAATAATCACAGAGGGCATCATTCAAAACTGTACAGAGAAAGTAGATTATATACTCTTCGCGCTACATCTTACACGAGGTGTTTTATTCCTTGCGGCGGAAAATTGGTTCCAGATTAGGCGTGCGAAGTTTTAAGTATAGGAGAATATGGAAACCGTCCAAACTTGTGGTCATTTTTGAGCATGGAAAAACAATCTGCGAAGAAACTACGGTGTCGCTTGCAATGTCGCAGGGGTTTTACAAGGTAATGGATTCCGTTTTCAGCTGGCTTCAACAGCGCATCTGCAAAGTATACCAAGAATAGCTCCTAGATTTGCCTCCGAAAGTCTCTAACTCTCTACGATTTTTCCCTCCATAACGTCACAGTATTGAATGTAATTAGAGTTGCATTTTTAATACGTTACTTTAGGCGATGTTGGCGCCTACAAATGACACCGGCTACTCAGTTTCACATAGAATTAATAAGCAATCAAATGTGCAAGCACAAAGCACTGAACGTTCGAAAGATGATTTTAGACGTTGTGGTTCGAGACGTAAACATTGTATAAACAGCGCAACCTCCACGCTTCAGAGCCAATCATGTAAAATTAAATTTTAAGGAAATTAAGAACTTGCCCTCTTTGAGCGAGAACCAGATTGTTGTGCTTATACAAAAGTATTTGGCGTATCAATGAGCAAAATGGCGATTTACTATTATAGTGAAGTCTTCCGGCCATGACGACTTCGTTATAACGAGATTTTTGTAGGTAATCCATTATTTTTATTCATTTATTCACGTCCCAAGGCTTCGCCGCGCTCTGGGGGAGGCGGCACGTTGGAGACGTTCGTCTTGTATCAGCTTGGGTCATTTGGGCATAGTGCGTCGCCTTCGGCCAAAATGCGGCCGCCGCACCTGGAAATTGCACATATGCGACACCACCAGCAGTCGCAGATCAGCGTTTCAATTTTATGTTCGGTCAAGGCGGCGGGTGGGAACTTACTCCTGACTTTTTCATAAACGAACTATGGACTTACATGTGACACTCCAGGAAAAACACACCATACACGCGCACATAGCAATTCCTGCATACTTCTAGATTAAATAGCAGCTGAATTGTATGATTATGAGGGAGTTGATAGAATGAAGCTCTGTTGTTTAATAGTAAATATTAACGATCTGCAAAAGTGGTTAAAATACGTTTTCATACTTACATTCAAAAACTTATTACTGCCGCAGCAAGGAGGCCACTCCGCGCACCCTTAATTTAAAGTTGTATCAATAATGTGATCTCAGAGTTGCACAATTACTGGCGACCGCGATTTCTACGCGGATGGGGTCGACACGCCTTAAGCGCTGTGCGACCACAACCACAGTGCAGCGCGCGCACGAAAATCACAAAAGCAAGCGTTCTCTCTGCGCAGATGAGACGGCGATGTGAAACGCAGGAGGACGGCCTTTCGTGCAGTGGAAGAGAGCGAATTTTCTCGTATGCCCGAGTATGTCGATCAAGGGTTAACCGTGTCTTACTTTCGCCGACGGCGTGGCTCCTCAGCCGTTCACAGTAACTTGGGAGAGCCAAAAAACACATAAAAGTGGAGAGCGGGCAAAGGAACAGGTCCAACGCCGTATGTAATGAACACTCCTGGTTTCCTCCCAGCCAAGCAAGCTGGCTGCACAGCAGCCCTCGATTCTCCGACTGCAGGAAAAAGCGGCGGCAGATAAACACCTTGCGACTTCCCGCACGACGCTGACTCTGCTACGTTTCACGGCCACGATTGCAAGCTGCTGTGCGCTTGTGCAAATCGCGGCCTCGCTTCGCGTTCATCCGCCTAATCACACGCCCCTCTCGAAAGACGATGCTCCTGCTGCCGCTACTGTTGCTGCTGCCGCTGCCAATCCTGCCACTGCCAGCGTCGTGTAGCGACGAAAAGAAGAAGAAAAGCCTGCTCGCACGCATGGGTCATTCTCGAGGAGGGCCGGCTGCTCCATCTGGCATGCCCACGTCGACTTAGAAAGCCGAATACAACTCGCTCGACGTCATAAGCAATACGCTGCCTTAGTGACGCTCGATATCGCTAAAGCATACGACACTGTGGAGCACACTGTATTGATCAATCGGTTAACTTCCTGTGGTGTTCGTGGGTATCGTGGATGCTGTCATTCTTAGGTGAAAGAGAATTCTATTGCTACGAAAGCGGCGTTTCTTCTTTTAAACACAAACAAACGAGAGGCGCACCGCAAGGCTCAGTTCTTTCCCCGGTGCTTTTTAATATTCTCATGAGCACACTACCTTGTCATCAAGAAATAACTACTTATGTTTATGCAGACGATATTGCGTTTTTTTGCATCTGCAAACGACATCCACACGCTATACCAACGACTGCAAACTTACCTTTGTGATCTGGAGAGGTGGTTAGATGCTAGTCACTTCACACTCAATGCCAGCAAATGTGCTGTTCTCGTTTTTCCGATACGTGACATAGTGCACATTTCATTGTCTTACCACCTTCAAGACATACCACAGGTGGAATCTGTTAAATACCTCGAAATTATTTATAACGCCTCTCTCAACTCGCGCTCACACATAGATCATGTGACTGGGAAAGGTACCCGAGGTACCCGTGCAATTGGCATATTGCGTAGGCTGAGCAGTCGTCGAATAGGATTGAGAAGAGATACACTCCTAATGACATATCGTATGTACGTTCGCCCTGTATTAGAATTTGGTTGCGTGCTCTTCTCTGGAGCTCCAGCCTACATGTCCCGTCCTCTAATCCACTTAGAAAGAGAAGCATTACGTCTGTGTTTAAGTCTTCCTAAATTTGTTGCAAATTCTATTCTTTATCTAGAATCCCGTGTTCCGCCACTTTCGTGCAGGTTCCGGCTTTTGAGGGTGCAGACGTTCTTAAGGATTTATGAATCTCCACTGCGTCATCCCCAAATAATCTTTATTTCACAACCTGCATTGTTTTTCGGTGTCATCTGGCCGCGACTACATAATCCGCAAATTATATTCGTGCAAAAATTACTTGACTCTTTGGGCGTGCGCATATGCGATGTACTTCATATTACCGACAGAGCTATTGCCACGGATATTCAATTCG
This sequence comes from Dermacentor albipictus, assembly GCF_038994185.2. Taxonomy (NCBI): domain Eukaryota; kingdom Metazoa; phylum Arthropoda; class Arachnida; order Ixodida; family Ixodidae; genus Dermacentor; species Dermacentor albipictus. The sequence continues at coordinate 267,161,850 of NC_091821.1, forward strand.
ATGACATCTTTCCTAATAATGCAAAATTACTTCCACACCGTATTCTAGACGGTATATTACAAGATCACCTGAAAAAGCTTCAAACAAACGTTGTGATTGCTACAAATGCTGCACAATGTGAAGAAAAGTCAGGTGTAGGAATATTTTCCCCGATTCTCGATTGGACATTTTCTCTTCGGCTGCCAGATTTCATACCGATCTTTTTAGCCGAATTCATGGCCGTGGTGCTGGCATTACGCAAATTAGGACCATCATTAATTAAACCACCCGATTATTGGCCAATCCCCCACTGTGGGTATGTGCCACGGCCGCTCAGGACAACAACAACAACAACAACGAAGCATTTCTGCAGGACCTGCACGAGCGATTCCGGACTTTTTTACAAGCTTTTACTTTGGTCATCATTTGAGGGCGGGGGCGGGGAGGGGGGGGGGGTGCTGTGCGTGTACGTACCTGTGTGTGTGTGAGTGTTTGTGTTGGGCCACTAGTGAAGGTGGTATCACTTTCCATTCACATTCAAATGTTGGAACGTTGTCGCAAAACGATTCATGTGTAGTTCAGCCCAAACTTTTAACTCGATGCTTTCATTGGATGTTATCGTTTTTTTTTTTTTCGGAAATTGCGAAATGCCAATTGTCCCCCAGATGTGTGCAAGAATGCGCAGGACAAAAAGTAAAAGGCAGATTCTTTAGCAAACATCGCGAATAACGGGACACAGAAAAGAAGCACACGACACAGGCGCTGACTTCCAACAAGTATGCTTATTGCGCGAGCACAGAATATATAGGCAGAGAAGTAATACTAGAAACATAAATGGCGTGAAAACATGAAAAGACTGACTTGATATTGCAGGTGGGCGGAGATGGGTAAAACTTGCAGATACGCGATTTCCTTGTCTAATAACTGGATGGATGATGAAGTGATGCATGAAGGACCACGTTGGGTGATGGCAAATGCTTCGATAATTTCACGCGTGCGCTGGTCAACGTGCTCTTGGATGACAGTGACTTTTCTAAAATAGGGGATGCATTTACCCGACCTGCAATGCAGAGCAAGATTGCTGCTCTATTTTTGTGTTTTGTTGTTGGCGTGCTCCCGGAGGCAATCATTGAGGCAACGCCCCATTTGTCTTACGTAGGAAGTGCCCGCACTTCGAATGTATTTCATAAAACGACTCCTGCGATGCAATTGGTGGGGGGCTCCTGATGCTTCTTGTCGCAACCTTTTTTTGGGGGGGTTGTCTTGGTTAACCTTTCTGCATAAGGCGTTCAGCTTTCCTGGGACTTGGAAAACAACCGAAACACCCACCCTTCCCGCGTCCTTCTTCAATCTATGAGACACCCCGTGCACATAGGGAATGACAGCCATATTCGAATTATTGATCTTGGTTTTGCGTGTCTTCTTTCTTTGGTGCATTTCCGCGAACATGTCTTCCGCTAGGTGTACCAGGAGGGCGCTCGGAAAACTAGCCCGTAAAAGCTACTGTACCTGGCCTTCAAATGCCATTTCAACGTCGTATATGCACGATCTTTGCAGTGCATTACGGAAGGCGGTTTGTGCGATTCCCTTCTTCACTAACCTTGAGTGAGCCGACGAAAAAGGCAAGAAGCTTTTTGCTGAGCGGGGCGCATACCTCCAGCATACACGTTCTTTTTTGAACAATAGAAGGAAGTCCAGAAAACGCAAGGTGTTGTTCTACCGGTAGCCCCTTTGTGAGCGTGAGACCATTCATACAATCTAAAAAGCTTTTGTAGACGACTTGTACCACTGAAGCAAGATCGTCTTCAGTCGCCTCAATAAAGATGAGGTAGTCGTCGACGTACCAGAACACCTTCTTGGCGTGGACCATTAGGAGGTTCCTTTCGATGTCACGGTCGTAGCGGTCTAGCAACAGGTCACTCAGTACAGGTGCAAAGCATGAGCCAATGCACACTCCTTCGTTTTGGAGGAACATATTCCCTGTGAACTGGACGACCATGGACCTCAGGTACAGCCACCATCAAGTCGAGAAACCTGTCTACGCTTCTTCCGCACTAGTTTTGGAAGCACACGTCTCTGTATGCCTCAATGCCTTCGTTTACGACTTCAAGATGTGAGTGGGGCAATGAGTGATAAAGATGCCTTACATCGATGGAGAAGGTTTACATCCCGGGTGTGCTGGGGGAGTTCAAGTACTCAGATACAGCTGTTGAGCTGCGAATTAAGTCGGTCACCTCGTGTAGGTCAATGCATTTCTGCAGGAAGCTAGCAAGCTGCTTTTGCCAAGCTCCTCGATATGACACAATTACTCTGAACGGGCAGTCGGGCTTGTGCGTTTCTGCCGAGAAAAAGGCTTCAAAGTTCTGTCCACCTTCCGTTTTGATCGCTGCAACAAGCTTTTCCAATCCAGCTTTCTTGCGCATCTTACTTGCTTCTTTCTTCGCCCTACTTGGAAGCTTCCCTTCAACTTCATTGAAATCGGCTCTAATGGCGGCCTCAGCTTTTGCTTTGTAAACTCCCGAAGGCATGACGGTGAAGCCACCTTCCTTGTCGGATACAAGGAGCTTCAGGTGTGCTTTCCTGAGGGTAGTAGCCAATTGCGCGGGTTTTACATGTCGATTTATTTTGGATCGAGCTGGCAACGCTTCGAGTCCTTCCAGAATGCATCTTGTCGCCTCGTGTGGTTCTGCTTTTGATGCGGTTCTCCGGACAAGGGCGAGCAGCTCAGGTTTCTCGACCCTCGGATGGGCATAGAACTTAGAACCTCGTTTTTGGGCCCGCCTGTGTTTCTTGAGACACGGTGGGTTCTCCGATGAGGTACAACTCTTGGCTGGCCTTTTCCCTGGGCGGTCTTCTTGGTAGGGTGACAAGGATGCTGCGCCAAAATATTTCGGTTAATTGGCCTACGCGCAATTCTTCAAGGAACTTCCGCTGATGGCGATCAGGTGGAACCGCTTGTGTGCAGGAAAAGAGCCGGCAATCCTTTAACAGTCGAACTTGCTTCCAGCTTTCCTGTCGAAGAATCCGACAAATCTTCTTTCCGTGCTGGTGAGACGCTGCAAACGGTATTGTTAGGTTTCCAATTGCGGGCGGTACAAACGAATTGTTGATGGCGAAGGTAAGAAGGCGTGCGCAGCACTTTGCAGCAACAAGCGAACTTGAACATGTACTTGAGTTCTGAAGTGTTGAGGGATGAATAAAAGAATAAAACAGTGCTGATGAGTACGACGCAGTGATGATGATAATGATGATAGTGACGATTTCTATTGCCATCGCCTTTGAACGTGGCGGCTACAAATGGTCGCCCAATCCGCTGGCACTAGTTAGGGTTTACTATATACGCGTATATTGCACTCTAGCGTTTTGCCTATATCTCCTTGATTTTCTCTCTATTCATTAAAATCTCTACCCTTATATTGTGAATTTACCCATGCCTTTAACGACCCCAGCTCAATCTATTTCTTCCCTGCTTTTTTTTTTTTCGCCATTACTCAAACGCCTCTTGCTTCTTTCGATTGCCTGACTAGTTTATGCTTTCATCCACTCTAAATCCCAGCGCTTCTGGATGGTGTACCGTGTGGATACTGCTGGGTTAGTATCTCGGCATTCCATTACAATGTGCTAATCGAGTCCTTTTGGTAATTTTGCTGCAACAGACACATGCCTCATCCTGCCGCGAACACTCGCTCCAGTATGTTTTTCTCCTCAGATAGCCAGCTCTGGCCTCAATCCCTTTCTGTTAACGCGCATATTTTCTCTCCTTATTTCTTTCATGCCATGTTTGTAAATCTCCATGGATTTTCCCCATCTTTTGCATCTAGTTTACCTTCTCTGTTTCGCTCACTTTCTTTTTGATGACTCCTGGTTATCTTTAAGTGTGTGCGTGTTATGGTGAGGGAAATTATTGAGGCTTGCCAGATATGCTCTCAATCAGCCACGTGCGTCAGTGTCCCGTCAGTAACGCTGACGGATAAAAAAAAAAATTATCTTATTAGGCGTTGCGGGGTTTTTTTTTTTTGCTTTTTTTGCCTATGTGAATCTACACGAGCCTTGTATTTGCCTTTAGACCGCGCGTGCGCTTCCTCCGCTTCCTTGGAAATTATTAATTAAACTTTAGATTGAATTATGGGGTTTTACGTGCCAACCCACTTTCTGATAATGAGGCACGCCGTAGTGGAGGACTCCGGAAATTTGGACCACCTGGGGTTCTTTAACGTGCACCTGAATCTAAGCACCATGGGTGTTTTCGCATTTCGCCCCCATCGAGATGCGGCTGCCGTGGCCGGTATTCGATCCCGCAGCTGCGTGCTTAGCAGCTCAACACCATAGCCACTAAGCAACCACGGCGGGTATTAATTGAACTTTAGATGTAGGTGTATGCCTGTCCTTTTCACAATGTTTCTTTCCGCCCTTATTCCGCTCAACAACACAACATATTGCTTATCTATTGGTTATGTATTAATTTTCTTGTCCACTTCCTTCATTCCGTGTCCACGGTATTTAGGTACAGATATTTTTTTTACTTTAGCCGCCCTTTTCTTTTCATCTACGTTCCCGAGGTAGTTGCTGAAAAGTGATTTTGAAGCGAAAACTAATTGCGCTTCTCTGACTTTGAAAGAGGCCAGCACTGCACTACGTGATTTGTGTTTACCGTGGGCCTCCAATGACAATCGACCCAACGACCTCCGGTTAACTTCCAACCCTGACAAGATATCTGACTTTACGCACAGAATGGTATTTGTGAATCTTAGCGCTGGTAACATTACCCCCTTCCCAATTCCTGCCGGCATGCCATATTTATCGTAGCCCTAAAGTGCTTTATCTTTCATTTTGCAGCCATTCCACTTTCGCTTCATTCTCAGTTTATCTTGATGGATGTGTTTGCTTCGTTTAAATATAGACATAGGCTTTGACATTTCTTAATTGACTCTGGATATGACTTACTGTTGAATACACAGATACCGCGTCGTTACTCGTCTCTTCATTAAAGATCCTATTTCCCGATTTCTCTTTGCTAAAATTAATGTCTAGATGTGTCGCTTCATTGCGAAACGTATTCACAAGTCTCTGTGAACCCCCTGCATTGCCCGCTATAGAGCAGCACTATGTCGTTCGCATGCCTAGCGCAGGTGGCGGTCACTGTCGGCACTTCCACCGCCACCTGCCGAGAAGCCTTCGTCAAATCTGGGCGCGCACTCGATCAGCGGTTCGCCGCCGCAGACAGGTTGCAAATCAGGCAGCCTCGCGACGTGGCCGCTCGAGTCAGCCTCTGTCCGGCTCGCCTCGACCTCGCGTCCGCCGAGTTCGACATCGGAGCAGCTCTCTGAGGCCCCGTCCACCTTTTCCACCCCACCAATGGAGTCGTCCCGGCTTCGTGGCGAGGCCGGAGCAACCGCCGTCTTTGAATGGCAATTGCAGGGCAAGTAACGCGAAAACCCGCACACGGAGTCAAGATGTGTTCAGAAGAACGTAAACGTGACGATGTCAATAACCATGGAGAAACCATACAGATGACAACGTCCCCCAGTCGCGAACTGCATGACACTGGCAGCAGTCCTTTCGAGTTTCCGCCATTTGGAGTGTAGCCGGAAGTGTTTTAAATGCTGCATTCGTTCTGAGGAGTCGGAATCACCATTGTTGTTGAACCGTTTTTTTTTGGTAGTGGGTAGCAGTGTACCGCTGCAGCGGAGTGAGCTCACGGTGACAGCCACGCTCGTATAAAGGTTAATATCTGTTTTACAAAACATACCACGGCACATCGCGTGTGTACGTTCTAGGCAATGGCGCCGCATTTACAGCGGTTCGAGCGCGTCAGCTGTGCACGCGCCTGATTCGATAACTATCGAATCTACGGGCACCGTGTGACTTAGGAGAGCACGAATAATTTATTTATTTATTTATTTATTTATTTATTTATTTATTTATTTATTTATTTTCCTTTCCGCGCGTGCGGCCATCCACTGCATGCCAGAAATTTTACTGAAACTCGCAACAACAACGGCAGCTGCAGAAGCAGGAGGTGGAGGGGAAGTAGCAACAACGGAAATATGCCGGCAACCCGTTGCACCACGTACAGACTTGAGCCCGCACAGCAAGAACGTAGAAGCGAAGTGCGCGTACGGGTATTGAGGGAAAATCCACCAATGGGGGGCGGCGACAATTCTTTACGTGTATTGTGAAGCGGCGAAATGATTTTGCTCGCGCTACGAGCTCTGCTCGCTAGTGAAGGCTTGGGCTCTCGGAGAGACAAGGACGTGTTATGACAGGCCGCCGGTACGCACGGTATGGGGGTAAGCAATTAACGAGGAGGCGGCGGCGGCGCCCCGGCGGCTCGTCTGGTCGACTGACTTCACGTGCCGGGGCGATCCACGCGCAGCGCTCGGGGGAATCGAACGGCTCTCGTTTACCTCGACGAGGCCAAGGTTGCAGCGCGTGTGTGACGCAAGGGTTATCGAGGAGCGCGCCTCTTACGCGCCCGGGACTAAATATCTGCAGCTATTGCAGCGTGCCTCTGTTGATTTTTACTATGAATCTAACACTCATGCGCAGCGTCGACCAGGTTTCGCGCGAGCTCTCCCAGAGGACACGTATAAGACTCACTAAATCTGTTTGATTGATTCACCCAGGTCGCGTAGAGTCATTGGGGTCTCGTAAAGGCCCTCACCGGCTCTCTTATCGTATATAAGATAACAGGCTCACAGATGCGGTTTACGATTGTTGTTCAACGCTAACCTTCAGGTCGATTTCGTCACCCGCCTTACAAGGACGGCATTGGTGTAAGATCGCAACACGGAAGTTTGTCGAGAAGTGGCGGTGTTCTTTCGAAACAGCAGTTATCCCGCTAAGTGGCCCGGTATAATATTAAGTGCACAAAAATTAAAACCCGTGCCCTATGAACGCATGCACATTAACGAGACAAACGGTTTACAATTCTTGTGTAATTGTGTTTAAGTAACGATCGCGGTTTCTCTGTCCTTTAGCACCAGTCAATTTCCAAGTGCTCTCAAGCATATATGTTTTGAATTTTTAAGCGATGGCAGTGTGCTGAACCTACCATCTCATTTTACAGGCGGCGGTCCTATTGTTATCGGGAGATGAAAGTAAAGTCATCTGTCGGAGTTTTCTGAGACTTGTCATGTGAGGGGTAAATGTTCTAATAAATAAATATATATATAAAAGGAGACACCTCCCCGGAATATTGACACTATGATTCTGAGAACAGCGATCCAAACGATGTTGCAAGCTTTAAGAGAATCTATAAAAACCGAGAAAGCTAAAGTGTGACTGTGCCCCGACGACGAAGGTATGAGCCGCGCCAAGACAACTCACAAAGCTCGAGGTGCTCATTCAGAAAAAAGGGGGAGATGCAGCGTTGCTCAAACACGTTAAATCTTACTCCATGCGAACATTCACCATGTGTATGATTTGTCATTGTAGTGCAGGGACAGGTATTAGCACAAGTCATGCTCAGCCATAGCCTTGTGAAAAGAATGCACAGGAAAACCCTGCGTATCATCGCGCTTCGCAATTATAGCCCATAGTCTTTCCTTATACTAAGCTTCACGATAATCCATGTGCGAATCCTCAATTGTGAAAGAGTGGCAGGGATTATCGTGTGGTTGATCCACCATACCTTCAACCAACAGTTGCGCCGTCACAGTGGTCTGGTCATTTTTGAGACCACCCGAAGGTACCGGAACGCTGGCTACGAACGTCGTCCGGCACATTTAAGTCAGTAAATATTAAGGAGAGCAACCGTGAACATGGACGAAGAAGGCGGACGGGACGAGCGCTGCCAACTTGCCCTACCCTCTTTCTTAGTCCGTGTTCCAGGTATATCGCTCCTGCTAGGTTGCGCCAACATCCCAGCTATAAGTACTTCTAAGTAACATTCAAGTCATACAGATGCTTCTGGGTCTGGAAAGGACGGATGTCATAGAACTCGCTCCAAATCTACACCCGCTGCCGGTTTGCCTCGACGGGCAGATCCGGTCGCCCAACCACTTTTCCTACCCAGAAGTTTCGACCGGCGACAACCCGTACGAAAGAGCAGCGTGAGCCAAGAGGAACATCTTCGACACGTTTGCTGGGACACGCAAGAGATAAAGGTTACCGAATGACTGCATTTGTTTACGCCGATTCAGTCACCAATCAGAGCAAGCGAGTCCGGTTGCATACTACACTCTAAAACAAAATTACACCCTTTGGGTCGTATTTTGCCACACAACAATGAACGTCATCTGTCTTGTCCGCATTTTCTTTCTTTAACTCTGCGAGCCCCGTACTTCCCAGTAACGAACTGCATGCGCGTTATCAGCATGACACAGCATTCCCGACAGGAAAGTAGCGGGCGCGGCGTTTTCAAGAAAGGAAACGCAAGCAAGGCAGATGACGATTATCGTTGCGTGGCAGATATACACCCCAAAGGGTGTACCTTCGTCTAAGAGTGTAGAGTGATGGAGCGGAAGCTGGGAAGCCCTGAAGTTGCAGGAGCTAGCCTTCTAGCTGCATGTGTTGAAGCAACCAGACATCTACCCATTGTTGTTCACTGTCTTTACGTACTCGAGCGAAACAGTCAAAGCTTTTTCAAGTCCGTGATGAGCTCTCATTAAGGCGACAGCTGGAGACCTCCTAGCCCATCAAATCGTCGAGGTACGGGAGAGGACTTGGTCGCCGGAAGTAGTGATGTTCACGCAGCAGTCCACGTAGCTTCCTACTTTCCCTCCCATCCCGCCTTTCCCACTCGCTCCGCGGGGAGTCGCTCTAAAGTTCCCCCGCTTGCCTAACGCTTGCCCCGTCTAAGCTGCCTCTCCCTCCCCCACAAAGGCGAAAAGGCAATCATATTATGACACTGTAATAAAGATGTGACCACCTGCCACCATCTTTTAGTATAAAGTAGTGGTTGCTGCGGGTTAAAAATCACACCTTGTTCAAGCGACACTCTTTATAAACCAGTAGGTGAGACTATAAATAGAAGCGTCACAGGGGCTATTTGTTTTGAACTTGCCACAAATAAACCTTTGGTTCGGTGTCATTTGAATCATAATACTTATAATTAGGAGCAGTGAATTAGAACGACAAATTTGTGTTTAGTCATCCATTCAGAAACTGCATGTACACGTGAGCCACGCTGTGCTGTATTTAGAGAATGTTGACCTCGCAGAGTAGATGGAGTGTATGAATCCAAAATAGCCTGAACATGTCCCTTGTACTTCTTTTCTCTATGTTGTGAATGGGAAGTGTCACTGTACGGCATAATAAAATTTGAGCGGCGGTGCATTTTGTAGGACGGACTCCATGCGGCAACCTTTGCCGTCATGAGAGGGACGTCATCTTCATCAGCTTCTGTACGAGACGGCTCACACAATGTGAATGGCTTTTCTCGTGCCAGGTCTTTCTTTCTTCGTGTCTTCTTGTAGCTGTGTCACACACTTCAAAATCATAATCACTGCTATTTGATTCGTCGCACACTAAAAGACTGTAAAAATGTGTCTGTATTTCAACGAACGCCTTAGACGAAGCATCAAACAACAATTATAAATAATCGTCCCTCTGAGACCCTTCAAGCATGGTGGTTACTCCAGGTGATCACCACCTTCAACTACATGACACTCTGTAGTAAGGGAGCGTAGCACATCATATCTAGAACGCTTTGAACTTTCCCCACATAAATGCATTATCCCGTGCTTGCAACCCAGTAAGGACCGAACTTACGTTTCTGGCAATGAATTACTTTTGGTTCCTGCGTGTACCACGTTATGGAGGTCATCGCGGTAGGGACAAAATCGTGCAACACGGGGAGATGGAGCCTGAAGGCCGTGCGCCACCGCTTTTGACGTGGCGGAAGTTTGAAAAGGCGCGCCGCTTGAAAGTCGATAGGCCCGGTCGAGTGGCTCGCCCCGACGTGCCCCTATCGAGAGCCGCACGCCTCAAAAAAAAAAAAAAGAAAGAAAGAAAGAAAATCCAGAAGTGGTGTTCACCCGAGGGGCCCACCATGCCAGAACAAGATGAGGAACGCCGTCATGCAGGGCTTTAAATTAAGTTAGAGCACTCGTTAAACTTCACCCAAACTATCAGCGCACTCGAGGATTTACATTCTCGTGAGAATGTGCACGTGGCCAACAAGGTTCGTCTTCGCTAACCATTTGCTTCCTGTACAGCACACTGCATCCGATAGCCCAGTAGCGGAGAATTTCGACGGTCTATTCACATGTTAGAAATACAACAAGGTCTTACAGTTGGCCCTCACCATGGGGTGAGACTGCACAATAAAAAAACGACTCCTTCCTTTATTCGTACGTAGTTGCTAAATTGTCCGCTAATGGCATCATTAGCAGTATCCTTTTTATGGAACTTCGTTGCTCTTATTCAGCCTGAAGTAATCCGTTTCGCACCGTGCGTGCGATGAGGGAGTCGAGAAAGCCTGCCTGAATTATCGATGCAATTCGGAAATGTTATGACGTCACGTTCGTAATCCCTGTCGCAAATGCCCCGTCGCATAAGCCTCAAGTTGCACTCTCCAAAAAAAAAAAGAAAAAAAAAGCCTTACCCTATAATCCTCCATCCCCCAAGGGGCTCTTTGTTGCATTTTCCCTGTCTTCTTCTTTTCATTCCTCAGAGGCTTATAAAATATAACCGAAAACTGGATGGGGCATGATAAGTAGTTTCGTCGTCTTTCAACGGGCTTCCTTCCCATCGATATGTCCGTCATCATATATCACGGTGACCTAAAGTTTTGCTCCGAACGACCTTAAAGAAAATTCTACGCTTGCCAGTGATTTGTTCATTCTCAAATTTCGCAAAACGATTGAATTTTTTTGCTTCGCACCATTCAATAAAACACTCGTCGACTTGGCTCTTTTGCTTGCCTAAATGAACACCGCGATACGAGCATCTGGCCATCGGAGAAGCGAGTTGCTGCACCGACGCGAACTGGTTTCGTTGCCTGTCGGCAACTGACATGTCCGGGTCAACCAGTCGCCGCCAATGTCTACCAACGATGAAAAGCGTTTTACTTGTTGCAAAATTTAGGCGAAAACAAAGCAGCACGACTTGTTCATTAATATAAATTATTTCTAAGTAATGTCGGCGCAAGACATTACATTCCCAGTTCGTAAACTTTAGAAAGTGTTGCGTGGCTACGATTGTGTAGGTAGTTTAATTTCAACCGGTTGATAAGTTTGCGGAAAAAAATCTTCAGCTTATGGCGGAAGAAAAAACAAAAAACCCTGGGCGGATCTTATCCGGGCATCTTGGACGGTTGCCATTTTGATCGCTGAGGAGTTACAGGTCGTGGCATATAAGAAAACAGATAAAGAAGCTACTTCATGAAAAGTCAGCTGGCAGGACATCGCCATGGCTTCTATTAAATTAATGGCCAGAAGCATTTCTAAGCAACTAAAGAGTGAAGAGAAATTTCTTTCCAGACATGTTATAACTCGACAGATAATAGGAAATAGAAGTCCCACCTGAAATAGCAACCAACTTCGCACAACTGCTTTAGCTGGAAACATAAAAAAATGTACCATTCCAGCTGCTGCTGGCAAAATGTCTTTGTGTCGAGGGCTTCTAAAGTGGAGTCTTTCAAAAATGGTGTTTTAATTGAGAAGTTTGTTTCGAGAGGCATGTGAAAGGAAGATATTGAATTGTAGTGCTTTTATGGCATCGCTCTTCTGGCATTAGCTATATAGACGAGACAGTGCTAGTGCTACGATGAACTGTGGTTTCCGGCTACCACTACGATAGCAAAATCCAAGGCATTGCCACCATTTCGGACGTGGATAATCCGAAAGGGAACTACAAGCAGGATGAAAAACAGCTCGAGGTGTTTCATACACGTGACGGTCAACCACGAAACATGCAGGCATCGCGCATACATGCGTCGTATTGAAATTTGTTTCATTAGTTCTCGGTTAGGATGCAAGAAATGCTCGACCAGCCTTATGACGCGCTGTATATATATTTTTTTGTTTTTCATTCACCAATAGAAGCCTGATACTTCAAGGCAAGAAATTCATATGGCTCGGTCATGCGATCATGATGATTACGTTGTTACGTTGTGCTGACCTTTACACTGGCAAAAAAATATAGCAAAGAAGGGAACAAGGACGCAGATGGACGAAGCGCAATCATGCGAGCCTGAGTATTAGTGTGCGGACCTTCGGACCGATTTCAGGAATGCTCGCGCACACTTTCCCCAGGAAGAGATCTCCTGGATCCAAGCATGGCGACGCGCCGCCGGCGTGGCCGCCGCAAGGCAAGCCAGGTAGGCCGGCTGCAGGCGAGGGGGTCCAGCCATGCCGCTCCGGGGGCCGCGCTAGCCTGGCACCGACCGGCACGGATGTGACCTCCCCTTCGGCGAACTTTCACTCTTCTTTCGTACGCCACAATGAGAGAGCGAGAAGGGGACAGCGGGGAAGAAAACAAAAATTTAAAAGCAGCGTCGGGCCGTCTTTGGTGTGCAGTCCTTTTACTCTGCGCGCGCGCGTCTCTCCTCCGCGAGGGATAATTCTTTCTGCTTCTTCCACCTTTCTGCTTTTTCGTCTTCGAGCATCCAGCTCGCCGATGCTGGCGGTTGCCCCCTCGCGACGTATTTTTTGCTCCGCTTAAGTACATATTTTTTTCCTTTAGTTCTAGTTGCTCCACGCTTTGGTTGTAGGCACGGCGGGGAGGGAGATAGAGAGGGAAAAGGGCGAAAGCCGCTGAATAAAAAGAAAGAAGAAAGAAAATGTGTCGCGTGCGAACCAGCCGACACGAATAATAAAAACAGACGGCAACCGGAAGAGTGAAGCGTTTGTTGACGCGGGAAATGGCTACGTTCGACGACTGGTGGCTTGCTCGTCGCCGCCGCCGTGGCTTGGCGCAAAGAAACGCACGGCGGAGACAATTTTCGCGTCCCCGCGACTGCCGTGCTGCGGGCCGCCGCTGCTTGATCCCGTGTTCGAGGCGCGCGTGCGACACGGAGGCAAATTGCACGCTTCAAACAATCGCCCCTCTCGGGCTCTTTCCGCGCCACTTAAAAGGAAACCGGCTGAGGTTGGGACAGTTTCCAGTTTACTGAACCCGTCTGCTCGGTGGGTTACAAAAAAGATGCCTTCCCGACGAGCGGGCCGGTCGGGAATGCTGATCGCAGAAGGAAACGAGCTGCCTGGCGGCGGCCATCGACGTGGCGCCGGGGCCTGCCTCGCTAAATACCTGCCCGCTGCGCGCCCATGCATTAGTGCGCGCAGGCAAACGCCGCGCTGTCACGCGCTGGTGTTGGCGCTTCGCGCCCGCTGATGCAGGCGGTGCAGTGGTGCTGTCCCTCCACCTCCCAGTGAAAAACATTTGGTACGAGGGATATCCGCGCCACGTACCATTATTCAGGTCCCGCTTTGGATACGAAATGACATCTGCTGAAAGTTACCGATATCTCATGGATATCGCGCCACGTTATTGGCACGTATTCGAAGGGGATGTAAGTAAGAAAAAGCTGTTCCCAGAAGCCCAGCTGTTCATATTTCGTGTCAGGGAAATCGCTTTCACGCCCCAACCCAGCCTAGCTATGTGTTATCCAATCTCCAGCTTATGTGTTTACTGTATTTTCTGTTTGGCGAACACACTGCTGCGTTACCTAATTAAATGTGACACAGGCGACTGCTTGCTCGACGTTCAAATAAGGGAACATTCCAGTTGCGATACAACTTAAGTGCGCAAGTACGCGTGCGTACCAGGCAGGTATTTGATTTTTATAAGCGAGGCAATTTGCACGCGATTTGTCCTAGGTTGACGCCGCGGAATGGCACATTGCATCCAAAACATATCGTGTCGGCCTGGAAGTACGATGTACACTGTGAGCTTTGTAGCTTTCTGACAAATGTTGATGACATTTCTATTATGCATCAGCTGTTACCTGACGTTATCGCTGATTTAGCACGTGCGGAATGATTAAGCCAGTGCCTTATACAAACTAGTTCTTGGAATATTGCAAACATCCTTGGCAGATTCCTGTAAATGTATCTAGCATGTCTGACGCACGTGTCAGAAATATTCACCGAATGCGGGAAATGTGGCAGAGCGATATGAAAGACGTCCTCAGGATGCAAGCATAACCCAAGGAAATAAATATTGCATCCATATTGGTACGGTGCAAACCTAAAGGATATTCACTGGATATCATTTTGGTCACTGAGATACCACATTTAAGGACCCAACGCTTACGCACTGTGACGGTGAACGAAAAAAAAAAACAATTTGAGGCTTTCTTGTTTTAAGCCGTATGCAATTGCACTTACTTCTAAAGGGCCGCGAGGTCTCCGTATATTTCTATTTGAGTACGTATTGAATACCCGGATGAAATACTTAAATATTGGTAGGAGAAGAATCAGGGGAACCAATAGGCTCGATTTATTTTTAGTAACGAGCAAGTGAAGCCAACAGACAGTGAACCCATGGAAGGCATAGAAAACATTGGCTATGTGTGTTTTGTTTTTAATTGAAAGGAAAAATAGGGTGAAAGCAATATGAAATTTCGTGAAAGAAAAGAAAACGTGCCGCCGGTAGGAGGCGAGCCCACAACTTCCACAAGGCGCGAGCAATGCTCTAGCAATTCAGCTCAACCGCATTAGGCTCAACGTGGCTTACATGTACCTACCACTTTAAATGCAATTTTCAGTTATTAGACACGCCGATGTGATCACTGTGCAGCGCTCCTGAGGCCTCGCAACATGTCCTATTCGACTGCAGTCGGTATTCATTAGACAGACCATCTATGAAGGCTCTGCTGCCCTTGTGCCATGGCTTAAAAGTGCGGGACATCCCTGGTTTATGGCGAAACACTGCTTGCGCTTTGCGTGGAACAAAAGCGTTTCTAACATTTTTTTTTAGAACTATATGGACTTTAATTAGACTTTATGAATAGCTTGAGTGTATGTGCTATCTGTCAGTGATAGCGCGATCACTGTGTGTATCATATAACTTAATTTCATCCAACGCCTTGAGTAGTATATGACTGTCTGTCTACCACATCTCCAGTTTTCATTAAAGAGAGTACCTCTCTCTCAATTCCGCTACGGCGGCTGCTGTCCCCGGCCCATCTTCTTCGGGCTCAGAATGTGTTCCTAAATTTCTGCTAATGTATGTTGCCATGCTTTTTCGTTCTTATGAAAGTTGGAAAGGATCGACCCTCGTCATTTAATCGCCTTTTTGAAGCGCCGAGAGAATACCGCAAAGCTGAAAACCGCTCACACCAACTTCACTGTGAGTACCTGCACACTTCTACTGTCGGTCAACACTGCAGGATTGACGTTTCTGGTGCGACTGCCCCGAATTGTTATATAAATGAGGCCGTTGCGCTAGCTGGACAACAATGTGTGCAGTTTTGCGGGCTTTGGGAAGACACGGTTAGTCAGTATCTTAAAAGCGCACCACGCCACAGTACGTCAGTATCCGCAGTTGTAAAAAAATAAAAATAGAAAAGAAATAATGCAGATCGAACGCATTTCTTGGAATCTATCTCAATCAATATTGTACTTTATTTAATAATTGGCTTTTACGTGCAGAACCACGACCTGATTATGAGGCATGCCGTAATAGGGGACTCCGGAAATTTGGACCCTGCATGGGGTCCTTTAACGTGCACCTAAATCTAAGTGCATGGGTGTTTTCACAATTCGGCCTCATAGAAATGCTGCTACCCGGATTCGATCCCGCGGCTTCGTGCTTAGTAGCTCAACACTACAGCCACTAAGCAAACACGGCAGGTTAAAGTTTTAGTGAGGCGATTAATTAAACGCTATGAAACTAAATGCAACGCGTACACTTGTGTTGTTTTTCATCCTATACAACGTGTAATCGCATGCGTTGTTTATTTCTTGCTTCGCCACTGCTGATACGACTGGCTCAAAGCAAAGCAAAGGCCAGAGGAGTCCTGGACAGAGGGCCCCTCTGCACATTGGCTGAAGAGATGTCTAACTGAATATATGCTACTTACTCCTCCTCCTTGCACTATAACATTCACAAGGTACGCCGAAATGCAAACACTAAATGAGGCAGAGTGAACAGACAATATTAGAGCACCGTCCCGACCGATCATCGGCTCAGAAGGCAGTGAAGGCACTTTTGTGTTTTCTCAGAACTTCTGGTTTGCTCGAGCGACTTTAACTGAAGTGCTGTCCATACACGTACCTACACCTTCTCTCACCCTTCTTTCTCTTCCCCTTCTCCCTTCCCCCAGTGTAGGGTAGCCAACCAGACTATTGACTGGTTAACATCCCTGCCTTCCTGTGTTCTTCTCTCCCTCTCTCTCTCTCTCTCTAAATGAGGCAGATGCACTGTGTGATACGTGTCTGCGCAGAGATGTCACGAAGGCCATGTACGGTGCTTTACGAGGTCAGAGAGAGAAAGCAAAGAGAAGAAAAGCAGGAAGATCAGTCAGACGAGAGCCCGGTTTGCTACCCTACACCGGGAGTAAGAAAAAAATGGGGAATAGGAAGAATGGTGATTAAAACTGTAGGCACCAGGGAAGTACGACAAGTATACAATGAACGATTCCATACCCTCTGTATCACAGGGGCACGTATCCAATCTGGAATTGATAAAAAATGGGCACATACCTATTGCTAGATATCCAATGGACCAGCATTGGTGTAGTACAAATGCAAGCAATTTAAGATAAATTAAGCCGTTGAATATCAACTGCTATTCCATTAGGAGGTCTGCGCGCTTTACAAACAGCCATGAAACCACATCATATGCGTAGATATTATGTCGTGATTAATTGCCTTATTAGGCAAAACAGAGGTGGGCTCACTGGCACTACTTTGTCGGCTGAAATTCCGTGGTGCGCTGACACAGAGGGGACGCGCGAAATCGGGTAGGCAAATAGGCAAGTAAATCTTCGCTTCAAGAATTTCAAAATGTCGTTATTTGTTCATTTGTTCACCATAGACACGCCTAAGTCCCCTTTTCTGTCTTCAAAAGAGCGATTCTATGCATATTTTAGGCCTTGATTACACATATATGATGGCATATCAGACTATGTGTGGCTCTTAATTCTTGAAGATGTAAGGCGAAATATTCAGGATGTTCAGGGGTATAATTATTCCGGAACATACTTATAGCACAGTCTGTATTTTGCAGCCGATTGTGGTGCGTTTGTCACGTTGTACACCCGCCATTACGGGTTACTAGGTCCTTGCAGTCCCTTCTTGGTTCCTTCTTCTCGTCGGGCAGTACAGAACTGGTCTGTCGTGCGGCGCTTGGGCAACCATGCTCTCGTGGTGGGTTCGCGTTCCCATCCGTGTCTGTCGGCTTCCGGCTGCTTGCTCTGCGATTTTTGCTCCGCCTGTTCAGCGTGATCACTCTCCCGCGCGTGAACTCGCCTGACGTCTTCGACCAGAAGTGCAGAGCCTCAAGGACAGCGTATCATAATATTTCCTTGGCACAAATATTCGTTACGTGTTACCGGGCGTGCATTTAAGTCACGGACCACAAGTGTTAAAAACACCGGCATTTTACTCTACGGCCGTGGCATGTTATCGCCACATACAACAGGTATGTCCTGATGTAGACGTTCTCGAAAACCGTGTTGTAGATACGTCAGCCGCACTGCTACGTCTAGTTTCCCCAGCGCGCCGCGCACGTTCCAATAATGTGTCGTGGGGTGCGATAACGGTGTCATTTCTGCGTGGCCACCTACGCGACTTCATGTGTTGTCTAGGGTGGCAAGTGCTCCCAACGCGTGACAGGCTAGAGCGGCGGGGCAATTCCTGAAGGGGGCAATTGAGACACAGCGAAGATGGGTGTGTCCCATTTGCCCCCTTCAAGAATCCAATAAACATGCGCTGCTGCAATGCGTTGTTGCTAGGGTACTTTGGAGGGCCGTGCATGCTGGTTCCCGTGGCCTTGGAGTTAACCGCTTTATTACATCTGGTCGCTGCTCACGTGGCTGCTTCGCGCGACTTTTAATTTCTGCGTGGGCCTTTTGCTAATGGCGTAACCGGTGCGAGGCAGTTGCCGCGGGACATCGTCGCCGCGCTCTGTTTCCACTTCTGGAGAGGCTCTACTCTGATCTACTGTCGTTTCTGTCAGAAGAGTTGTTCTTCCTCGGGGAAGAAAAGTTCCTTCGACAGTGGTCATGCCGTTTCCTGTCGGTGGCTAATGGACGTCTATGGCTTAATTTTCGACCAGCCTGGTTCTTGTAGCCAGGCCATCAAAAGTATTTATTGAATGTGCACAGAATGTAGGTGCCCGTGATTTCTGTGTGTGCGTGCTCTCGTATAGATGGTCACTTCTGTATATACACGTCTCATAGCATCAATACAAAATTATGTAAAGTCTATCTGTCATATCGTTGTACATAACGGTTGTTTACATTGTATGTATTGAACATCATTTTATATATGTCACAATTATTTTTTGTGTAACTGTGCGTTTCCATGGGTCTATGTGGTTATACGTTAGCGAGTGAGGACTCGGACACAACTTTGAAAACGTGCCGTGTATACAATGCTTCGTACTTTGTGTATGTTATCGTCCTAGTAGAATTCTGATTAAAAACAGAGCGGAGACAGGTATATTTCATACTGAGTGCTGAAACAGGAGAAGAAAACTGTGTCGTTTCACTGCATTCTGATCCCGTTCGTGAAGCGCTACACATTATTTTGCCTGCATAGAAGATGAGCCTTTTCGGTGTTATTCAAACATCCGAAGCAATAGAAAGACTTGCAGTGATTGTCCTGTATTCTGTGGGGGTAAGTAAGAAATACAGAGATCAAGAACATTCTGCCTTGCTCGTACGACATATTGCAAGGAAATAGCGCATATAAAACAAGGAGTGTGTCGTGTCCTTCCTCGGTCCGTGTTTTATTTGCACATGAAAGATGATGTCACGTCACTCTTGTAGTTTGCCCGGCTGAATGAAATACGATTAAAGTGACCAGACAATCAGGCGTCCCGACATAGTTTACCGGCGGGGTATCACCGTCTGTAAAAGGTTACCGCCGTCGTGCCTCGGCCGACGCAAGAGTACGTTCGCTCGTAAGACGGGCACAGATACCGCGAGCTTCAATGCCCCCAACGTTGGCTCTGGCATGGAATTCTGCTATGAAACAGCAAACGTCATGCTGCAAATCGCCAACTAGAGCTCTGTCAAAGTATTATCTGGATCATTTTGCACACGTTCACTCACCAAGAAAGAAAGCGCGCCAACTCGTGTACAACGTTGAAGCTCTCCCTGTGCACAACGCTCTCTCGCACCGCAAAGCAAATGAACGTGTCACTTGTGAGTGCAGGTAAAAAAGATAAAAGATGACGTGACGGGCGATGTTTTCAAAGATTTATCATCAATTTTCAACGTGTTATTCTGTGTTAGTGCCCGTGATGGAAAATAAACTGATCCGCCCTGTTCGTACTACACGGACGGTAGGTTCGCAAAACTGGCACGCACATGAAGCACGACCCGCTTGTGTCGCCCATCTGCCATCGGGTTAAAACTTTTCAGCACAGTTTCTTTCCCCTAATGGATATGCTATATAACCAACCAGCTATCGGCTAAAACTAGGCCAGATTATGCTTCGCGCTCAATTTCACCTGACATGAAACCAGATAGTCCAGCTTTCTTCCTTCTTTTATTGGGGAAAGAGAGAGAGAGATGCCTGGGCTGGGGACAAAGGGTGAACGGGGCTTGGTAATATATGGAAATGGCTCACTAAATGGTATTCCGGAAGCTAAAGCGTTGTTCATAGCGACCACGATAATCAATATAAGCTTCCGAGGAAGCTGTGCTTGTGCAAGCAGTATAAGATGCTTTTTCTCATCATCATCATCAGCCTGATTACGTCCACTGCAGGGCAAAGGCCTCTCCCATACTTCTCCAATAACCCCGGTCATGTACTAATTGTGGCCATGTCGTCCCTGCAAACTTCTTAATCTCATCCGCCCACCTAGCTTTCTGCCGCCCCCTGCTACGCTTCCCTTCCCTTGGAATCCAGTCCATAACCCTTAATGACCATCGGTTATCTTCCCTCCTCATTACATGTCCTGCTCATGCCCATTTCTTTTTCTTGATTGCAAGCAAATGCTTTTAAAGATTTCAAGACATGCTTTTTCTATTCGTCTTCTTCTTCATAGTCTTTTGTGTGGTCGCGTGTCCACACCTGCTCTTGTCCTGCGAGCGTATGAACCGGAGCTTCAACCGAGGTCAGGGAGCAGGGTCTGTATCGTTAGTCGACCGCAAATTCCTCCGGCGGAGTTGCCGGTCGCCTCCGTCAGTGGTCGCACCTTCTGCCTCCGGAAACCCTTACGCCACACGACTCGGCGCGATAGGAGAACACATGACAACGCTGCGTGCGCAGAATGTAAAGCTCACAATGAACTTCGCCTTGAGATACGCGCGGCTCCGCCCAAAGGAACGTATACGTTGTTGTCTAGAAGCTTGTTTCGAACGGAACGATCTTGAGTCACTGAATATTCAATGGCTGTTAAGTTGAGTTGGCTACACCTGATGCGTATCGAATTTCCCGTGCATCGTCCGAACGCATACGCGGGCAGATTTTAGCCAGCGCGAGTTTTCCTTGAAAGTGCCACGTCATTCTCTCTGTCTCTCTCTTTTCTTCCTTTCTTTCTTTTTTTTCGATCTGCGATCCGTAGCCGCGACGAAGGCTTGCCCCTGTCGGCAGTTGGTGGCGTGTCGCCCTTCGGCGTGCTCTAGAGCGTTCACTGAATTCTTCACCAATTCTTCTTTTTATCCCCCTTAACCCTTCCCCCTGCGCAGGGTAGCCAACCGGAACTACCTCTGGTTAACCTCCCTGCCTTTCTCTGCATTATTTTCTCTCTCTCTCTCTCTCTCTCTCTCTCTCTCTCTCTCTTCACGGTTGCTCGGCAGCGCTTTCGCGACCACTCGTGGGAACCGAAGTGACATTTATAATCCGCGGAGTCTTATTTTCTCTGGTAAACGGACTTATTTTGATATTCTGATAAGGTTGCTATTTCGAAAATGTTCACCTCTGTCGGCACGTAAACGTAGTAGCCAAAAAGAAAGAATATAATAATAAGACAAAGGATTAATAACGCTAAATTGAAAAGAAATAAAAAAAATGCAACTAGATTGGAACTGCATATATATACATACTTTTATCTCACTGCAAGTCTGAATTGTGCGGCCTAAATACGCATGACTACACCGTTGTCTGAAATGGTCTATTTTAATTCGCTCTCCACTCAGCATGCCTGTCGTGGAAATCCGGGCGTATCGTCAATACGTTAGTCATAGGAAACAGAAAACGTTCACAACTTTGCTTGATGGAAACCTCTGCGGCTGCGCACGGCAGACATTTCTAACACGGAAAGTGCTACTGATGGTTGAGTGGAAGTCCTTGAATTGGTGCGCCACACATCCCTCCTCGCTCATGAAACCACGACACTAAACACTTCGGAATTCCGAGCTTGTATAATCCCTTCCGCAGGCCTCGCGTGGCATAATGGTATCGCACGGTATGTGACTATGTGCGCATATTTGGTGGAATAAAATTTATGTCGTGTTCGATTTGACAGGAGTTCGTTCCAGCAATAAAGCTGACTTCACGTCTAAGACAACTTCGTTTCTCTGTACCGGGACATGAACATGGCTTTGAGATCGCTCACCCTCTGGCAATCCAATCTTGACTTTGAGGTAAAGTGAAATGTGATTGTGCAATATCTCTTTCAAAAACCGTAGAAAAAAAAGTCGCGAGTCTTTCAAATGTTGCTTTAGGCTATAACGTTGCCTAATACGCTTAACCACACGACTGGTTCAGTGCGGTATTGCGACTCGAGCTCCTCAGTTCCCAAAACTTGCGTTTCCCAAGACGTGTGACTCTCGCCTGATCATATCCCACGTTTGAGGTTTGACGCCCCATCCGCGTCAATGGGCTTTGAACACTGCCTCAGGTCTTGTTAACAGCGCTCACTGACTCCACTCACACGCAACTTCCGTCATTTGCCCCCTACGCAACGAAGTAACCTGTATCGTTGCAGACGACAATGCTGCCTCCTCGAAGCTGTCCTCGCGGTATGTCAGCATTGAAACAAGGCTTCCGATGGCGACTAGAAGACGCCAAAGTCTGCGTCGAAATACATTTGCCGATATGTGAGACCCACTCATAGTGTTTTTATATCAGCAAGAATACCATGTGGACGTTGCTTCGGTCCTGCATAAACCCTACAATGCACAGGGTCAGGGCTTCTTCAAATTGGGCAACATATGACGCGACATTGAGTTATAAAGAAAGTGTTCTATGGAAGTCATCCAAAACAATAGAACACTTTTAGCAACATATTATTGCGATAGCAATTATATATATGGATACTCCAGACGCATTTCTGCCTTTGCTGTCGCCGTGATATCCCCTATAAAGTCCAAAGCCGATAACATGCGAGTGAAAGCGTGCGACGGTTAGCCGACGATGGTGGCTCAATATCGCGCACGCAAAGGAGGAAAGCGAGGAGCGCAAGGCACGAGGGGCGTTCTACTCCGGCGGCAGCCGCGTATTGCGCATACGCTCGAGGCCTCGCGGGCCCTATCTTGAAAGCGGCCTGCGATGCGGACAAAGTACGCGGAGTGTCGGTAGCTTCGTATGCACTGTGTTTTCGTCGTTTAGTTCGCGTTGCAGCGAAAGACAGCAAGAAGGTCAATTCGCTCGCTGCTGCCGCCGCGCACTCACTCCGGCGTTTTGACAGTGAGTTTCCGCGGTCATCGAGCGAGATGTGCTCACGTTTACCTGTGCGCGTGTGACACCGTGCTTGTTAATTTAGTTAGTAAGCGAATGTTTGCAAATTTATACGGCCGTTAAACCTAATATGTTTACTCCGTATAGCTGCCTACTAGCTTTCTATCGCAATGGATACTTCGCATTTCGGGCGAAACGGCAACGTTTTTTTTTAATTTGTATCTCAGCTTATACACTTGTGCTGCTGTGCACGAATTATTCAGTTACATAGCTCGCAGTCGAGCTGACTTTTGCAATTCACTGAAGCAGAAGTTTATGTATGATTGCAATAATGTGTAAACAAGAAGGTGTTTAATCACCTCGTTATCGAAGTAGCTAAGGGTTCAATTCAACGAGTATCATGCTACTCAATTTCTCCTAGTTCTACAGCCAAAAATAAAGAAATTAATTAATAATAATACAAAAGTAACAAACAAATAAATTTTAAGAAATGAAACTGAAAATAATTATAATATTGACAACGTTGTCGTGTCGGGATGTCTATTCGATATCGTCTCTTCGCGCCCTGTCTGACTAGGCCATAACACGATTTTACTACCTGCCGTATACGCCAAGGCTATGTCGCCTCGTGATAGAAAAAAAGGTATCACGGCTGCTTACAAGCACTGTAAAACGGTTATAAGAATTAAGTGTACAAGAACATTCTACATTAGATGTCATACAACTGACTATACGTATTTCTCTGATATCAGATGGCATCAACAAGTAGAACGGCATATATGTGCCTTGTCTGATCCTTGTGGTTTGCAAACGGCATTGCGAATATTTTTAACACGATAAAACATTAATGGTAAATTCGCTCTCAACATACCCTACGACGCCCTGGGTGTTAGCCGCGAAACACAAGTGTGAAAGTATGAGACATGCTTCCAGATCAAAGTGGTTTGTCTTGTGTTTGGAAATGAGGTGTGCTATGCGCTATAATATGGGTGGCCATAAAGGAGTTAAATTGAAAAAGGAACTCATTTCAGTGGATTTGGCTAAACCATAAGAAATTAACCGGTAAATAAACATACATTCATTATAATGTAACTCCATCAGCAGGCCCATTTATACCAGAAGTAATACTACATGGAAAGAATTCGTTGATTCGCATTAAAAGTAGGGCAAATATGCATTTTATCATGCTATAGAAGGAAACATTGCGTCCTCCTGGTCTTGTTAGAAATATTTCAAGACGCACAAACAGTCATCCTTCCCATTCTCTCGCACGTTTAATACAGATCTCATTAAGCAAAGATCTGAGATGATCCGAACTTTCCTGCGGAGTTCAGTCAAGTTGTCGCCATCGTCTATTTGATATTCGGTGGCAACGGGCTCACGAAAGATCTCACCGCATAATATGTCGTAGTAAGAAAACATGTCAATTGCCGGGGCATCACTGTCGAACCAATAGCTAATTGTTGGTCATCTCATGCTTCCGTAGATTTCTTGTCATTCGCGGTGAGTAATTACCGTTTCCTGCCAGTTCATCAGCAGATGAGTGTGTTGCTTTGCTAGATATTACACAGTCGAGAAAGGGGAGCAACCCCCGAACGGTGCAAGAACAAACGGGTGAAATGCCACAATTATCCTATTCACGAAGCTCAATATATTTGTGTATACTGAAACCACATTCAGATGATTCAACACCTCTCCTTATTGCAAAAGTTGTTAAAGACACAATAGCAGGACAAAATTCCGGCGTAATTTTACATCCGTGAACAAACCACTCCTTTACGGCAAAACACGGTGGTGCAGGATACTACAGCCATCTCTTGAGCAAAACGAAAAGCTCAACACGCTGCCTGTGCCCAATCTTGGAGGCTATGCTAAGACGTACTTCGCGCGCGAATTCGTTGCCTCAATTTTTGACGTGCATCTGTACTGTCGGAGTTCCCCCATTTCTCGAGTTTTGCAGGAGTGGCGCGCTGTGTCGCAGCTACCTTAAACCCCTAGCTACCTGTTCCTCACTATTCCTCAGTCGGAGAAGAGCAGGGCTACGTTTGTGAAGGCTGTGTGCTAGGCGAAATGCTCACTCCTATTTCCTTCATCCATGGCTAATAAACGGAGTATCAAACAGTTCCAACTTTGAGTTCCCCTTGTCTAAAGAATGTTTGATGCAGTCGGCCAGTCAGTCATTTGATATATCGTATGCCTTAATTGTTGACTTCTTCAATGATTGCACTCACTCAGTGCCTTCCACCGTTGTTTGTGCGCTCGTACGGCTTGTTCTTGCGTTAAAATCTCCACATGTAAAGGAATGCAAGGCGGCAGATTATTCAGGGTTGCCAGAAGTCTAAACATTATTGCGACAGCAATTATATGGACTCGCCATGCGCATTTCTGCTGTCGGAGTCGCCGTGAGGTTCTGTATAAAGTCCAAGGGCGATAAAATCGTCGCCGCGCGCCCTATGCTGTACGTGCAACTAAAAGCGTGTTAGGGTGAGGCGGCGATACTCACTCAATCTCGCGCACGCAATGGAGGAAAGCGTGGAGGAAGCGCGCCGCCTTCCGGCGTGCGAAAGGCTTCGGGTTTGGGTAGGGAGGTAAAGGGGCGCGTGTTATTTATGGCGGCACGGGCGGCTGCGCGCCCCAGGCCGGGCCGCTGTATCTTGCAAGTCATCTGCTAAGGGTACGGAGTCCGCGTTGCACTGTGTTTTCGCGGCGGCGTAGTTCGCGCCGATGCGAGCGGCTGCACGAAGGTGAATTCACTCGCTGCTGCTGCCGCTTTTCCTCACTGCACTGTTTTGACGAGTTTCCGCGATCATCGAGTGAGATGTGTTCATATTTGCTTATTTGTGCGCGCGTGACACCATGCTCGTTAATTTAGTTAGTGTACCTGTGATTGCAAGTTTATGCGGCCGATAAAACTACTATCCTTACTTCGTATAGCTGTCCACTAATTTGCTCTCGCAATCGAATTTCTGGACACACCGCTGATGTATATTATACCTATTCTCATGCGCGCCATTACTAAGACAGGCGGGTTGTTCCTGTGCACGTTAATAAGTATTGATTGATTGATTGATTGATTGATTGATTGATTGATTGATTGATTGATTGACTGACTGACTGACTAATTGATTGATTGCGTAAAGATCTTAGCGGCCCAGTGTGTCGGTAATAAAAATGATATCGCTCTTTTGCGTCAGAAGTTGTTTACAGTGGTCAGGAACCCTTTGGACAAATGAAAATAATTTCCTGCAGTATATTTTCTCGCCAAGGTGCATTGAAGACCTTCGACATGTGCGAGAGTAAGGCTTTAGGCATTTAACTTGGCGGTGTTCTCGATTCGTGATGACATGCATCCGTGGATACATATTCCAGAGCAGAGATGAGCACGTATGCCTAAATTTCTCAACACCCGAACCTCAACGATCACAATGGAGGTCCTCCGACTGGTAGGTGATTGAGGAGGAGTACACGTTATCGTATTTTGAGGATGAGTGAAACTCATATAATTACGTGCAACCTAATATAGCAAGATTAGGCGAAATCAGCGAATATTGTTGATGTCGGGATGGCGCGAGGATCTGTCAGGTCATCACCCATCGTTGATTACAAGTGATAACCAGGCACGTACCCAGGATTTTGTTTCGAGGGGGGGGGGCAACCCAAGTTAACTTTTCTATGTAAATGAGGGGGGGGGGGTACCTGAGGGCGGGTACCCACCATTCGCTATAAAAACGCATAAACCCACAAAAGAGAAATGAAATAAGGTGTGTTTTACAGGGACATCTGTGCGATACACCTCTCTTTTACTTGGCAAACAAAGAACCCCGCCAAATGCACTCGCGCAGGAAAGAAGCGCAGAAAGAACACTGCCAAGAACAAGTAAATAAGCGAAAGTGTAAAATAGAGATTACTTTAGTAGAAAACAGCAGTTGGCAACGAAGGTACACGGACCACGTGAAGTTCTGTTACTCCGCCAGCCAATGACAGAAGCAAACAAAGTTGTCGTCATACGGCCTTTTCAAAATGGCGCCGTACTTGTTACCTCCGGAGCGTCTGCTGTTCTTCAAAACTCTTTTCATCGGCAGAAACAATGAGGTGTGCAACAGACATGGACAAAATGTATCGAGTCTGAGCATTTCACTCTTCAAAAGTCTGCTGTGCAGTTCATTTCACTGCTGAACCCCGTTTTACGCATGAAACTTCACTGCCAACTGTAGTGAACCTTCACAACAAATAGTTGTAGCGAAGCAAGCATGTTATTTCAGTTCAATAATGAATTAGGCATTCGCCATTCCACTATGATAGGCGAGGGGAAAGGTATAAAATTACGCGCTTATAATTTTATTTTTGTAGTTACGGCCTTATTTGGGTAACAGAAGAGGTTTGAAGT
Organism: Dermacentor albipictus; assembly: GCF_038994185.2. NCBI lineage: Eukaryota > Metazoa > Arthropoda > Arachnida > Ixodida > Ixodidae > Dermacentor > Dermacentor albipictus. Next base: position 267,188,901 of record NC_091821.1, read on the forward strand.
ACGAATTATTTGCAGCCTCACGGAGGAACAGTGGTTGGCGGCTATGAGGGCGTGGGCGGGGCTTCATTGCCGACTTAAGAGGAAGCTTTAGATCGGGTGCTCCTATCTAAATACATGTAAAAGGAGAATTCGTTTTTCTCAGCAACAACTGCACCAAACTTGACGAGGTTTGTTCCCTTTAAACGAAAAACTGAAACTATAGTGACTGTTGGTTTCAAATTTTTGCTTTTTGTCGTCAATTTTTTATTAAAAATTATCAAAAATCGAAAATTTTCAGAAAACGAGACTCTGTTTACAACTCTGTCTTTCGGCAACGAAGAATGATATCACAATTCTGTGAATTGCATCTAATAGTACATTTAAAGCGGACAAAAGCGATATGTTACATATGAATCTCAAAAAATTTAGCAATATGGAAATACATCTTTTGCCGAACTCTTGTAAACAACGTAACAAATTCACATAAGACGTAAAATAATATATCGAATTTGTCCGCTTTGAATGGTCTAATGGATGCCGTTTACAGAACCGCGACATCTGTTCTTGATGCAGAGCTATGGATTTGTAAACTTCGTGCTTCTATTTCTTTTTCAAACAGCCGAATATTTGAACATCTTTCTAACAAAATTCAGGCACTAAATCGAAATTCCGCTTGAAACAGTCACTAGAATTTAACTGGCTTTCTCAAATGCAACAAATTTCATTAAAATTGGTCCAGGGGTTATCTCATAAAAACGTTCTTGCGTTTTACGTGTATTTGAATAGGCCGCCTCGGAGTTGGGCCCGAGCCAAATCTTCCTCTCAGATTGTGTCCAACTATAGTAGCGTTTTTTGAATTATCTCTGGAAGAAATATACAGAAATATTTATTTGCAGAACAATCACAGTTCTTTTAGATCCCTCGTTTAATGCTCTAACAAGTTAAGCGCCACAACCAACTCTTATTGTTGTTTGGGAAGTTACGTAACTATGCGTGACCGCCAGTCGCGTACAACCGCGTATGGCGCAGGAAGCTGCGACTCTACACGTACTGCGCCCACCGCGGAAGGTTAGAAAAACATCTACATAAGTACAGCAGAGAAGTGGCAACGTTAAGCGGCTCGAATGATAACTGTAGAAGCGTCTTTCAGAACACACGGAATCACACGAAACACGTTTTCTCTATTTCCTTTTGAAATAAAAATAGGATGATCAATCAATATTTTAATAAACAACGGTTCCATTTGTTAATTTTCGCTTTTCCTTCCTGTTTGGCTGTTGCCTTGGCTCTCTCCCTTGGTATATCGCTTAATTTCTCAAATCCTTGCGGCTCTTGTTTCCAGTTGACAATTTTGCACGAAAATTTAAGAGCTGTACAATTAGGGAAAAACCAGACGAGTTAACAGATGACAGTCATATTGCCTATGAGTTTCAAGGTTATTATAGGTATTGAGGATGGATGCTATCTCGCATTATGTTATTTTCCACCTTATCTAACCCATATCACGGGTATATGGTTCCGAGGATCTGTCAGCGTCGCGGCGAGCAGTCACTCGAGGAAATAATGAAACAAAAAGAAAAATAAAACGCTATTGGCATTTTCTCTGGCCGCAACTCGCTCGAAGTGCATACAGACCAGCTGACCACGAACTGAATCCCTTTTCTGGTCCCTGGATCAGTCTAAACGAAGACGGTTGAACTTACGAAGCAACAACAATGGGCGTGACCGTTCAATAGACGGTAACAATTCAATGCACCTCGAGTTAATCGCGCGGGCACCGAATGGATGAGGAAACTGGCAATCACATCCCAGGAGACGTCGATAACTACCTCCATTCAAAAGGAGTGAAAAAGGCAGCAAAATGTTGACCGCCGAATAGCTGTCAAGTCTCAGCATTGATTTGGCGGCGCTTTAGGAATGTGTGTGAGAAATGGTGGCGTGGGTGGGGAACCGGGGGGAAGGCGCGGGCCCCCCCCTCCCCGGGCCCCCCCTTGGGTACGTGCCTGGTGATAACCTTGATTTATTGAGATACATGAGGATGTAGATGTATGCTTACTTTAAAAAAAGAAATAAAAATAAAAATGAGATACACTGGCTCCAATAATGGTTTTAGATTGTGCCTTATAGCTTTGTGTTGTTCATTGCAGTCTCGGCCAACGGGCTCGTTCTTTCAAGTGCGTAAACAAGCAACATGTTACAGAGGCGAGACAAGTACAAAGATGACGAACCCGCCGCGGTTGCTCAGTGGCTATGGCGTTGTGGGGTCGTACGAAGTCGCGGTTTCGATTTCCGGTCGGGGCGGCAGTTGGGGGCAGAATTACGCCCGTGTAACGGTGCGTTGAGTACAGAACCCAATTTCGTGGACAAAATTATTCCCATACGCTCCACTACAGCATCTCTCACAGTGGACTTTCGCGACAGTAAGCAACCACAATAATAAAAAAAAATTACGGAAGTCACGGCCGGCGATAGGACAGGATAGATAAACTTTATTAAAAGAATAGTAAAAATAATCGCTAATGGTCGGGGCCCGTATTCCAGGGTTCCGCTGGCTCTTGCCATCTCAGCTCTCTGGATCAGCTTGAGCTGGTCGTTCAGGGCCGAGCTGGACAGCAGTGCCTCATATTGCTCCTTCGTGGTGTTCGTGTCATTGTGTTCTATGTTGTGTAGCGTGCACTCCCACGTAATTTGGTATAAGGTTGGTGCAGCCCCGCACCACGGGCATTCGTCCCTGTAGGCTGTAGGGTGTATGCGATGTAATATGTGTATAGATTCGTGTAAATGCCTCTGTGGAGTCTACGCCAGGCAGCGGCATCCTCTGTCTTTAGATTTCGATGGGGAGGTGGATATGGCAAGCGATTTCCTCTGTGGTAGTTCACGATAGCTGCAAATTCGAGGTCGGCCGGGTCGGCGTGATGAGTGTTTGGTTATGCAGAAATCCTCGAGCTGCTCTGTCGGCGTGCAGGCGACCCGGGATGCCAGTGTGGCCCGGTATCCAGATGATGCATGGTTTGGGTGGTGATGTTCTCAGTGTCCTCCTCGAATAGTTTTGCTTGTATTTGTGCAGCAGGTCTTCTGATTCATCCCTGTAGGAAGATGCGGCAGGCCTGCTGGGAATCCGTGAGCATCGTCAGTGGTTTGTTTGTGTGTTGGGTTTCGCGGATGGCTAACGCGATGGCCAGCTCTTCGGCTTCCATGATCGTGCTGGGGCGGATCGATGCAGCGGAGGTAACGGGGCCTCGACGGTCGCATACCAGTGCCACTGCTCCCTGGTTCTTCGTCCCATACGTGGCAGCGTCCGTAAAAGGGGCCGTGGTATGGAATCTGAATGTTTTCTCCATGTACTGGGCCTTTGCTCTACTCCTGCCGGAGTGCAGGTAGCGGGCCACACACACACGCACACTTACGCTTCTCAAAACCAGTGTCAAGGCTATATCACGCATGATCTCCCACTTAACATCCAAGAACAGAGGCACAAAGGCAGGGGACACCCTCCAACTGGTCAGCAGCCTGGGGGTGAGCAGAATCACATAAAGCCTGCCCTACTACCATCTCACACAGTCCGAGATGAAGCAGGCCGACACGCTCTTCAGGATGACTTTCAAGACCACTCTCCGCCTGCCGATGAGTACATCGACTGAAAAATTATTGGCGCTAGGGTTGCACAACACCCTCAGTGAACTGACAGAAGCCCTTTACGTCTCGCAACAACCGAGACTTGCGCGCACTCGCACGGGCCGGCAGCTCCTACAAACCTTGGCCTTCCAAGCTACAACAACGCGTACCCGAGAAGCCTGCTCGATACCTCGTTCCGTCTAGGACAGGTATCACGTTGCCCCCCGATACCACGCAACATGGACACTAACCTACGGCCGGCGAGGCAGTAACAGCATTTCATCCTTTGCTGCTTTTTTTCTTTTTCTCATAACTGCGGGGGCTTTCGGCTGAGCACGCTGCCAATGTCTGACATCAGGTCAGCAGTAGTATAGACTACTCCATAAAGCGAAACGTCCACTATAAAGAAAAAAAATCATGGATATTGTGAGTTAACGTGCCTGAGACTAGCCTGAATAAAGTTCAGCTTCTTAGGGTATATTAATAATAATAATAATAATAATAATAATCTGTCGCGTCTACCGGCGTGACAGATTCCGTTCCGGTCGTTGACCTGACCACCCTTCGCGGACTTCTTCAGGCGCTTGAGGGAATATCCTACCTCAGCGATGCAGTGGCGTAGCTGCGGAATGATTACGCACGGTTGCACAGGAAAAGCGCGCAGGCATGCGCACAGTGAGCCGAAGCTATGGGCGCTCTTCGAGCCGAGGTGCGCGTTCTACGAGTCAGGTTTGCCAGAGGGCGCAAGCCTTCATCGCCCACTTATCTGCTGCTGCGCCGCCGGCACAACCGTCCAAGGCAACGACTTAGGCTGTGCTTCGCCGAAGACCGCTGACCATCTGCCCCGCTTACCTCCTGCACTGGATCGGCCTGCTTCGTCGAATGCTCGCGCTGCTGACCGGTTGCTGTGCCTACCTGCTTCGATGGACCTGTCACCTGCCAGTCAGCCAACGTTGAAGTGAAAGTCAACACTGAGTGCTGGCTGCTGTGACACCACCGGGATTATTGCTGCTTTTCGCTCTGTGCACCCTCAGGCTATCTTTGTGAAAAAGCTTGCGCCTCACAACCATCCCTTAAAGCTCGCCATCCACCTATCAGCAGTTGGTGCAAAGCCCTTGTCCTGCACTCGACTAAAAACCAAGTACGATTCCTAGGCGTCATTTCATGTGTCTGTTAATGAGGCCTGATATATCAGCGTCTAAGAGATCCTTCACTGTGGCCGCGCTCTTGCTGCTACAAGCCCTTCAGAGGCGAACTTTACGATACTATGATACTGAAACATGTTCAGCGAGATGAAAACAAGCATCAGTGGTGTCAGAGTTTTCTATCAGAATGTTCGTGGATTATACACAAAGGTGAACGAATTTTTCTCCAACGTCATTTCATCTTGTTTTCCGATCATTGCCTTAACAGAGACATGGTTGAGCTCTGAAATACCATCTAGTTCATACTTACCGCCCACTTATTAAGTTTTTCGACGAGACCGCGATCCTTCTTCGCCAAAATCAAAGGGTGGTGGAGTCCTGATTGCGATCAATCAATCATTGAAATCCGTTCGGCGCCCTGGTTTAGAATGTGCAACGGAATGTGTCTCGGGGGAGATTTTCGGTGCTGGTAGTAATTGCCATTAGTAGGGAATTTCTATGCTGCGCCTGATATGAATATTGAGATGTACATGACTATTCTAGCCACTATTTAAAATGTTATATCGGACCATGCTAACCATAAAATACTCATAATTGGTGACTTTACTACGCCTGGCATTTCATGAAATTTCAACCAATTCTCTTTACTTATCTGCCAAGTGCAACTCGTTACTTGATCTTATATTTTTTCCATCTCTGCGTTTATTAACAATATTCTGAACTCTTGTGCCAATATACTAGACCTATGCCTTAGTAACGCAGAAGCTGTGAATGTGTCCTGTGGCGACTTTCCTCTTCTTAAGCCAGATAAATATCATCCCCCGCTTTATATTTCATTACAATTCGCGATACCTACTAGCAGGAGATTAAAGGATACAGCAACCCCTCGGTCTTTTAATTTCTCAAGCGGAGATCACGTGGGTCTTTACCACTATCTTAATAATGCGTGCTGGTCTTCAGTAGTAGAACTAAGAGATGTTAATGACCAATTCACGGCATTCACGAATATTATTCATGATGGATTTAAGAACTTTCTACCACTAAAAGGTGCTAAACGATCTAAATTTCCCCACTGGTTTTCTGTTGAACTGAAAACAATTTTGAGGCCAAAAGACCGTGCTCACAGGAAGGCACAGTGTACAAATCAGGAACACTGGCATAGAGATTTAAAAATGTGCAGGGTACTCTCTAAACGTCTTTACAAGCGTGATCATTCCATCTATATAGCACTCCTGGTCGCTAGTACTTCGCTAGACACGTTCGTGAACAGTCCTCAAACAATACGAAACAAGATATCTCTCTACTTAGTGGCGACGACCAACCTGTCCCAGATGTCGCGGGCACCTTCGCCCTACACTTTGGGTCTGTTTACGATGAAGGGTACAGTGATGGAGTTAGCGAGCTTTACAATCACCCTTCCCTGGATTCAAGTCTATCGGTCTCAGAGGAACTCGTCTTTAAGAGCATCGAACGCTTTAAACCGTATTTTTCGTGTGGACCTGATGACATTTCACCTGCTTTGATTAAGGCGTACGGGTCCTTGCTTGTTCCTGTGCTTACTTGTATTTTTAATTCTGCTTTAAAGACGAACACATTCCCAAAGGCTTGGAAAACAGCGCGGGTCGTTCCCAGCTTTGGGTCAGGGGCAAAAACTGCTGCGAGTAACTACAGGCCTATTTCTCCGTTATGTGCAGCATCTAAATTATTCGAGTCAAATCTGCGCTCAATAATTTCATCCTCTATTAAATATACTATCATTCCTCAGCAGCCTGGATTCATATCGGGACATCCACAATTACCAACCTCGTTAGCTTCATGATGCATGCCTCTCAAGCAGTGTATAAGAAAGGACAGCCGGGTGTCATTTATTTTGGCCTCAGTAAGGCGTTTGATGTCGTATGCCACAAAATACCCCTTCCAAAGTTGACACTACTTGATCTGCACCAGTCTGTCACAGCGCTGATAAGAAGCTACCTGCGCTACCATTACTGCTACATTAGTGTAAATGGTCACTCGTCAAAACTTTATGCGGTTACAAGTGGAGTTCCTCAAGGTTCTGCCCTGGGCCCTCCTTTTTTCTCGCTGTTTCTTAATGACGTTTCGACAGTCATTCAGAGCTCTTCAATTGTGTTATATGCTGATAACGCGAAACTTTTCAAAGCGGTAAAAAATGTTAACGACTGCGCCGCCCTTCAGAAGGATATTGCAGATGTTGCGTCATGGTGCGCTGAAAACAAGGTGATAATAAATGCATCAAAAACGAAAGTTGTAAGCTTTACGCGAAAGGCTAACAGGACTTTATTTACGTTAGCGTTAAAGATGTTCTGCCAAGAGCTCAGGGAACGAAGGACATTGTAGTGTACTTCGAAAGCTCTATGAGTTTCTCGCTCCGCGCTCAGCAGACGAGGCAGCGTGCACTTCGAACGATCGGCACAGTATGTCGGGTGACGAGAGACTTCAAACAACCTGGGCCATTTGCAACTTTATATAAGAGCGTATGCCTTCCAGTTCTTGGGTACGCTACCGTAGTTTGGGGCGGCACTTGTAGGTCAAATTGTGAACTTCTCGAAAATGTGCAAAAGAAGTTCACATCTATATTTAAAGACCGATTCTGTCAAAATCCTGCCATCTCCATATAGAGCTAACACAGACACTTATGTTACCTACCCTCACCTGTAGACGCAATAAGTCGAATGTTTTTTTTTTCTTCACAAATTATTACATGGAAAAACCTGCTGCTCTAACTTGCTTTCTAAAGTGCGCTTTTACATTCCGCAGAAATGCACAAGAAAACAGCACGCCTTCAGATTTTTGTGACCCTCTAGCTAGAGTGCAGGTGACATTTAACACCCATTCAGAGTGCCTGGATATCTTCATGCCTAACTTCAATATTTTCCTGAAATGGGTTGCAGAGGTATTTCAATAACTGAACAAAAAACTCTCATATCTGTTGTGTGTTCCGTCATTATGTAATCATTTCTTCTGTTTCTCCACTTTTTCTTTGTATTCTCTTCGTGTACACATTTTATACTCTTTTAAAATCTGTATTTCCGAAATTATTTTTTTTTAATGTGTGCGCGCGTGTGTATGTGTGTGTGTGTGAGCTTGAATTGTTCTTCCTGTGCATTGTTTTGCCGAGTGCGCCAGCACCAAGACCCTTGAGGTTGTTCCTGTGCACTTGAATAAACACCTTTAATTTATTATTATTATTACTATTATTATTATTTTTTTATAATTATTATTATTATTATTATTATTATTATTTTATGTAGTAGTAGTAGTAGCAACAGCAGCAGCAGCAGCAGCAGTAGTAGTAGTAGTAGTAGTATTTGAATGCGTCTCAGTGGTCTGGAATAACACAAGCAAGTAAAACTGTAAAATAATCGAGCGCGCGCAGAAAAATTCATGAGCATATATATATATATATATATATATATATATATATATATATATATATATATATATATATATATATATATATATATATATATACCAACGCTCGTTTTCTGTCCTCGCGCACCAACACCATTTCAAGTATGGATAATTATCCCACCCTACCGTCACTTAGCTGCAAATGTAATCGTGGCGACGTCCCCTTTTTGTGGAAAGTCATTGACGAAATTATTCAATGCACTGATCTATTAGCTTCTTTTTTCGATGGTTTCCGCATAAGACTATCGTGGAACACAGGCCCTTCCACGTTCCTGCCTCTTTCAGCAGACACTCACCACTCCACAGAAGGCAACGTCTTCACAACAGTCACTTTGTCCGCCTCGATGACCGTCAAAACGTGTTGTCGGCTTTCTGTTACGCGCTTCACAATTTCTCTTGGGCCTTTCTGCTAGCTTCACTCTTCTCCTGTGCTCTCATGGTTTCTCTGTCCTTCCATATATCTACGTCACCTCATAAAATGCACACATTTATAGCCATCGAGTGGTGTTTAAGCACCGTTGTCCATAGCGGCACCTTATGTGCATGTCTTTATTTCGTCTCTATATAATGCGTTATTGCTGAATTTTCGTTTGCTATATGTACCCTCTTTATCCTGTTCTTTCCTTTTCATTCTATTTTTTTATCCCATCTCTCTTGGTAGCAGTTTTTTTAAAGCGAAGCCTGCTTTGCGAAGCGAGCTCCCGGACATTTTTGACTATGGCTGCTGGCTGGGGGCTTCTGTCTTGCCGAATAACGCGTTTAAAAAATGAATTGAACTGCGTGTCCGATGGTGCGTGGCATCGAACCTTGGTCCTCCAACACAGCAGCCCGACGCTCCAACCGTTGGGCCACAATCGCGTTTTTTCTTCTTTTTTTTTTGTTCGCGATGATTACGATCATTTTGATACTATGGCACATACTGACTACGGGGAATTGGCCAAGGAGTGGGCGACACATTTAAAATAAATAAGAAAAGAAAATATGAACAAATGCACGGTCATGTAACAGAATTGTCACACTGCGTATAGCACGGACGCGCGAGAGCACATGCGCGCGTGACCGCTGCCTTTAAAGGCCAAAGATGCAGGGATGAAATTGGGCAAGTTTACAGCATTTCCCTGACGGTTTCACGAAAGGCTCGCTTCACCTAGATTCCAACATGTGCGTTCGATCTGCCTAATTTTTCCTCTTCTTTATTTATATGTGTGCCAATATTCCGACCTCCGGTTGTTTTGGCGCACGAAATTAAGGTTGATCAGTAATTATGATTAGCTCTATTATTATTTATATTGTCCGTCAAACTTAAAAACTCTGCGGAAAAGAAAGAACGATTAAGGAACGCCACAGGCCCCCGGCTGAAAAAAAGAAAGATAATAAACAAACAAACAAAAAAATAAATAAAAGCTTCTCGTAAACATGCGTGTGCGTGCGCATGCACGAGCAGCTTGCGCAGTGATATCGCCTCTGTTTAACCCTGAGACAAATGTTAAGGGCAGCCCAACGCGTTGCGGGAGGGGATAACGCGAACAGAAGCAGTAAACATTTTTGTCATTGCTATCCCGCTCTTTATGACTTGGCGCTATCGGGGAACAGGAGAGAGACACCGAGGCCCTTTGGCATTGCGCTGCTACGTCATTAGCCATCCTTCCCACACATCTGAGGTTGCATCGGAAAACGTAGGCGAAATTAGCGCCTACCATTCGCGAGCGCGTTTCTGATCCTTTGGTGTCCCCCTCATAGATGACGTTCGCAAGCACTGCGCACTTTGTGCGATTGAAAACAGCTCTGCGCTGCAGCAGCGTCGCTGTCGTCGTCGAAGACGAGTATTTATGTCCCCATTCCGCTTTCCGCATACACGACCCTTACACGTGGCGGTGTCGGCTTCGAGTGTCCCGAAATTGCTACGTGCTTCCACGCTAAGCCTCGTTCGAGATAGCCCTGCTGCTGAGTTGTCTCACGAGCCGGCTGTGGCGCCGCCGTGCCGCAACGAATTCGGGGACTGCCATGTCGGAGCCTGTGAGGCCACCTTCCGAAGTGAGTGCAATGAACTTTCTGGTCGCTGATTGTGTAACATTGTGCAGCGCTCTGAATTGCACGGCTGCTGTAGCGACGGCCTCTGCGAAGCGTTGTCTGATATCCTCGTTGGAATAACTTTTTACGCGATAATTAGCGGGCGATTTCGAAGGGCACCGAAATATTTCCACACGGATTTTCTTTGTGTTGCTCATAAGGACTTGACGCAGTTAGCGTTGGAGCATGCGATAAAGCGCGCAGTTAAGCATCCGAGACAGTTTCAGGGGGAAACAGAAACGCCGTAAAAGAGGGAAAATGTGATATACAGTAAGGACACTTTTATTCTAGTTCTACTGCGCAGAAAACCACGCTCTCAAAGTCGGGTGGTAATTGCACTCAAATGCTCAGAATCGTGATGCATGCGTCAAGGCTTGTGCATCTCGTAGGTTCATGCTACTGAGACGAAAATTCTGTGCCTAAATAAGTGTGCTAGCGGTGTTTCGTGCACAAGAGGCTTTGTTCTACAAGTTCCAAAGACACATTCTCAAGCAGAAAGAACGCAGTGGCCGAGCTAAATCGATGGCGCTTTCCAACATTTCACCACCGTTCCGGAAGGAAGAAATCCCAACTTTCATTCGATGCATATTCTTTCATGGCGGCACAGGGCCAGCCTGCCTGACCGGTACCATAGTCGCACCACAGCAGAGGCAACTGCTAAAGAGCGCCGCTGTCTAAGACCACGCATGAAATACGGTTTACCGTATGTACTTGTGAAAGTTCACAAGCGCCAACAGCGGTCTAAGCACGCGCCCTCGGCCGTAGGTCAGAAGTCAGCCCTGATTAGAGCAATGTGTTCGCACCACTGTCATTCGCACGCATCCAGCGGCGAGCGTTACACAAATAAGGCTTTGCAGCGCTCCACGCTCATTAACCGGCGATGGCCGTGAACACGAGAACGTGATGCAAAGCCGCAAATCCCGTAACTTACCTGCGCTTTTTCGCGCGCACAGACTGAACAGAATTCGACCCACGAAGCTAGCTTAGTGGCTATGGCGTTTCTCTGCTGAGCTCGAGGTCATGGGCTCGATCCTGATCGCGGCGGGTACATTTCCAAGGGGGGCGAACTGCAAAACACGTCCGTGTACCTAGATTTCCATGCACGTTAAAGAAACCAAGGAAGTCCACATTTATCCGGCGTCTCCCACTTCGGCGTGCCTCATAATCAGATTGTGGTTTCGGCACGTAAAATCACCTAATTTAATTAGTTGTTTGTTTAATTCAGACGTGGCAGTGTACAGCGTCCCCCATGTTTATTATCGTTCGAACGTCGGCCGCACGGCGTGTCAGCGCCTTATAACGGCGCGAAGAGGCAAGATCGGCAATAGTACTCGTAACGATTATTTGATTATAGTATAAGGCTACAGATTACAACAGGACTAGCTGTGGTTGACGTTATTTTTTTTTTCGTGAGGGATGCGTCGGACTGCATTTCACAATGGGAAAAATTTCTGGCGACAGCCGTAGAGATTTCTAGATTTGCCTATAAATTTTGCACCGAGACATGCGTGCTGGCGCTACCAGCCACGATATGTTAATTAAACCTTTGCTATTGTTTTGATCCAACCATTCCAAGGTCGTAAAGAATGTTTTCTTGCCTGCGTTCTGTTTTCTCAAAATCGTGACCACAGTATGACAATCGGCTTCCAGGAGCAATTATCTAGGCTATATACTGCGGTCTACCCAAGCTGCTGCCTGTGTATGCTCGTGAGGTGGGTAAAACAGAAGGCACAAAAAGAGAGCGTCGCCATGAAAGGAAGCGGATTGTCCCGCAGAATTTTTTCACTATGCAAGATTACCAACTAGCCCAGCAGTTAACTCTTCGTAAGTGCATACACAAGTTGTCGCATAATTTCAAGAATATTGCAAACAGTCCTTGAACAGGTTAAGTGCCAGGTCTCCTGTTTGCCTGATATTCTTTCACGTACAATATGGAAATTGCCAATTTTTCGCATAAAAAGGCAGTTTTAGGGGACTATATTATCAAGTGACTGCAATCAGTGTTTCAATATCAGATAACTGACCAAACCACAGCGGAGCACCTCCATTTAAATTTCAATGCGTACCGCCCACCGCGCGTTCTTCGCCGGTTATCGAATGTCTGGAACACACGGCAGAACGGTGGGCAAAAAAGTATACTGACAGAGCTACGTTACAAAGTTAGAAACCAAAGTAGACAAAAGTGCGTAAAGCGATGTGACACGACGCATTCTGCTGTTTAGGAAGATAAACTTCATTAATTCCATTGTGCCACTCGCGATAAGAGCGACACGTCACGAAGAACTCTGATCAGCCCCTGCACGTTCGTCGGTTCGAGGTCAGTCTCGGAAACAAGGAGCACAATGAATACGCGACTTCTGATGCAGTGTTCTTTCTTTCCTTCTGTATTGGGTAACGCGCATAGTTCATAGGCGAGATATGTCCTACGATGCAAACAGGTGCTACCGTGAAACAAACAAACAAAAATATTAAATATGGGGTCTTACGTGCCAAAACCACTTTCTGGTTATGAGGCACGCCGTAGTGGAGAACTCCGAAAATTTCGACTACCTGGGGTTCTTTAACGTGCACCTAAATCTAAATTCACGGGGCGAATTGCAAAAGCACTCGTGTCTCGTACACTGGGGGCACGTGCAAGATCCCGTGGTGGTTAAAATTAATTCGAAGTCTCCTGCACTAGTGCGTGCCTCATGATCAAATCGTGGTTTTGGCACGTAAAGCCCTAGAATTCAATTTTACACTTCAGATTGCTGAAGCATTCTTTATTTAATAAAAAAAAAATCAGACATTCACCCAATCGTAGCAATGCTACAAAGGAAACCCATATGGATTTCTCGAAAGGAAGGCCTCGCAGATGAAGAAAAATTCGTCCTGGTCCGGGACTCGAACCCGGGACCACCACTTTTACGGGGCAGCCGCTCTACCACCTAAGCTAACCAGGTGGCTAGCAGATGGCAGGGCGGAGTCGAATCTGTCAACTCGTAGCAAAGACAAGAATTTGACTTAATCGGTCTGCAGAAACCCTCAAGGTGGTGAGAAGTAATTAAGGAAAAATGAAAAGTCCACCCAATCGTAGCAATTGCTACAGCAACTTCGCCCTGCCATCTGCTAGCCGCCTGGTTAGCTCAGATGGTAGAGCGGATGCCCCGGGTTCCGGTGGTCCCGGGTTCGAGTCCCAGGCTAGGACAAATTTTTCTTCAACTGCACGGCTTTTCTCTCGAGGAACTTAGTATGAATTTCCTTGGTAGCAGTTCCTACGATTGGGTGGTTGTCTCATTTTTCCTTAATTACTTCTCTCCACCTTGCGTGTTTCCGCCGAACTATTACGTCAATATTTTTGTGAACTTAAACTGCGCTAGGGACGAGACACCGAGGTAGATGAACACAGGATGAACACCAACTAGCCTCCCAACACTCTCATATTACGTCAAGCAATCTTTTTTTTCCCAGGTCCGGTGGCATGTGCGTTGCAAGGTCGTCTGTAGTACTGCATAAACTAGAAGTTGATTATTTAGCCGCTAATCCTTAAACTTTTACACTTGTTTGTGTCATGGTATATATTTGCCTGACAATAAACTACAGTTGCTAGTCTGCGCTCGTATCGTGTTTCTTTCTCGTCCCTTGTGTTTTCGCGACATATTTCGTCAGTATGGAATACGAACTCACCCAGCATTCAGTACATTCATACCATATGCATTGTGCGTGACTTGAAAAGTCTTTCGTGTGCTTGATCATTTATATTGTTGATGATGTACCCACTCCACCCTGTACATAGTATATTGTTGGTTTGTGGTCTGCTGCTCTACCCACCCGAAATGCAGAACGAAGAGTAGGCCCAGTCTGTAGAGACTCTTTTTGCTTCTCTTCGTCGGCATTTCCTGAAACGTCCGAATAAAAATGAAATGAAAATATCGTAATTTTGTAAACTGCAATTAATAATATACTAATGCGGATAAATATTAGTTATCATGCGCTCCGCGTTCTGAAATATACCACTCATTTGTCAGTAAGACATTAGACAAACCCTCGCAGGTTTTGCAATAAGTTCACATATGCTGCAAAATTATTATTCCAAGTTTGTCCGCTTTGTCGGAGATGTCTGTTTTGTGTGCAGAGTTACGAATTTTGTAAACTTCATGCTTCAGTTTTTTTATACGTAGCAATCATCAGGTATAATTTTAAAAAATCCAGGCTTTAAATCAAAATTTTGCTTCGCACAGTCGCTAGAATTTACATTTGTTTCGTAAGTTAGTGCAACGACTGCGGTTGGTTGGCTGTCTCAAAAATCCGTCGACGATTACGATACTCCCTAATGCGAAATTTCAGCGCAGCTCTATACGTGTTTTCATTTCGCAATATATTGGCTGGCGCGGACAATCAGCTGTCTCGTGCGGCACATTGCAAACGGAGTGAAGTGTGGCACGACTGCCTTGCAAATCGGGAGATCGCGAGAGGCAGCGAGTGAGTGACGCGTGGGTGCGATTCGCAGCAGCCGCCGCAGACAATCCTCCGCTAATGCAGCGCTTTGTTTCCTTATATGGTACCGTTGGCGCCATCGGTGAACAGACGACGCGCGCTACTCTGGCGCCATCTCGTAGCCATCATCGCCGCGGAGTCAGTCTTGCGCGGCACTACGCTTTTCTTCTCGCGCTTTTGCCGTGACATCCTCCTCCGCTTTCCTCCTCGCGCTCTCTTCGCTATCGCCGTCTTCCATCGTACGCTGCGGCGTTCGCTCCTTCATCCTTCGCTGTGCTCATTCGCTCGGTTACGCCAAGGACGACGATGCCGACGCTCGCCGGGTGCTTTAGAGCTGCGCTCTAAAAAGCATTTGTGCTTTTTGCGTGCGTTTGAACAGGCAAATCGGAGTTGGCCCCGAGCTAAAGCTTCCTCTTAAGATCGTGGCTGAGGCCCTACAGTCGCATTGATTTACTCGGCGTGATGTTTTGCGATTGAGCGACGAAATATTGTCATGGACCACGATGGCGGCGGGTTAAAGAAAGGCAGACGCACACAAAAAAATACATAACTGACTCATGCGTCCATTCACGCATTTTCAACAGATAGCACTGGATGGCTACGTGGACTAAAAGCTGTATAGAGAGCATAATGTTCGTTTTTATCAAAATACTGAAATTTATGAAATCAACCGTTAAAAACATATACAGTAATTGGCTAGTGCCATACTACACGAACACAAAGCTGGAGCGAAGATTTCCTACCTTCCTTTTCTCTCCAGAGCGGGAGCGAGCGAAAGAAAATTCTCTTGCACGTTACGGCTGGAAAAGCTGAAAGGCAACTACCTTAGGCGACGTCACCAGAACGCCTTTTGCACCGCAACAAGCGGTTGCGCAAGAGACCAATAGTTTACAAGAGACACCTAAGCATCGCCCGTTTGGCTGTTGGGGCATCCTAATGAACTAAATTATTTGTGAAGTAATATAATTATCATCATCAGTTTACCTTGAATTTGTCCACTGCAGGACGAAGGCCTCCCCAGCGATCGCACTTTGCACAGTCCTTAACTTGTTCTCGAGCTTCTTTGTTAAACCTCCAAGTTTCTGCCTCACATGTTAGCACCGGTAGAATGCACTGATTGTGCACATTTCTTTTCAATGACACTGGTAAGCTTCCACGCAGGATTTGGTAATGCCTGCCGTATGCACTCCAACCCATTTTTATGCTTCTGTAAATTTCCTTCTAATGATCAGGGTTCCCTGTGCGTTTTCAGTTTTAGTGTGTCCCGTATTCCGGTAAACACAAGCCGACTGGGCGTTTTACTGTATGAGTGTAGGTGAAAGTTCGAACGGCCTGCACGGTGCAGCCACCTGGTGGTGCAGCGTTCAACCACACAAACCTCATCTGAAAACAACTGAGAAGCGGAATGTAGCAATAATGAAACATAGATAACTCAAGGGCCAAATAATTATGAGGTGCAAGAGGGGGGCGCTTTAGGCCAGTTGGTCCGACTTGTTTAAAAAAAAAAAGAATTGCGACTTGAAAGACGCGACTCCTTCGTCACGTCCCATCGAAGTCGCGGTTATTTTCCTCTTTAAATGTGAGGTGATGCGTGGAATCTGAAAAGGAGTAATTGTGCCAGCGCTGACGTTTGCAAATTCCATTCTGTGCTTCAAATCGGATATGTTGTCAAATCGGTAGGCCGGTTGACTTTGGGAGCCCACGGCAAAACCATAAATGAGGCAGTGCACGCTGACATGTGTTGGGACCCTTTTGACGAAGCGCAGAGCAAAATTAGTTGAAGACCCAGGAACATCGTCCAAAATAAATTGGCGGCTAAAGTGCACAAGTATTTGTACCTGAAAAGCGTATACACAGAATGGAAGAAGAGATCAAGAAAGTTGGCGACCAAATACAGGGTAATTGCAAGTGTAAATAGACAACCAGGATGAAGAAAGTGGGAGAAACAGAGGCAGCGAATTGGACGCAAAGAATGCAGACAAAAAGACCTTGGAAATTTACGAGAATGGCAAGAAACTAGAATGGAAAATCCGTACCATAACACAATGGGCAGTGCCTTGCTATTTGAGGCTCGAGCTCATTGCGCAAGGACAAAAAGATACCCGAGGAAATATTTGCAAGATGACGCATGTGTATGCTGCAGCAAAAATTGCCAGACCAGTCAGCACATCCTAATGGGATGCGAAGGGATTCACCCAGCGAGTCCCTGAGGTAATGTTCGCCTTCCAGAAGCGTTTGGATTTAGAGTGGACGGAAGCATCAACCGGTCAGCAGTCGAGATACGCAAGATACGTTTAGAGTATTGGTGGGAAAAATACGAGGACACCTAAGCACTTACGAGTTGTGAATGCGAAATCGGTAATGTCCACTTAAACACCGCTGATCGGTCCTTCGAGTTATGAATTCATCGCAGGCAGGTGCGCGCGTTGAGACGCTTGGCCAATTCCTCTTAGCACAAGGCTGGTGCACTTCGATCCATCACGTCATACTACCTTGTCCGACTGCCATAGAATTTAATGGGGACGTTCCCGAGTAAGCCGCGGCGATTTTGGCGTCACCGCTTCCGTCACGCCGGGCTTGGCAATAGAATTTCGGGCCAAGCAGCATGTCATAAAGCAGAGCGCACAGGCCTGCTATCTAGGAAGCGTTGCTTTAGCCCAGTGGGTAAGACACTCGGCTTCTGAGCGTGACGTAGTAGGTTCAAAAGATTACTTTCTTTCCCCGCAGGGGCGTCTGCGTCAGCAGGCGTTTGGTGTGTTGCGACACCACGTACCCGAGCACACGAGGGTTGGACCCTCCCGCGTTTAACCGTGCGTGGCTTAGCCGTGTCCGGGGAAAAGGGATCCTGGGGGTTGAGCCGATGCTGGGTGTTCGGACCTTTAAGGCCCCCCGGCGGAGGCAACACACCCCTTTGGCCTCGGCTTCACGTAGACGGCACCCCCGGACTGACCCACCCGGGGGAAATCGGTAGTTGCCTTTTCCTGTCTCTCGCTCTCCCTCCAACCTTCGTCTTTTTTCATTTATTGATACTGTCAGCCCTCATCGGGCTATTACAGGAATGGAGAAGAAAACAACAAAGAGATACATAGAATGCGTCCGAGCAACACGCTTTGGCTCACAAAGCCTGTCTAAAAATCAAAAAGTATGAACTACAACATACAAGGGAACGTAATAAAGAACCATTCACAATTTGGCACCGCATCGTCGTAGACACAATAGGAGTCACACAAGTAAAAGTAAATTCATACATATTGGGTAATTCACTATGTGTTATTACAAAAAATGGTGCTTTTAAGATTTTCCAAGAAGGTAGTTGAGGACATTAAGGTTACAAGAGAGTCGGGTAACAAATTCCAGTTTCTTATAGCCCTAGGAAAGAAACTGAACTTGAAACAATCATTGCGGGCGAGTGGAGGAGAAATGTACATACTATGACGATGCCTCGTTGACGCGTTCATGGGAAGCTCAAAATAATCATCTGGTTTAATGTCTACTTGATTGTGGATAACTTCGAAGAGAAATTTTAATCTGTCGTATTTAGTTCTGAGCTCAAGTGGTGCTAGATCAGCTAATTGACATAACTCTGTTGGAGAATGGATGCGACGATATTTATTAAATATAAACCGGGCGGCTAGCCTTTGTATGCGGTCAAGTTTAGAACAGTTAGTTATGGTGTGTGGGTCCCAAACTATTTTTGCATATTCAATAATTGGTCTAACTAGAGTTTTGTAAGCAAGACATTTAATTTCAGGGGTTGCCCGATTGAGGTTGCGCCTCAAAGACCATAGGGCTCTAAACGATTTGATGCACACATTTTCTGTGTGTGTGTTCCAGCGTAAATCTGATGTAAACGTTAAACCCAAGTATTTGTGTTTTTCAACGTTCTCGAGTTTGTTGTCATCAATGTAGTACGAGTAACTAAGGGTACACTTCTTACGTGAAATAGACATAGACACTGATTTTTGAGGGTTTATGACCATTTGCCAATCGTCGCACCATTTTTTAATTTTTTGAAGATTTGAGTTAAGTTCTTCTTGATCTTGTCTCGACTGAATTTTATTGTAAATGACGCAGTCGTCTGCAAACAAGCGCAACGGTACAGTGATCTCATTAGGCATATCAATAATAAATACGAGAAATAAGAGTGGTCCTAGTACCGTGCCCTGAGGTACCCCAGACTCTACAAGGGAGGGTACAGACTGGCAGTTTCCAATTTGAACATACTGTTCTCTGCAAAGAAGGTAAGACGCGAACCATTTCGTGATTGCGGGATTCTTAAATATGGCGTCTATTTTATGTATTAACTTAGGATGAGAAACTTCATCAAACGCCTTTGCAAAGTCTAGGTACACTATGTCGGTTTGTCCACGTGAATTAATGGTTTGGGAGAGGTCATGTACAATTTCTATAAGTTGAGTTGTCGTGGAGAGTTTTCTTCTGAAACCATGTTGACGGCTGTATAATACCTTATGGTAATCCAGATATTTAATTAAGTGTTTTGATACAATGTGCTCCAGTAATTTTGAACATGCGCTGGTAAGGGAAATCGGGCGGTAGTTGTTGACGTCTGCTGTCGCGCCGCCTTTGTGTATCGGTACGATTTTGGCACGCTTCCAAGGACTGGGGAAACAGCCGGTAGTAATAGATGACCGAAATATAATGGCAAGATATTTTGAAACCCATACTGCATACCTGTATAAAAATTCGTTGGGTATTTCATCTGGTCCAGGCGATTTCTTTATATTAATGTTGAGGAGCAAGTTAAGAATTCCTTCTTCACTAATTATTATATCCTCTATTGGGACCCTATCTGACCCTATCTTTCTCTTACTTTCCATCTTTCCTGTCTTCTCCTAGCTTCCGCTCACTTCCAATTTTCCAGGCAGCAAGGGTTAACCTTGTGTGAATAACCAACCTAGGTTATCTCATATTTGGTTATAGTGATAACGTACAGCTGGCGCTTACGGGACCTGTTTTTTTACAGTCCCTGTAGCGTCCCTTGTAGGGCTCCACGGTGAGTGGCTGGTGTTATTGCCGAAAATTACATTAATCTATGGCTAGTTCCTTCCCTCCCCTGGCAGATCGCCCTCAGAAAAGAGGGCGCACCGAAGATGTATTTCAGTTCTTTGGACGTCAAAGACCCAACTTCCCACGATTTCACGTCATTCACTCGGAAAAGTCAGATACACAAGTACACGCAATCTCCCCATTTCTAGTATCAAAGTCTTTAACTGAAGCCCTTGGTCCAGCTTACAAGGCAACAAGGATGGCAAGTGGAGATCTCCTCTTGGTGCTCCAGGATCTGAAACAATTTGAAAAGTTATCCAGTCTCGTGTCATTTGGGGACGTTCAAGTGACAGTGACTCCGCACCGAACTATGAACACTACCCGCGGCGTTGTCTCAGACGATGATTTGGTTCCCCTGACAGACGCAGAGCTCTTGGAGGGCTTTAGTGAGCAGAACAAAGATGAGGCGCGATGGTAAAGAGATTGCAACCAAACACCTAATACTCACCTTCAATTCAAGTGTCCTACCCGAGTCAATCGAGGCCGACTACATAAAGCTCCGTGTTAGACCGTACGTGCCAAATCCACTACGATGTTTCAAATGCCAGCGCTTCGGCCACAGTTCGCAGAGCTGCCGCGGCCGCCAAACATGTGCGAAATGCAGTGCCCACGAACACACCACTGAAGCTTGTGCGAACGCTCTCCACTGTGTAAACTGTGATGGGGAGCACGCCGCTTAATCGCGGTCGTGCCCTTCCTGGAAAGAAGAAAAAGGAAATGGTTACAATCAAAGTCAAGGAAAACATAACTTTCAAGGAGGCACGCAGGCGGGTATCATACCTGCCCAAGAAAACCTTTGCCGATATGGCGCGTCAGGGGGCAGCGTCACAACGGCCTCCGGCGTCTGTCCGACCCACAAGCAGTGAGTCGGCAGTTACGCCATCTGCCCCCGTGGCGGTTGCAGCTAGCGTTGCTCCGTCAACCGAGGAGAGGGGACCATCGACCCCGAAGGTGGGCGCAGCCGAGGCTGCCTCAACCTCCCAGGTCCCTTCCAGCGCTGGCAACGGCCAGCGCAGCCAAATCCCCCAGGGAGCCCCATCGACATCCGGGCTGGTGGGCGCAGGGGTCTTGCCCTCTAAGAGTGTACTCTACACTCTTAGAAAAATTCACACCCTTTGGGGCGTATCTTGTTCCACAACAATAATCGTCATCTGTCTTGCCCGCGTTTCCTTTCTTTAACGCGGCGAGCCCGGTATTTCCCAGTCACGAACGGCATGCGCGTTATCAGTGTGACACGGCATTCTCGACAGGAAAGTAGCGAGTGCCGAGTTTTCAGGAAAGGAAACGCAAGCAAGTCTGATGATTATTGTTGTGGGACAAATATACACCCCAAAGGGTGCAACCGTTTTAAGAGTGTAAGAAAAGTTTACACCCTTTGAGTCGTATCTTGCTACACATCGATAAACGTTATCTGTCTTGTCCGCATTTCCTTTCTTTGACGCTGCGAGCCCGGTACTTCCCGGTATCGAACGGCATGCGCGTTATCAGCATGACATAGCATTGCCGACAGGAAAGTAGCGGGCGCGACGTTTTTAAGAAAGGAAACGCAAGCAAGGCAGATGACGATTATTCACTCCAAAGAAGTTTGCACCCTTTGGGGTGTATATCTGCCACACAACCATAATCGTCATCTGCCTTGATGCGTTTCCTTTATTGAAAACGCCGCGCTCGCTACTTTCCTGTCGGGAATGCTATGTTATGCTAATAACGCGCATGTCATTCGTTACTGGGAAGTACCAGGCTCGCAGCGTTAAAGAAAGGAAACGCATCAAGTCAGATGAGGATTATTGTTGTGTGGCAGATATATACCCCAAAGGGTGCAAACTTTTTTTAGAGTGTAGTTATAGAAGGAGCCTCTGTATGCTATTCATCACTATACTCTTAAAACTGTTGCGCTCTTTGGGGTGTATATTTGCCTCAACGATAATCGTCATCTGTCTTGTCCGCATTTCCTTTCTTTAAAGCTGCGAGCCCGGTAGTTCCAAGTCACGAACTGCATGCGCGTTATAAGCACGACAGAGCATTCTTGAAAGGAAAGTAGCGAGCGCAGCGTATTCAAGGCAGCAAACGCAAGCAAGATTGATGACGATTATCGTTGTGTGGCAAGATACGACCCAAAGGATGTACATTTGTTATTATTTGTTTATTTGTTTTAAGCTGATTTTTATCAGCTTGGACAGTTGAGCGAATTCTATCTGATCTCTCGAGTTTCATGCTTTGTCGTGTCTTCATTAGGTCCTTTGTTACTTGGGATAGCTCACCTGCTGGTTGCCTTGGCACCTTACCTCCCACTTCAATAATACATGAAGTAATCATGACTGTGCTGCTTGTATCAGAGTCACCACAACATGTTTACTTTGGTTTGTATACGGGTAACATCGCTGACATTGTAAACGCGACCACCAACTTCAAGAAATGTTGAGGATTACGATTTGACTTTAATTTCAATTATGAGGTTAAAGTGCGGTCTCCTAAACGTACTTCAACCTCAGTGGAACAGGTTCAGTGAGCTCCTTAAATCTAATTAGAGGTTGAGGTGAAGTCAAGTATTTTGAGGTCATTTGCCCACCTCTGCTACCGAGTCAGCTGAGTGTCGCAAGAAATGAGTTCGCAGTCGGATTAGTCGCTGCAGCGCACGAATAGCTGCTGTGATTCCCGTTGCATTCAGCTTAGCTGACGCCAAGAATGTGCTGCACGCCATGCATTACAAACTCTGCAAGGAAATGTGGTTTGATGAACAGGCAAGGTCTTCACTCCTGTACAGAGTTGACTCGCTCCTTCTGCGGTTCTAATCGAACCAAAAGATTGATCACACGTTTGACACTTTCCTCATTTTTCCACGTTTAGACATAACGTCTCGAGGGTGTAGTTTATGTGACAACCTCAACGCTTATATAGCGCATATTATCATCGAATACCCTCAATTTTACCAACAGCGGGCTCTCCTGCGTGAGCGTTGTCAAAATCTTTAGACGCCCTCTCACAGTGAGCAAAGTGCTGGGACAGAGGTCAGACCCTGATAAACCAAGTGCCCGTCACAATTTTTCAGTGGCACTAGCCTGGCACTAACCTTTTCAGTGGCACTCACCGTTGACGAACGTCTATGATTGGGATTAGCTGATTCGTTTGTTCTGCACTGTTCAGGCGCTATAGAAACTTTGGTCGACACATGTCCTTAGTGTGAGCACCAGACAACAGCCGGTGATAATTTTCAATACTGTATGACTAATTAAGAAGCACATCACGACCTTGCAATATAGATGAACCCACCGCTTATCACTTATCTACTCTTTAGCTGTTCTATAACCGTTGCCTTAGCGTAGCTTTTCCGGGTCAAACTGGGTTTAATTTCCTCGTTTACATACGTTTTTTTTTTCTTATTTATTTATTTAACGTTCTCCCTCTACCTTCTACTTGCCTTTAGTTAACGATTAACCATGAGAACCCTGACCGAACATTATGCTCTTATACCGGGCACTTGAATAGAAAAAAAGAAAAATCGGTATTATATTATATGGGCTTATACGTGTGCTTTAGTATGTTTTGAATGTTAGTGCAAGTGCTTAACAGCCATATTCAAGTTACGTTTGCGCAACACGAGTGACAAATCCCTCCAACAATGCAAATTACGGATTTTTTGTTCTCGATCCAGGTCCAGAGCAGGACTACCAACGTTGCTTCGCTCGAGTTCAGCCAACTCCTACATAAGACAGACGCCAGCGTGTTCGAGTCTGCCGAATGCGTTCTGCAGATCTTCCAACTCGCCGACCAGCGTTTCCGTGGAAACGACTCCTTACCTCCCCTTACGGCCCCATGCAACGGTGATGGCGAGCGTACTCGGTGTTGGGCACTCAACTACCTGCGACGGTGGAACCAGCTATTGAACGATGGCGGCGTCGAATTGTTAGAGCTTTCCGAGAACGCACTCTCCTGCAGCACCATATCAAACGTTCCCGAAGAACTTCGAACATCTGAAGACATCCAGATACTCACCTTGTGCTTGTGGTTACTCCGCCAGCACCAATGTGTACGTGCCGTGACCTTGACCGCGTGCGTCGTAAGGCCGCAACACTCTGCAATTTTCTGGAAGCTTCTTCAGCTGAGCAAGCGTGCTATGTCGGTCGAGCTCCGAAATTCCGAGCATAATGTAGAGAGCCTCTCCATTCGCAGCTTGTTCCGGGACGGCGCGGAGCAACTAAGCGAGCTCGTACTAGCTGATTTCTCCTTGTCCGAGTCAGATGCAAGTGACCTGCTAGCCCTCTTGGAACGCAACAGGAGTCTCGGCAAACTAGTCCTGATAAATCTGAACGTTGACGAACAGTCACTGCACTCGATTGTCGCCAGTATCAAAGATCACGATCAACTCAACGAGGTGGAACTGACAGAACGTCGAAAGTCGATCGCAAGTAACACAGTTTCTCAGTTGCTTGAGGCACGCATCACGAAACTGCACTTGAATGTAGACTGCAACTGGGAAGCAGCTTTGCATGCCCTCGCCACGAAAGTAACGCCCGCTGAACTCAAGATCACCTCGCGCTCCACGTTCCATTCCGCTCTGAGTCCCCTGGCGCGCGCAGTGGCCACTAGCGAAACGCTTAAATGCCTCGAGCTTATCCTGGACGCATCATGCGCAGTAGCCAACGAAAATTGCCCCGACTGGGAAGACCTTGCAGACATTATCGCTCAATGCCGTGCGCTTCGCACGCTTAGAATAGATGTGCCTTCTTTGGTAGATGTGTCACCGGCGGCCATGTCAGACGCAATTGCCAGGAATTGGTCGCTGCAAGAACTTCACTTCAGTGGTTGTGCGATTCCTTGCCACAGCGCGCTGGTGTTGTTTGATGGTCTGTCCCGCAACTCGACACTACAGCTACTGGGCATCGTGAATATAGAGGGCGTTGATGCGGAGTATGAGCACTTGCTACGGTTCTTGATCAAGAACTCTTTGTGCCACAGGGTTTCGGTTCGTTACGAGGGTTGTCAAGCTAAGTTGTTGGTGAAAGCCATAACAATCGACGGAATGCGATTCCGCAATTTTAAATTCTTTTGCACATACGCTCCGGAAGCGAACGCTGTGTATGAGGCTCTTCCTTTCCTCAAGGATACTCTGACTACCCTGTCCATCGATAGCAATGAAGAAATATGCGACATGGGCGCCGAGTCCCTAGCCAAACTTTTCAGTGACAGCCTGATTCTAGAGAATGTCGAGCTCAAATTTCCCTCAACTCCCGACACTTCACTGGTTTTGCTTCAAGGTCTTGCACAATCTCGCTCCATCACGTCCCTCACCTTGGTCCGCTGGGCGATCGGTGGGGATGACGATGCAGTGCCACTCGCTTTTGAAGACTTGCTCCGCGTCAATTCGAGCATCGTGGAATTGCATCTTGTGCAAGGCGATTCGGGAGACCTTGACATTCTCCGGAAGCACCTTGCGATAGGTTTGGTCGAAAATCATAGCGTCGCGGAGCTGCACATCTTGTACGGTCGCGACGTTCTCGTGTACCAGGACAAGGCTATTATGCAATCGCTCCGCGTGAACCGCACGATGGCGTTGCTTGCAGCGAAGTTGCTTTTAGGTGCGAGGCTTAGCAGAGGGGCTGTGTATTCTCTAGAGCGAGTACTATCGTGCGATTCCATGATGTCGATTTTACGATCTCGGATGAAATCAAGCAGTGACGTCGTCAATGAGAAACTCGCAGAAGTGCTGTCTAGAATCCAAAGCGAACTTTTCAAGGTAGAGTGTTTGAATAAGCAACGCGCATGTCCCTCCCCACGTCGTGATCATAAAAGCCAGCACTACGAACTCAGAAATGTTCTTCTCAGTGAGATTGGCAAATACTTAAACCTTTCTGACGTTCCTTTAAGACTGTGATAATCCGAATTCGGCTGCGCGTTGTGTGCTACATGAGTTCTAAATTTTACTTAGCGTTACCTAATTTGTTTTATACATCGTTCCCAAAACGTATCTTTTATTTCCTGTAGTCAAAAATTTTCTTGCGCATAATCAGTGTCAAATGCTTCATTGAGTCTGTCTGATTATCCTGCCATATCTTACCGCATGGAAATAAAAGGGCAGGCTGCAGTTCTGCTATTCTATTAAAGTGATTAATTTTAAAACACCAAGAAATACTGTCATTACTCAGAATTAACCCTCTAAAACGCGATGACAACTGCATCTGCGCGCCACACCGAAACCTCGGATTGGAACTTTCTATTTAGTTCTAGGCTATATATAATTTGTTTTCCCTCGTCACTCTTTCTCGTTACGGTTATAGTATACTTAAAACCACACTCACAAAACCTTGAAATCTGATCGCTATAGCTGATTATCGTTGCAACTGGAATGATCCCAAAACTTGCTCAATAGGGTTTGTAGACTTGCGCAGGCGTGCGCCGCTTTTCCGCACTCCTGGATCGGCCAGAGTATTGCAAGAGTAATCCTTGACGAAAATTTAGTCGAACAGATTTGTTCTCAGCCAAAACGCTCTACCATGGGGGGGGGGGGGGGACTACATGCCAGTAATCAGCGTAGAAACAACCTTGATTTAGAGTGTAAATAATAAGTGAAATATATTAGGCTATGTTCAATCCTACAAACATTCACAATGCGCGTTTCTGTGACAGAGAGACAGACCTTGGCATCGCGCCCAGGTCCGTCAGGTAAGCCGACGGTGCCGGTCATTTAGAGTGAAATCACACTCCAAATCACGAAGCGCCCATGGGTTGCGAAAACCTTTCGGTGCATGCGCAAATTTCATGGACTTTCTTCGCTCTGTGATGTGTATACACGTATATATGCTATGTTAATAAATACGTTGGAAATACCGCTCCGTGTCTCTTATTTCTGCGCTTCTCCCTCGTACCTACCATCTATAGCTCCTATTTACGTTTTCGTCAAGACCTCAGCCCATGTGCTTGAACCAATGTTAATTTCGTATTTCATGTCGCCCCAAACAGGGGGCTCTGAAGTCAGCTGTTTCAAACGCCGAATGAGTGTTCGATTCAATGTGCAAATAACATATCTGCAGTTTATGAGTGCTAACGCAAAAACATTGCTTTTACTGATACGGCTGATCAATAAACATTGATGCGTGTACTTGTTTATCTTTATCGGGTGACCACGTTTCACCGCCTAACAAATGTCATCGCACAGCGCAGTATACACCTACATGTATCGGAAGTTTCTCGAACGTTATCGATGGTTCTATCCGCTTTCTGTTGTCACCGAACCTTGCGTAATCTTATTTGATGTATGCGCGACGCGAATGGTGTAGAATTTTCTGGCAGACACGCGGGCACCAGCAATCACTCTGGAAGGAAGGAAGGAAGGAAATCAACTTTATTCAGGTCCTGCAGGCCACGAGAGCTTTGGGCTCTCATGGAGCGGGCGTCTCCCACGACGGAACCGGGAGGTTGAGTTTCCTGGCGGCGTCGTGGACCTGCTGGATGGCCCAGAGTTGGAGAGCGAGTTCTTCACTCCGGATTGCCTCTTCAAACTTGCGCTTGTCCTGGTTGTAGTTTACGTGAGCTAGCGAGCACGGCCAGAGTAAATGATATACGTTAAGGGATGTATTGCAATTGGTGCAATGAGACTTGTCGTAGAGCTCAGGCATGTAATGGTGTAATCTATTTTGAGTGGGGTATGTGTCTGTCTGTAGCATTCTGAGTGTAACCCCTTGAGCTCGAGTGAGCGTGCGGTGTGGCGTGCTATACTGTCTGCGTTGTAGGTAGTAGTGTTTAGTGATTTCATTGTATGTAGTGGGCGCGTCCTTATTCTCCGTGTGGTTGGGTGAAGCCGCGCGGTCTGTAAGCGCGCGCGCAGCCTCGTGTGCCGCCTCGTTAAGGTTGGGGACGTCGCCGATATTTGCTCCTAAGTGTGCCGGGAACCAGTATATGAAGTGGTTCTTAATCTCTTTCTTTGCAACAATCCTGAGAGCCTGTGCGCAGACCGTGCCCTTTTGGAATGCTCTGATAGCGGCTATTGAGTCGCTGTAGATATGGGAAAGATTGTCGTCGGTGAGCGCAACAGCGATCGCAACCTGTTTGGCCTGTTCAGGCTTCCTTGCAATTACCGTGGCTGCATATCTTGTGGATCCACGGCCGTCCACAACCGCCACTGCGAAAGCTTTGATTCCCGTGTATGCCGCCGCGTCCACAAAAGCTGAGCGTTCACGGTTCGCCAAGGCTTGGTTAAGAAGGAATTGTCCTCTCGCTTGTCGTCTGCCCCTGTTTTCGGGGTGTACGTTTCTGGGTATAGGGCGGACCATGATCTTGGCGCGGATGTCCCGTGGGAGGTCCGCAAAGTCTTTTTCTATGTCTCCTTGTGCAAAGCCTAGCTTCTCTAGGATCGTGCGCCCCGGAGGCGTCGTCGAAAGCCTAGCAAGCTGGGCGCGCTGCTGGGCATCGGCAATTTCTTCCAGGGTGTTGTGCATGCCCAGGTGCCCCAGCTTCTCGTTGCTGGTGCTGGTTGGAATGCCGAGGGCTTGCTTGGTGACCTTTCTGATTTGGGCATTCAGTCTGTCTCTTTCAGATCGTGTCCAATTGAGCATTGCCGCAACGTATGCGAAGTGACAGGTGACGAACGCATGTATGAGTTTGATGAGATTATGTTCCTTGAGGCCCCTGTGTCTATTGGCAATTCTTCTGATGAGCCCAATAGCGTTGTTGGTTTTGGTGATGAGCTTCTGAACCGTAGAGGCATTGACGTCTTTAGTCTCTACGATCATACCCAGGACTCTGATTTTATCGACGCACGGTATGGCGTGTCCCAAAGTGGTTCGTACGGTAAGTTCTTGATTATAATCGAAGTCTGACGAGTATGGCCTGCGGCCCTTCTGCGTGGGTCTGCGTACGAGCAGCTCCGACTTGGTAGGCGAGCATCTGAGTCCTGTGGGAATTAGAAATTCTTCTATGGCGTTCACTGCTTCTTGCAAGATGTCCTGCACCATGCCCGGGGTTCCTTTGGACACCCACATGGTGATGTCATCTGCGTATATGGTATGCTCGAGCCCGTGGATCTGCCCTAGTTTCTCAGCAAGTCCCGCCATGGCAAGGTTGAAAAGCATAGGGGAGATGACCGAGCCTTGGGGAGTGCCCCTGCTCCCCAGCGAGAGAGTCTCCGTGGAGAGGTCGGCAAATCGGAGAGTAGCCGTCCTGTTATCCAAGAATGACTTGACGTACGAGTGGAACCTAGCTCCGAGGTTGAGTTTAGAAATGGTGTCCACAATGCATTGGTGAGAGAGGTTGTCGAACGCTTTCTCTAGATCCAACCCAAGAATGGCCTTGGCGTTTCTAATGGGGTCATCAATGATTTGGTGCTTGATTAAAATCATGCTGTCTTGGGTTGATAGACCGGGTCTAAATCCAATGAGGGTGTGTGGTAATAGTCCTTTGGTTTCGAGGAATCTGGAGATTCTGTTCTGAATGGCGTGTTCCGCCGCCTTACCCACGCACGACGTGAGTGATATGGGTCTGAGGTTCTCGATGCCCGAGGGTTTGTTGGGCTTTGGAATGAGAACCGTGGTGGCGTTCTTCCATTCCGGTGGGACCCTGCCGGAAGCCCAGACCTGATTGATTTGATCCGCTAGGAACCGGACGGAGTCTTCGTCCAAGTTACGAAGGGCCTTGTTACTAACACCGTCCGGACCTGGGGCCGATGTGCCATTCAAGTTTTGAAGGACGGTCCTGATTTCTTCCAGGGTGAAGGGTTCATCGAGGTCGGGGTTGTCAGCTCCCGTGTACGGGGAACCGGATGCCTCGGCCTCGTTTTCGTGGCTGCTCGAGAGTGGCATGTATCTTTCGGCAAGTCTTGCCATAAATTCCTGCTCGTTGCAGTTTTTGAGTTCACGTTTCGCTATCTTGTCAGTCGCCTTAGTCTGGGAACCTTAGTCTGGGAACTCTGGAACCTTCGATGACTGACGTATAAAAGCCGACGCGCTTGAGCCGTTGAACGGATTTTCGCCGATTGTGTTCACCGCTATCGTGCTTTCAGTGTAGCCTGTCTTTGACCGCACAGGTTCACCGAATGAAACACTAGTTTCGCCATTCGCAGATTCACTGCTTTCTTCACCGTCACTACCACGTGACAATATGATCTTTGTGCGATGATTGTGAGGAGTGGACTGCGGTACGCTAAGCTTTAGATAACTGCAGTCGACAGGCCTTGAGTGATGCGCCTGTATCTTGAGAGCCTCAGTTTACAAATCAACGTAATATTTATGGCGACGCTGTAACACGGCAATCAAGCATAAAGATGTTCTTGTGCAATCGCTCTGCTCCACTAGCGTGTTCAGGAGCAGCTTTCCGATAGAAACGAGCTGTCACCGCTGGAGAATATTTGATGAAAGGCTTCTGTTCTCTGGCTACGTTGGCTCGTGTTCTGGTGTCACCTTAGCGCCACTTCATCTTGGTCAGCTTATCCCGGTGTCTCGCAGCGTTACAGCCCGATTTTGCTCCTTCACTCTTAAGCAAAACTGCGCCCTTTGGCCACACAACAATAATCATCTGTCTTGTCCGCATTTCCTTTCTTTGAAGCGGCGAGCCCCGTACTTCCAAGTCACTCTAAGAACAGTTTACACCCTTTGGCTTGCCCCTTCTGCCACACAAAAATAATCGTCATCTGCCTTGATGCGTTTCCTTTCTTTATCGCTGCGAGCCCGGAACTTTCCAGTAACTAACGGCACGCGCGTTATCAGCATAGAACAGTTTACACCCTTTGGAGTGCCTCTTCTGATAACGCGCGTGCCGTTCGTCACTGGAAAGTTCCGGGCTTGCAGCGATAAAGAAAGGAAACGCATCAAGACAGATGACGATTATTTTTGTGTGGCAGAAGAGGCACTCCAAAGGGTGTAAACTGTTCTATGCTGATAACGCGCGTGCCGTTCGTTACTGGAAAGTTCCGGGCTCGCAGCGATAAAGAAAGGAAACGCATCAAGGCAGATGACGATTATTTTTGTGTGGCAGAAGGGGCAAGCCAAAGGGTGTAAACTGTTCTTAGAGTGAACGGCATGCCCGTTATCAGCATGATGGCGCATTCTCGACAGGAAAGTAGCGAGCGCAGCGTTTTCAAGGAAGGAAAGGCAAGCAAGACATACACTCTTAGAAAAATTTACACCCTTTGGGGCGTATCTTGTCCCACAACGATAATCATCTGTCTTGCCCGCGTTTCCTTCCTTTAACGCTGCGAGCCTGGTACTTCCCAGTCACGAACGGCATGCGCGTTATCAGTGTGACGCAGCATTCTCGACAGGAAAGTAGCGAGCGCCGAGTTTCAAGAAAGGAAACGCAAGGAAGGCAGATGACGATTATTGTTGTGGGACAAATATACACCCCAAAGGGTGCAACCGTTTCAAGTGTGTTGTGTGGCAACTATACACCCCAAAGGGTGTACTATCAGCGTCAAATGAAAGTTAAACAGCGGAGCGCGTAGCCCAAGCATAAGTGAAGATATAGTGCGCGCCGTCCAGTCATCACCATTGACAGGCGCGCACATCCAGTTCGGCCGCACTGCACGATCCCCCTCTAGTGAGATAATTTCGCTTCTGTTCTGGTTCTTGCATTTGAAAAGGAGAAAATAAAAAAATGAATATGAAGCTAAAATATTGCAGTTTACGGCGAGTCTTGTCGCACAGATCGCCGCAAGTGCTGTCGGCGCGAACAGCGGTGCGCGTGGGTGCGGTCATCGCCCGCGCCTCGCGGGCGAATCTACCTTGTGATGACGGTGCAAACCGCACCCACGCGCACCGCTGTTCGCTCCGACAGCACTTGCGGCGATCTGTGCGACAAGACTCGCCGTAAACTGCAATATTTTAGCTTCATATTCATTTTTTTATTTTCTCCTTTTCAAATGCAAGAACCAGAACAGAAGCGAAATTATCTCACTAGAGGGGGATCGTGCAGTGCGGCCGAACTGGATGTGCGCGCCTGTCAATGGTGATGACTGGACGGCGCGCACTATATCTTCACTTATGCTTGGGCCACGCGCTCCGCTGTTTAACTTTCATTTGACGCTGATAGTACGTTTGCTTAAGAGTGTTCTGTAAAAAGAATGGTGAATGTTGTGTTGGAGTCTTGATGAACACAAATGGATCAAATGTGTTTGGAGTAATGTAAACAATTCGTTAGCTGAAAACACTGCGTCTCGGAGAACTTGTGAGAATCAGGGATGCTAACCATACTCTGTAAAAAAAAAAAATTTCCTTAAAGAAACATTCTCTGGCAGCTGCCTTGCCAGAAAATTTTTGTAAAGCTCCGGTTTCTATTTTTTTCTTTTTCCGGTATTTAACGAGTTCTTTCTGTTTCACATTAAGAGAAATTTTGTGTTTAAAAGTGGATGTATGTTTTGTACTACAGGAAACTTTTCTTGTTTAAAAATCTTTTGTTCTTTTAATAATATTGTGTTTTATTTTACAGAAAATTTATGTGTAAAACAATTATTAATTTTGCGGCACAGAAAAAGTTATGTTTTTGTTTATATTTTTCGGTTACTTTTTTTCTGTTACACTGTGCAGAAGTCGTATGTGTAAAAACAATTTTCCATTGTGATGAATAATGGGCGAACCAGGACTGTACTTGACGCCATCACCAGAGCAGCCCAAGCACGCGAAATTGCCCGCGCTCGCCTCCTGACCTCGCAAGAGAAGCAACGGCGCTTATGCGATCGCCAACACAGAGGCGTCCACTTTTCGTGTGGATCTCTGGTACTGTGGTACTCCTGTGGTCTCCGACTCGTCACATTGGTCTGTCAGAAAAAATCCTGTCTCGGTACACAGGCCCATATCGAGTGCTGCGGGCCGTGACTCCCGTTACCTATGAAATCACCCCAGTCAGTACCAGTGCCTCATCTGCCGATAATTCCACTGACGTTGTGCATGTCGCACGCCTCAAGACATATTACTCTCCTGTTATCGCCGATATTTCGACGGCCCGGGACGGTGCTTCTGCCGCCGGGTGTACTGATACATACATATTGCGTGTTTCTTGGGGCCGATGCACGCGGGTGCCCCGACGAAGGCGACGAACGCTCTTTGGCTCTCGAGCTGTCGGCTGAACTGGCCAGCGCAGCAGTCACCCCTTGTAAATATACTTTGTAAATAGTCTACAATCTCAATCCTTCATTCGCGTAACAGTATACATATGCCAGTATCATGATTGTACAGGGCTCAGTGAAGCGCTTTAGCACAAGACTTCTTTTGAGAAGAGTAGTCAACAAAGCCCTGTAGTGTGTGCGTATGTGAGTACCATGTGGGAGGCCACTTCAAAGCAATGTTTATTCCATCCAGATGACTATTCGTTTCAGGTAACTGCAGAATACTAGTACGTAGCCAGTCAGTGGCACCGTGCCACTGACTGGCCACGTCCGCAACACACAATAGGACCTTATTGTTTGCACACAAGTAAGCAACACACTTGCACGCACCACGTAAGCAACGCGCACATGAACACAACACGTATGCAACGCGCACACAACACGTATGCAACAGGTACATGCACAGAACACGTACGCAACGCGCACATGAGCGCAACACGTACGCAACGCGCACATGCGCGCAGCACGTACGCAACGCGCACATGCGCGCAACACGTACGCAACGCGCACATGCGCGCAGCACGTACGCAACGCGCACATGCGCGCAACACGTACGCAACGCGCACATGTGCGCAACACGTACGCAACGCGCACATGAACACAACACGTATGCAACAGGTACAGTCGCGGTCAAAAATACGCGGCCCACGGCTCCAGTCGGCGGAGCGGCCGCGAGCCGCACCGCGGCGCTCGCGTCGGCGCTGCGAGAGTTTGCGCTCTGACGACAGGTATCTCCCTCGCTCTCGGGCGGATAAGTAACACGGTTGATAAAGTTCAAGTGCATCGTTCAGCTGTTTCGAGATAGCGAGGGAGATATCTGTCGTCAGAGCGCAAACTCTCGCAGCGCCGACGCGAGCGCCGCGGTGCGGCTCGCGGCCGCTCCGCCGACTGGAGCCGTGGGCCGCGTATTTTTGACCGCGACTGTACATGCACAGAACACGTACGCAACGCGCACATGCGCGCAACACGTACGCAACGCGCACGTGCGCGCAACACGTACGCTGTTAAGAATGGCGAGCTGCAATTAAGGATTGCCACCCAATTACGACTGGGGAACAAGACGCGCATCCCCCACTCTCCGTCGCTTCAGCTAGGATGCGTTCGATGAAGCGGGCTTTGTGCTGAAACCGCCGCCATCCTCTATCCCCATCGCCGTTGTGACGGAATGAGTTCGGCGGGCGAACTATTGTGCCCGAACTCCCCAGCGCGGACCTGATCTGCTACGCGTGCGCGAGCTGCCGCGAGAAAGCCGTTTTTTGTTGCTTCCCACGCGCCGACCGGGACGCAGGACAACGAGCTACCCAGAATGGCTCCGAGCTACCCGGAACGGCTCCCCTCTGACGTCGGCTCCGGACATCGGAATGTGGGTGCCTTTGTGTGCGTAGGCCGTCCTGCGGGAGGCGGCTAGTTTTGCGATGAAGAAACGAACATTCGCCGCCTTTTATCGCCGGCGGACTGAGTGTTTAAAAACGGCTGTTGTGCGGATGCTCGACACCACTTCTCTTGAGCAGTCATGTTGGACTGACACTCTCTCTGAAGCAGTCATGTTAGACTGATGCACTTTTCTCAAGCAGTCATGTTAGACTGATTTAAATACTGTAAATAAACCCATATTCCTCGTTCTCGATGAGAAGCAGTTTTTCCCTTCA
This sequence comes from Dermacentor albipictus, assembly GCF_038994185.2. Taxonomy (NCBI): domain Eukaryota; kingdom Metazoa; phylum Arthropoda; class Arachnida; order Ixodida; family Ixodidae; genus Dermacentor; species Dermacentor albipictus. The sequence continues at coordinate 267,223,421 of NC_091821.1, forward strand.
TCAACGTCCTCAGCGTGGATAAGTTGGACGACGGCATGGGCCAGCTACCTTCGAATTCATGCCGGACTCCAATCTTGACAACGGATCACGAGCGATGGGATTGAGCCCCCAATCCTGACAACGCAACGCGCACATGCACGGAACACGTACGCAACGCGCACATGCACAGAACACGCACGCAAGCGCACATGCACAGAACACGTACGCAACGCGCACATGCGCGCAGCACGTACGCAACGCGCACATGCACAGAACACGTACGCAACGCGCACATGCGCGCAACACGTACGCTGTTAAGAATGGCGAGCTGCAATTAAGGATTGCCACCCAATTACGACTGGGGAACAAGACGCGCATCCCCCACTCTCCGTCGCTTCAGCTAGGATGCGTTCGATGAAGCGGGCTTTGTGCTGAAACCGCCGCCATCCTCTATCCCCATCGCCGTTGTGACGGAATGAGTTCGGCGGGCGAACTATTGTGCCCGAACTCCCCAGCGCGGACCTGATCTGCTACGCGTGCGCGAGCTGCCGCGAGAAAGCCGTTTTTTGTTGCTTCCCACGCGCCGACCGGGACGCAGGACAACGAGCTACCCAGAATGGCTCCGAGCTACCCGGAACGGCTCCCCTCTGACGTCGGCTCCGGACATCGGAATGTGGGTGCCTTTGTGTGCGTAGGCCGTCCTGCGGGAGGCGGCTAGTTTTGCGATGAAGAAACGAACATTCGCCGCCTTTTATCGCCGGCGGACTGAGTGTTTAAAAACGGCTGTTGTGCGGATGCTCGACACCACTTCTCTTGAGCAGTCATGTTGGACTGACACTCTCTCTGAAGCAGTCATGTTAGACTGATGCACTTTTCTCAAGCAGTCATGTTAGACTGATTTAAATACTGTAAATAAACCCATATTCCTCGTTCTCGATGAGAAGCAGTTTTTCCCTTCATCAACGTCCTCAGCGTGGATAAGTTGGACGACGGCATGGGCCAGCTACCTTCGAATTCATGCCGGACTCCAATCTTGACAACGGATCACGAGCGATGGGATTGAGCCCCCAATCCTGACAACGCAACGCGCACATGCACGGAACACGTACGCAACGCGCACATGCACAGAACACGCACGCAAGCGCACATGCACAGAACACGTACGCAACGCGCACATGCGCGCAGCACGTACGCAACGCGCACATGCACAGAACACGTACGCAACGCGCACATGCACAGAACACGTACGCAACGCGCACATGCACAGAACACGCACGCAAGCGCACATGCACAGAACACGTACGCAACGCGCACATGCGCGCAGCACGTACGCAACGCGCACATGCACAGAACACGTACGC